>NC_045982.1:0-362500 GCF_010909765.2 Amblyraja radiata | reverse complement strand
GGCTTACATGACACACAGTGGTCTGGGCTTACAGGAGGCACAGTGGTCTGGGCTTACAGGAGGCACAGTGGTCTGGGCTTACAGGAGACACACTCAGACACCTCCTTCACTGAAAAGGATTTGTAAGTTGTGGTGAGTGAGGTCCTCGCTGGGAAAGTGTTTGCATTAGCTGAGGTTCAGAGCTGACTGGGCCCATCACAGGGGAACGTGGCAGAAGCTGGCACCAGCCTCAGGGACACAGATGTGGCCAGGACTCAAGGGCCTGAACTTAGGGCCAAGTTGGGAAGGCCAGGACTTTATTGCTTGGAGCATTAGGAGCCGAGGACTTGCCCAGAGAAGAGGAATCAAGAACTAGAGCAAATATTCAATATGAATCCGAGGGGCAACTTTTTCACACTGAGGTTGTGATTGAATGGCGGAGTAGACTTGATGGGCCGAATGGCCTAATTCTGCTCCTATTACTTATGAACTTATGAACATAAGAAGTGGATGGCATAGCAGCACATTTGGAAAGTGGTGAAATCATTGGACAAAGTCAGCATGGATTTACAAAATGTAAATCATGTCTGACGAATCTTATAGAATTTTTCGAGGATGTAACTAGTAGCGTGGATAGGGGAGAACCAGTGGATGTGGTGTATCTGGACTTCCAGAAGGCTTTCGACAAGGTCCCACATAAGAGATTAGTTTACAAACTTAAAGCACACGGCATTGGGGGTTCAGTATTGATGTGGATAGAGAACTGGCTGGCAAACAGGAAGCAAAGAGTAGGAGTAAACGGGTCCTTTTCACAATGGCAGGCAGTGACTAGTGGGGTACCGCAAGGCTCAGTGCTGGGACCCCAGCTATTTACAATATATATTAATGATCTGGATGAGGGAATTGAAGGCAATATCTCCAAGTTTGCGGATGACACGAAGCTGGGGGGCAGTGCTAGCTGTGAGGAGGATGCTAGGAGACTGCAAGGTGACTTGGATAGGCTGGGTGAGTGGGCAAATGTTTGGCAGATGCAGTATAATGTGGATAAATGTGAGGTTATCCATTTTGGTGGCAAAAACAGGAAAGCAGACTATTATCTAAATGGTGGCCGACTAGGAAAAGGGGAGATGCAGCGAGACCTGGGTGTCATGGTACACCAGTCATTGAAAGTGGGCATGCAGGTGCAGCAGGCAGTGAAGAAAGCGAATGGTATGTTAGCTTTCATAGCAAAAGGATTTGAGTATAGGAGCAGGGAGGTTCTACTGCAGTTGTACAGGGGTCTTGGTGAGACCACACCTGGAGTATTGCGTACAGTTTTGGTCTCCAAATCTGAGGAAGGACATTATTGCCATAGAGGGAGTGCAGAGAAGGTTCACCAGACTGATTCCTGGGATGTCAGGACTGTCTTATGAAGAAAGACTGGATAGACTTGGTTTATACTCTCTAGAATTTAGGAGATTGAGAGGGGATCTTATAGAAACTTACAAAATTCTTAAGGGGTTGGACAGGCTAGATGCAGGAAGATTGCTCCCGATGTTGGGGAAGTCCAGGACAAGGTGTCACAGCTTAAGGATAAGGGGGAAATCCTTTAAAACCGAGATGAGAAGAACTTTTTTCACACAGAGAGTGGTGAATCTCTGGAACTCTCTGCCACAGAGGGTAGTCGAGGCCAGTTCATTGGCTATATTTAAGAGGGAGTTAGATATGGCCCTTGTGGCTAAGGGGATCAGAGGGTATGGAGAGAAGGCAGGTACGGGATACTGAGTTGGATGATCAGCCATGATCATATTGAATGGCGGTGCAGGCTCGAAGGGCCGAATGGCCTACTCCTGCACCTAATTTCTATGTTTCTATGTTTCTATGGAAAGTGGGTAAATAGGATGGGATTAGAGGGAGACCTTGGTGGGCATGGACATGTTGGGCCGAAGGGCCTGTTTCGATGCTGCATGATTCCATGAGTCGGGACCACAATGGGGAGATATGGAAGGTGATTTCATGATCTGACAATCTCTGTAATGGTATCGTGTGCAGCACTGGTTACAGCAAATAATGTTAATAATAGAAAATAATGTTATGTCAGGGTCTGAGTCCCATGAGAGATTCCACTCGTTATCATTCAGAAGTTTAGTAGCAAGTTAGTAAAGTAATTGGAGCTGGATTGAGTGAGGCTGGAACCTGGATGCCACACGTCACATCTCCCAGCTGCTTGGTGCTAGTGGTAGATGTGATAGTGGTGGTGCTAGTGGTAGACTCCCAGGACTTTGCTACTTTGACACAGAGCTACTTTGGGTGGGATCTCACTCAGGAACCCTGACTGCGTTTGTTGGTGCTCCTTGCATGCTGTTGGCTGACACTCTCCCATCATGTACTCTGTAACGGAGGTGAGATGGAACGGGGCAGAAACGCCACTCGTCACAGCCAGGGTGAAGTCAATGTCACCTGAAGCAAGTGGCCATGATCCTGACATTGATATTTCCATGCAAGGCTACAAATGATGCCAGCACACAACTTGTACAGCAGGGTTGAAATGTTATCTGTTCCATCACCTCAGGGTCAAACTCCCCGAGCTAGCACACAACAGCACAGCACAGCACAGCTTAGCTCAGCTCAGCACAAATGTATGAATCACCAGAGCAGGAAGCGGCAGGTTTATGTGCAACGTTAAAGAGTAACAGAGTAACGTCGGCTACAACATGGAAATATGTCCAGACCAACAGCGAATAAATCATGGCCAGCTACTGGTGGGGGGGGGGGGGGGGGGGGGGCGAGGAGAACGGGAGGTGGCACGGAGACACGGAGACGCACAGAGACACAGGGAGACAGGGAGACACGGAGACAGGGAGACACAGGGACACACAGACACAGACACAGACACAGAGACACAACAGTCACCACCAACGAGAGATGAGAATGACACGTCTAGTCAGCTTCACTCTGTATGGGGTCACATAAGGTCGAGAATTACAGTCGAGAACGTCACAGCGATCTATATTGGGCAGCATTGTCGTTCCCCATTATGGGAAGGATGTGGTCGCTTAGGAGAGCGTGCAGAAGAGGTTGTATTGGGAGGTATTAGGTATTAGGGGTGGTTGGACAAGCTTGGATTGGAGCTTCAGAGACTGAGGGGAGAGCTGATACAAGTTTATATAATGATGAGGCATAAATAGGGCAGACAGTCAGAACCATTTCCCCAGGGGAGAAGTCAAAGACCAGAGGGCAGAGCTATAAGATGAGAAAGGCCATGTTTAAAGGAGATGTGTAGGGCAAGTGTTTTACACAGAGGGTGCTGGGTGCCTGGAACGCGCTGCCAAGGGTGGGGGTGGAGGTAGATACGATAGTGGTGTTGAAGAGGCTTTTAGACAGGTACATGGATACGCAGGGATATGGATCACATGCAGGCAGAGGAGATTAGTTTATCTTGGGATCGTGAACGGCACGGACATTGTGGGCCGAAGGGCCTGTTACTATGCTGTACTGGGCTGTGTTCCATGTTTTAAATATATATTTAAACAGGAAGAGTTCCCAATTGCAGGTGTAAGTGCGAGAGAGAAAGTTCTCCACATCTCTCGCTGCGGAGATGGGTCTCACGTAACAACATTGACGGGACACTTTAACATCGTCCTCTGGACACGGATAAAAACCATGCGATCACATTACAGACAATTCAGAGGAATTCAGAAGGATCTTTAACCTGAAACATGAACTCTGTTTCTCATTCCAATGATCTTGCGGATGTGCTGAGTAGTTAAAGATATTTCTGTCATTATGTCCTTTCATTAGTGCCTATCCCCCAACACCGGTCGGTGACCCACGAGGTCAGCCCCTTGTAGCCAGATTCTGCTCTCACTCCATTTACAAGTTTGCAGCTCTGTTGGGTTCAGGTTGTGCTTCGAGGACTGGCCGATACGCTGGAAGAATCATCACACTGGAGGGGAGGGTGCGGGCAGGATGTCTCCACGGGCTGAAGTGTTCAAGATCAGGGTTCACCATCTCAACACACCAGGTCAACAACTCACACACACACACAGGAGGAATACATTGCTTCACCCAAAGTAGTTGCCACATTAACAGTAACTTCACTCCGCCCTCTCCCACCTCGACAACAGAGACACCTACGTAAGAATGCTGTTCATCGATTATAGCTCAGCATTCAACACCATTATACCATCTAAACTGATCACCAAACTCGGCGACCTGGGCATCGACCCCTCCCTCTGCAACTGGATATTGGACTTTCTAACCAACAGACCCCAGTCTGTTAGGTTAGACAAGCACACCTCTTCAACCCTCACCCTGAACCCCTGAGTTGGAGCCCCCTCCTCTACTCCCTCTTCACCTATGACTGCACACCTGTACATGGTACTAACACCATCATCAAGTATGCAGATGATACAACGGTGATTGGCCTCATCAGCAACAACGATGAGTCGGCCTATAGGGAGGAGGTCCAGCTCCTAGCAGCATGGTGCGCTGACAACAACCTAGCCCTTAACTACAAGAAGACCAAGGAGCTCATTGTAGACTTCAGGAAGTCCAGGGGCGGCACGCACACCCCCATCCACATTAACGGGACGGAGGTGGAACGTGTATCCAGCTTCAGGTTCCTGGGGGTCAACATCTCCGATGACCTCTCTTGGACCCACAATACCTCAACTCTGGTCAAGAAGGCTCACCAGCGTCTCTTCTTCCTGAGGAGACTGAAGAAGGTCCATCTGTCTCCTCAGATTCTGGTGAACTTCTACCGCTGCACCATCGAGAGCATCCTTACCAACTGTATCACAGTATGGTATGGCAACTGCTCTGTCTCCGACCGGAAAGCACTGCAGAGGGTGGTGAAAACTGCCCAACGCATCACCGGTTCCTCACTCCCCTCCATTGAGTCTGTCCAAAGCAAGCGTTGTCTGCGGAGAGCGCTCAGCATCGCCAAGGACTGCTCTCACCCCAACCATGGACTGTTTACCCTCCTACCATCCGGGAGGCGCTACAGGTCTCTCCGTTGCCGGACCAGCAGGTCCAGGAACAGCTTCTTCCCTGCGGCTGTTACACAACTTAACTCTTCACCTTGGTGATTACATAGATACATAGAAAATAGGTGCAGGAGTAGGCCATTCGGCCCTTCGAGCCTGCACCGCCATTCAATATGATCATGGCTGATCATCCAACTCAGTATCCCGTACCTGCCTTCTCTCCATACCCCCTGATCCCTTTAGCCACAAGGGCCACATCTAACTCCCTCTTAAATATAGCCAATGAACTAATACATTTTATTTATGGGCGCCTTTCAAGAGTCTCAAGGACACCTTACAAAAATTTAGCAGGTAGAGGAAAAACATGTAAGGGGAATGAAATAAATAGTAGAGACATGACTAGTACACAAAGTAAAGACAGAATTCAATACAAAACACAATATGAGGCAATTAATGCACAGATGAAAAGGGAGGGGGACGTGGGGCTAAGGATAGGCAGAGGTGAAGAGATGGGTCTTGAGGCAGGACTGGAAGATGGTGAGGGACACGGAATTGCAGATCAGTTGGGGGAGGGAGTTCCAGAGCCTGGGAGCTGCCCTGGAGAAGGCTCTGTCCCCAAAACTGCGGAGGTTGGACTTGTGGATGGAGAGGAGACCGGCTGATGTGGATCTGAGGGGCCATGAGGGTTGGTAGGGGGAGAGGAGATCAGTGAGATATGGGGGGGCCAGATGGTGGAGGGCTTTGTAGGTGAGGATCAGGATTTTGTAGTTGATCCGGTGGGAGATGGGAAGCCAGTGAAGTTGTTTGAGGACTGGAGTGTTGTGATGCCAGGATTTGGTGTGGGTGATGAGTCGGGCGGCTGCGTTCTGGACCAGTTGGAGTCGGTTGATGTAGGTGGAGCTGATGCCAAGGAGAAGTGAGTTGCAGTAGTCCAGTCGGGAGGAGATGAAGGCATGGATGAGTCTTTCAGCAGCGGGAGGTGTGAGAGAGGGTCTGAGTATGGCGATGTTGCGGAGATGAAAGAAGGAGGTTTTAATGACATGGCGGATGTGAGGCTCAAGGGAGAGGAAGTCCAGGTTGAAGTGGCGGAGTATCTGACCAAGGGGGAGGATGTAGATGATGAAGAGGAGGGTGCGGAGTACGGAGCCTTGGGGAACGCCTTGAGTGACTGTGGCTGTAGCAGAGGAGTGGTTGTGGAGAGAGATGAAGTGGGATCTGTTGGAAAGGTAGGAACGGAGCCAGCTGAGTGCAGAGCCTTCAATGCCGAGGTCTTTGAGTCTGGTGAGTAGGATGTTGTGGTTCACTGTATCGAAGGCTGCGCTCAGGTCGAGGAGGATGAGGATGTTGAGGGAACCAGTGTCAGCAGAGGTGAGGAGGTCGTTGAGGACTTTGAGGAGAGCAGCTTCTGTGCTATGGAGGGGTTCAAGTAGGTTATACGCAAGGAGGTGGGAATGAAGTTGCGACGCAACGATACGCTCCAGGGTTTTTGAAAGTAAGGGGAGGTTTGAGATTGGGCGGTAGTTAATGAGAGAGGAGGGATCAAGACCAGGTTTCTTTAAGATTGGTGTAACGGCAGCAGTTTTGAAAGCGGAGGGGACAATTCCTTGGGACAATGAGGAGTTGAAGAGATTAGTGAGGTAGGGGCAGAGAACGGGGAGGCAGGACTTCAACAGGGGAGTGGGGAGAGGGTCGAGGGAGCAGGTAGTGGGTTTGGAAGAGCTGATGAGTTTGGAGATTTCAATAGGGGTGACCAGGTCAAACTGGGAGAGGAAGCAGTGTGGAGGAGGGGTAAGGAGGTCAGTGGAGATGTTGAAAGGAGGGGCCTTGGTAGGTGGTGGAGTAGATGCTGGGGAGTCGGGTACAGGGGATAAAGATTGATAGATGGTGCTGATTTTATCAGCGAAAAAGTGGAGGAATGAGTTGCAGAGATCCGGAGTAGAGGTAGGGAGAGAGTTGGCTCGAGGCTTGAGGAGGTTGCCCACTGTGGAGAAGAGGGTTCTGTGGTTTAGGCAGGGGTCGGTGAATATGGGGGAGAGGTAGGCAGATTTTGCAGCAATGAGGGCATCTTTGTAGTCAGTGAGGTGGAGTTTGTAAGCTTCAAGGTGGACTGTGAGAGATGATTTCTTTGTGAGTCGTTCAAGTCGGCGACCAGTCTGTTTCTGTTTAAGAAGTGCAGGTGTGTACCAGGGTGAAGATGTGTTGAAAGTTATGGTTCTTGTTTTGAGGGGGGCCATAGTGTTAAGGGAGGTAGACAAGGTGGAGTTGAGATGGTTTGTGAGATCATCAGTTGAGATGGGGGCTGAGTCCAGGGGGAGAATGGTGGAGAGGAGGTCAGAGAGATGGTGGGAATCAATGGATTTTAGATTACGGAAGGTGATTTCTCGGAGGAAGCGGGGGCGAGGTGTCGGAGAAGGGATGGTGAACCGTATAAGCTTATGATCAGAGAGGGGGAAGAGGCATGGATGGAGGTCGAGTACCGGTTGATTTGTGGAGCAGACCAGGTCAAGGATGTGACCTTTGTCATGGGTGGGAAAGGTGACGTGCTGAGTGAGAGAGAAGTTGTCCAGTAAAAAGGCGAATTCAGATGCAAGCTTGCAGGTGGGGGAGTCCATGTGAATATTTAAGTCACCAAGTAGCAGCAGACGTGGGGAGAGGGATGAGGCAAGTGTGAGGAGTTCAGTGAAGTCAGATAGGAAGGAGGGATTTGGTTTAGGTGGCCGGTAAATGAGGATGATTGTCATGGAGGAAAGGGCTTTGAAGGCGAGGAATTCAAATGATGCTACTGGGGGGAAGGTGAGTTCAGTGATACGAAAATTCTGGTTAAAAATAACAGCGAGGCCACCTCCATGGCGGGAGGGGCGGGGTTTGGAAATGTAATTAAATCCAGGTGGGGATGTTTGATTGAGGGAGAAGAAGACATTGGGTTGTTGCCAGGTCTCAGTGAGCAGAAGGAAGTCCAGAGTGTTGTCAAGGATTAGTTCATGGAGGGCAAGGGCTTTGTTGTTGAGCGACCTGGTGTTGAGGAGGGCAAAGTTGGCATTATGAGAGGGTGGAGGGATGGGGGCAGGCTGGAGAGATCTAAGGTTGTCCCGGTTGACAGTGCGTGCGGTCAGCTGGGATGGGGGGGTGACGGGGTTGAGGGGGGGCAGAGCGTGGTAGTGAGCAGACGGATGGAATGGAATGTCCGTGGTTGAAGTAAACAAGCCTGCGCCGAGAGCCTCTGTGGATGAAACGGGGTCGACGCAGAAGTCCAAGCTGTTTAACGACCTGGATGCAGGATGGGACGTGGTTGTTGAAGAAACCAGCCATCTGCAGAGTTGAGTATTTGAGCATGATGGTGAGGGTGCAGAGAGGTGTCCAGCGGTGCAGGTGCAGGCGGAGAGAGTATCCAGCGGTGAGGGAGCAGAGAGGTTGTCCAGCAGAGCGGGTGCAGCGAGGTGTCGAGCAGTGAGGGAGCAAAGAGGTTGACCAGCAGTGCAGATGCAGCGAGGTGTCCAGCATTGAGGGAGCAGATAGGGTGTCCAGCAGAGCAGGTGTAGAGGTAGTCCAGTGATGAGGGTGCAGAGGTTGTCCAGCAGTGCAGGTGCAGAGAGTATCCAGCAGTGCAGGTGCAGAGAGGTTGACCAGCAGTGCAGGTGCAGAGAGGATCCAGCTCCCTCACTGGTGCAGGGATGAGTCCAGCATCGATGGTGCACAGGCACAGGTACAGGCAGGGAACAGACAGGCAGGTAGGTAACAGGTAACAGGTAGGTAACAGACAGGGGGGGGGGGGGGGGGACAGCGGGCGTAGAAGCGGAGAATAGTCAATGCCAGCGTCCTCTCCGGGCAGCGTGCAGGGATTCTAGCGGTTCTGGCGGCTAGCAGCTAGAAGCTAGCAGTATAGGCCGCAGGGGGACGATCGTTCAACGGCCGAAAACGGCCAAAAAACACCACAAACCACCGCAACTGGAGCGACCCTCCAGTGGTCCCACGTCAGGTGGTAGGTCAAGACCTCGTCCAGGATGGAAATAAACCGCAGTCGGCAATTGAAGCAGATGAAGCCGATTCGCGGTTAATTTGAATTTCCCGCCGCCACCATTTTTTCCCGAACTGGCCTCAACTCCCCTCTGTGGCAGAGAGTTCCACAGATTCACCACTTCCTGTGTGAAAAATGTTTTTCTCATCTCGGTCTTAAAGGATTTCCCCCTTATCCTTAAGCTGTGACCCCTTGTCCTGGACTTCCCCAACATCGGGAACAATCTTCCTGCATCTAGCCTGTCCAACCCCTTAAGAATTTTGTAAGTTTCTATAAGATCCCCCCTCAATCTTCTAAATTCTAGCGAGTACAAGCCGAGTCTATCCAGTCTTTCTTCATAGGAAAGTCCTGACATCCCAGGAATCAGTCTGGTGAACCTTCTCTGTACTCCCTCTAAGGCAATAATGTCCTTCCCCAGATTTGGAGACCAAAACTGTACGCAATACTCCAGGTGTGGTCTCACCAAGACCCTGTACAACTGCAGTAGAACCTCCCTGCTCGTATACTCGAATCCTTTTGCTATGATTGCCAGTCACCCCCCCCCCCCGGACACTCCTTCCACCAGAAGAAATTGCACTACACGACTGTATGTAAGTAAATATATTTATTGCTCATATTCTATGTTCGCTCTTCTGGGGAGATGCTAACTGCATTTGGTTGTCTCTGTACTGTACACTGCACACAAGAAGTGTGGTATTGACCAAACCCAGTCTCATCACTGCCAGGATTACATGTACAGACGTTACTCTCATCAGGGGCCGGTCTCTTTCACCTACAGCGGGTTCACGTTATAGGAGCAGAATGAGGCCATTCGTTCCATCGAGCCTACTCCGCCCATTCAATCATGGCTGATCTACCTCTCTCACTCAACCCCATTCTCCAACTACATGAGATGGGCTGGCTGTACCTAATGACCCATCAAACAACAGCTATCACCTGGAACAGGTAAAGACAACAACAGGTTTCTCACGGTGCCTGGAGTCACACTTAATCCTCAACCAATTATCCCTCCACACTGGCTTATCCTGAGTCAGAGCAGCTTTGGATCAGGAAGTGTGTGTCGGCACCATGAGTGAGTTACTGTGGGAAAGTCCAGGTTACTGACATCAAATGGCAGAAACTGAGAATTTAAATGCAGCCTCGAGTCTTGGATTCAGTAACTCGGAAACCGGTGTATCGGTCACGTGTGTATCTGTAACGTGTGTATCAGTCGCGCGTGTATCTGTAACGCGTGTATCAGTCACGCGTGTAGCAGTCGCGCGTGTATCAGTCGCGCGTGTATCTGTAACGCGTGTATCAGTCGCGCGTGTATCTGTAACGCGTGTATCAGTCACGCGTGTAGCAGTCGCGCGTGTATCAGTCGCGCGTGTATCTGTAACGCGTGTATCAGTCGCGCGTGTATCTGTAACGCGTGTATCAGTCACGCGTGTATCTGTAACGCGTGTATCAGTCACGTGAGTATCTGTAACGCCTGTATCAGTCACGTGTGTATCTGTAACTGTGTATCAGTCATGTGTGTATCTGTAACTGTGTATCAGTCATGTGTGTATCAGTCACGTGTGTATCTGTAACTGTGTATCAGTCACGCGTGTATCAGTCACGTGAGTATCTGTAACGCGTGTATCAGTCACGTGTGTATCTGTAACTGTGTATCAGTCATGTGTGTATCAGTCATGTGTGTATCAGTCATGTGTGTATCAGTAACCCGTGTATCTGGAGTGTAACCCCCTCAATAACGTCCTCAGCACTGTGTGGAAGCTGTCCTCTGGGACATAGGGTCCAACGGTGAAGAACCCCAACTCTGACACTCTTCCCCCCACTCCCGCCCCACACTGCCCCCGGCACCGGGCAGCATTGACTCACGGCAGCGTATGGAAGTGGAGGTGGGACCCTGTGCTGTAGAGGGCCGTACTCACAGCTCTGTAGGGTCGGGTACAAACACAATAGCAATGTAATACACTCACTGAGCTCCAAGTGGGAGAAGTCAGTATTTATGATTTCCAAATGTCACGTTAGTAGATCTACTAGTCTTCACTCCAACAGCTTGGTTTGTGAAGACCTCCTAAATCAATCCTTGCTCCAGGCAACCAAGCATCACACATCTTAAAAACAACAACACTGATCCCCCCCTCCAGCCCAGCTCCTCAAACAGAATTCCATGTTCAGTGTTATAGTTACAACACCAAAACACACAAGACAACAAAACCTAAACCTGGATATACAGGGGTCCTGACGCGATACCTCGTCTGTCCATTCTCTCCACAGATGCTGCCTGACCCACTGAGTCTGGCCATTCTCTCCACAGATGCTGCCTGACCCACTGAGTCTGGCCATTCTCTCCACAGATGCTGTTCCTCCAGCACTTTGTTTGTTGAATCCAAACACTGAACCAGCTTCAGAAACCCAGCATGGCATCGTCACACAACACTGGTGGATACGGTATAACATGGGGAATGGCACAGATTCCAGGGGGGGAGGGGGGAATGAGGGGGAATGGGGGCGAATGGGGGGGGGGGGGAAAGGGGGGGGGGGAGGGGGGAATCTGAACACACAGATTAGATGGATGAGGCTTGGGGAAGTTTGGAGGGATATGGGCCAAACGCGGGCAGGTGGGACTAGAGTAGCTGGCACATGTTGGCCGGTGTGGGCGAGTTGGGCCACTGTATCTCTGTGACTCTATGAGGGGGCGGGGAGAGATACTGAACACCTTGGTGACTGAGGCTTGGAGAAGGGGAAGGGGGGAGGAGGGGAGAGGAAGTGTGGAAGGGGAGAATTAGAGGAAAGGGGTAGGAGGGGAGAGGGGGGGGATACTCTTGCAGAGAGCTGCACGCGATCAATGTTGCTGTTTTAAAATAATCTCTATTCAAAGGGCTGCTGAATAGAGAAGGGACAGGGGGTGTTTTCAGGGCTGGAGTTGCGAGAAACAGGAACACCACCACCCATGACCATCATCAACAAGTACAATTCATCTTTTATTCTGCTCATCTGCAGTATAATGTGGATAAATGTGAGGTTTTCCATTTTGGTGGCAAGAACAAGAAGGCAGATTATTATCTGAATGGTGTCAGATTAGGAGAAGGGGAGGTGCAACGAGACCTGGGTGTGCTTGTCACTGAAAGTAAGCATGCAGGTACAGCAGGTAGTGAAGAAAGCTAATGGCATGTTGGCCTTCATTGCGAGAGGATTTGAGTTTAGGAGCAAGAAAGTCCTACTGCAGTTGTACAGGGCCCCGGTGAGACCACACCTGGAGTATTGTGTGCAGTTTTGTTCTCCTAATTTGAAGAAGGACATTCTTGCTATTGAGGGAGTGCAGCGTAGGTTCACGAGGTTAATTCCCGGAATGGAGGGACTGTCATATGATGAAAGAATGGGCTTATATTCACTGGAATTTAGAAGGATTAGAGAGGATCTTATAGAAACATATAAAATCCGTAAGGAATTTGACAGGCTAGATGCTGAAAAAATGTTCCCAATGTTGGGGGAGTTCAGAACCTTTAAGAATAAGGGGTAGGCCATTTAGGACTGAGATGAGGAAAAACGTTTTCACCCAGAGAGTTGTGAATCTGTAGAATTCTCTGCCACAGACGGCAGTGGAGGCCGATTCATTGGATGTTTACAAGAGAGAATTACATTTAGCTAACGGAATTAAGGGAAATGGGGAGAAAGCAGGAACGGGGTAATGATTTTGGGTGATCAGCCATGATCATATTGAATGGCGGTACTGTATCGAAGGGCCGAATGGCCTACTCCTGCACCTATTTTCTATGTTTCATTCCGGCCAATGAACAGCATCAGCTCGAATAACTCACTGTAGTCACCATCAAACATACACAATACTGCTATCTCTAAATTGTTTTTAAATCTACAAACAGAGGCAGGATTGAGCCAAGCTGCAGACACTAGATCAGGTTAATGTGGAAAATGCATAATATTCATAGCCATTGACAGCAAGAAATCTTTTTGGATTTTGTCTCACGCATTGAAGCAAGAACTAGTTCCGACAGACTTTCCACCTCATTAGTTCACACCCAGTTGCTCCACTCGTGATATGTCAACGTGTTCATCGCCATTTTGCATTTACTTAATCTACTCTGGGCTCAGCTGACAGGAACAAAGTTTAGTTCAAGTTTAAACCAAAATGAAGCACAAATATATGCCATGAAACACACTGGCCCCGCACACTGGCCCCACGCACACACTGGCCCCCCGCACACACTGGCCCCCCGCACACACTGGCCCCCCGCACACTGGCCCCCCGCACACTGGCCCCCCGCACACTGGCCCCCCGCACACTGGCCCCCCGCACACTGGCCCCCCGCACACTGGCCCCGCTCACACTGGCCCCCCGCACACTGGCCCCCCGCACACTGGCCCCCCGCACACTGGCCCCCCGCACACTGGCCCCCCGCACACTGGCCCCCCGCACACTGGCCCCCCGCACACTGGCCCCGCGCACACTGGCCCCGCTCACGCTGGCCCCGCGCACGCTGGCCCCGCGCACGCTAGCCCCCGCGCACACTGGCCCCACA
This sequence comes from Amblyraja radiata, assembly GCF_010909765.2. NCBI lineage: Eukaryota > Metazoa > Chordata > Chondrichthyes > Rajiformes > Rajidae > Amblyraja > Amblyraja radiata. The sequence goes on along the minus strand of NC_045982.1, from coordinate 349,010 downwards.
CACACTGGCCCCGCGCACACTGGCCCCGCTCACACTGGCCCCGCACACACACTGGCCCCGCACACACTGGCCCCGCACACACTGGCCCCGCGCACACACTGGCCCCGCACACACACTGGCCCCGCACACACTGGCCCCGCACACACACTGGCCCCGCGCACACACTGGCCCCGCGCACACACTGGCCCCGCGCACACACTGGCCCCGCGCACACACTGGCCCCGCGCACACACTGGCCCCGCACACACTGGCCCCGCACACACTGGCCCCGCACACACTGGCCCCGCGCACACTGGCCCCGCGCACACTGGCCCCGCGCACACTGGCCCCGCACACACTGGCCCCGCACACACTGGCCCCGCACACACACTGGCCCCGCGCACACACTGGCCCCGCGCACACTGGCCCCGCACACACTGGCCCCGCACACACTGGCCCCGCACACACACTGGCCCCGCGCGCACACTGGCCCCGCGCACACACTGGCCCCGCGCACACACTGGCCCCGCGCACACACTGGCCCCGCACACACTGGCCCCGCACACACTGGCCCCGCACACACTGGCCCCGCACACACACTGGCCCCACACACACACACTGGCCCCACACACACACACTGGCCCCACACACTGGCCCCCCGCACACTGGCCCCGCTCACACTGGCCCCGCTCACACTGGCCCCGCGCACACTGGCCCCACACACTGGCCCCGCGCACACTGGCCCCACACACTGGCCCCGCACACTGGCCCCGCGCACACACTGGCCCCGCTCACACTGGCCCCGCTCACACTGGCCCCACACACCTCACCCAATGTTCCTCAACAATGTGATGGTTCACTGAGGCTACAATTGCTGCTGGTCTGACTGGACAATGTTGCTGGTCTGAGTGGACAATGTTGCTGGTCTGAGTGGACAACACTGTCCTTGTGCATTTGGAGACTGTTTACTCAGCACCTTGGCTCCGTTGTATCGGCAAGGGTATTGGCTCGAGCTCCCTCCCGCTGAGTGAGGGAATGCAGACTCCAACATGGCTTTAGTTTCTAGCTGCTACCTGCAGTAATTGTTCCACAGGCTGATTCCAAATGACTAAACACACAGCAGTGTGTGGCCACGTGACGCAGAGCACTGCCGAGGCTAAACCCTACCTCCTGAAGCAACTAACACAGGTCCCAGTCAAGAACAAGGCGAGACCGAGGCAAAGTGAACGGCAACAATCACCGAGTTAGGACAAGTTGCTGGTTTAGTGCTGCCATAACTCTAAACTAAACTACATTGCAATGAGACTCTGTACTCAAGCCCTCTCATACTGTGCTGCACCTGTCTCTTGGTTTTGTGTGTCAGCACACACAGGTCTGTTTGAACACTGCCCAATCTCTCAGCAACCACCCAGCGTTATATTCACTCAGTTTGTCCGTGTCGTTGAGAAGCCTCTTGACATTCTCCTCCACACTCATAGTCCCACCTCTCCTCCACACTCATAGTCCCACCTCTCCTCCACACTCACAGTCCAACCTCTCCTCCACACTCACGGTCCCACCTCTCCTCCACACTCACAGTCCCACCTGTTCAGTATCGACATTAAATGTGACATTTGGGGACCTCGGCCCGATAGAGAATGTGAACAATCCCTGATCCTTGCAGTCCCCATTCATCACAACATGCCCAGGCTAGAGGGATCCAACACTCAGCCTTCTCTCCAATAACCAATGCCCAATACTTTACTCTGAGTCCATGTGCCCCAACCTGGTGAACCAGCCTGGTGGTATCTTGTCAAAAACACCAACAGCTTCTCTCTTGCGATTGAGACAGTTTTGCATCAAACGACGTCACTTTTAAATCCAAACTAACATTCTAACGATCACTCTAATATTAAGATCACTCTTCCCCATAAGAATCCCATATTTGTACGACAGAGGCTGCTCTGGCCAATGAAACAGCGAGCAACAAGAATGCCCATGAAGTCTCAAGCACCTGCTAATGCCACTCAATGGAATCATAGAGTCACAGTGAGGAAACAACTTGCCCACACCAACCAACATGTCCCAGCTACACTAGTCCCACCTGCTTGCGTTTGGTCCATATCCCTCCAAACCGGTCCTATCCATGTACCTGTCTAACTGCTTCTTAAATGTTGGGATAGTCCCAGCCTCAACTACCTCTTCTGGCAGCTTGTTCCATACACCCACCTGTGTGAAAAAGTTACCCCTCAGATTCCTATTAAATATTTTCCCCTTCACCTTGAACCTATGTCCTCTGGTCCTCGATTCCCCTACTCTAGGCAAGAGACTCTGTAAATCTACCCGATCTATTCCTCTCATGATTTTATGCACTTCTATAAGATCTCCCCTCATCCTCCTGCGCTCCAAGGAGTAGAGACCTAGCCTTCTCAACCTCTTCCTGTAGCTCAAACCCTCGATTCCTGGCAACATCCTGGCAACATCCTCGTAAATCTTCTCTGTACCTTTTCCTGCTTGACAATAACTTTCCTATAACATGATGCTCAGAACTGATCACAATATTCTAAATGTGGTCTCACCAACGTCTTATATAATTGCAACATGACCTCCCACCTTCTATACTCAATACTCTGACTGATGAAAGCGAAAGTGCCAAAAGCCTTGTTGACCACCTTATCTACCTGCGACTCGACCTTCAAGGAACTATGCACCTGTACTCCTAGATCCCTCCGCTCTACAACACTCCCCAGAGCCTTACCATTCATTGTGCAGGTCCTGCCCATGTTAGACTTCATAAAATGTAACACCTCACAATTGTTTTGCATTAAATTTCATCAACCATTCCTCAGCCCACCTGGCCAATTGATCAAGATCCTGCTGCAATCTTTCACAACCACTATCTACAAAACCACCCACTTTTGTACCATCTGGATAGTCCTGGTGTTACGGGAGACTTGACTAACCGGAATCAGACTTCATTTCAATTGTCCCAAAGCATTTATCAAGCTGGAAATAATGAAATGTTTCATGAAATTCAATGACTGGGCACAGATCTGAAGAAGGGTCTTGAACCAAAGCATCAACTATCCATGTTCTCCACAGATGCTGCCTGACCCGCTGAGTTACTCCAGCACTATGTGAAACGTCACCTATCCATGTTGTCCACAGATGCTGCCTGACCCGCTGAGTTACTCCAGCACTCTGTGAAACATCACCTATCCATGTTCTCCACAGATGCTGCCTGAACCGCTGAGTTATGCCAGCATTTTGTGTCTATCTTCAGTGTAAACCAGCATCTGCAGTTCCTCCCTAAACAGTACATATTACATTTGTTTAATTAAGGGTAGTGTCAGGGGCAACATTCAGTGAAATGAAAGAATAATAGCAAGAGTGTCCAGTTCAAATGCTGAAACTTTAATGATTCATTGATAACATTCGCATGAATTTGTGACCCTGAGCCTGAGCCTAACCCTGACCCTAACCCTCTGTTCCAAAGTGCAACACCTCACTGACACTTCAGAATTAAATTCTATTTGCCATATCTTGGCCCACCTTGCCAACTAGATGCTGCAGGCGTAGATACCCTTCCCCACTGTCCACTAAACCACCATTTCTGGTGTCATCTGCAAATGTATAAACAATGTAACATCATTTTCATCCCAATCATGAATGTAAAGACGAGACCCGCCCGACCCCTGAGGTTCATAGTGAACCCGCAGCTCCTCACACCAGGGCAAGAGTTTGTAACCAGGAAGATTCTCGTGAGAAACCATCTCCCCAAGGCTTGATAATTACTGTGACTGTGATAATTACTGTGACATGGGTGTGGACAGAATAAATGAACAAAATCCCACTCCTGCCTTCTAATATTATAAACCAGCAGACATGTTATGTTTTATAAAAAACAGGACCCCACGACCTTCCCTCAGTCATGATGCCCGAGACCGTCCCGTACCAGACCCGTCCCGTACCAGACCCCGTCCCGTACCAGACCCCGTCCCGTACCAGACCCCGTCCCGTACCAGACCCCGTCCCGTACCAGACCCCGTCCCGTACCAGACCCCGTCTTGTATCAGGTACTGTACTGTATCTCACACCGTCCATATCCAACCCCGTCCCATATCCAGCCCCAATCCTGTATCAGACATTTGTCGGCACTGGGCCTGTACTCGCTGGAGTTTAGAAGAATGAGGGGGGACCTCATTGAAACTTACAGAATAGTGAATGGCCTGGATAGAGTGGATGTGGAGAGGATGTTTCCATTAATGGGAGAGTCTAGGATTAGAGGTCACAGTCTCAGAATTAAAGGATGTTCTTTTAGGAAGGAGATGAGGAGGAATTTCTTTAGTCAGAGGGTGGTGAATCTGTGGAATTCTTTGCGAATTCGGCTGTAGAGGCCAAGTCAATGGATAGTTTTAAGGCAAATAGATAGATTCTTGATTAGTGCGTGTCAGGGGTTATGGGGAGAAGGCAGGAGAATGGGGTTAGGAGGGAGAGATAGATCAGCCATGTTTGAATGGTGGAGTAGACTCGATGGGCCGAATGGTCTTATTCTACTCCTATCACATGAGCTTATGAGACCCACTCCCGTACCATTGCACATGACCCCATGCCCCGTCCCCATTGTTACTCTGGCCACCAGCAGTCATTGCCCCAGCACCTCAACTCCAGTCCTTACAGATAGAACGCGAGTTCTCAACTACATTTAATTTGAAAATGAATGTAAGGGAAATCAAGGTGATCGCTCACACTGCAGGTATCACATGACCAGAGAACCACAAACTAGTAATCACACTTGTCTGGTCTCGACTTCATCATCGAGCAAAGCTCAGGCGCTGACACACACCGCTCCACATTTGCATGGGTGTGTTTGGATATTCGCTTACACAAGTGCAGGCATGTTGGCCACTTCCAGTACCTGCATGAAACAATACCTGCCTTTCATCCCAGCCTCTCTCGTTTTACAGCAGAGCCCGCTCCCACATCCCCGGAGATAGGCCAGCACCTTGCTCCACACTCTAACACTGATCTCAGCTTCAGTAATCTGCTGAATGGAGACATTGTCATCGATGTACAAAACATGAGGACACCAATTTATCTGGGGCACCGCGTGTGGAGGGGGGGGGGGCACCGCGAGTGGGGGGGGGGGGGGGGGGCACCGCGGGTGGGGGGGGGGGGGGCACCGCGGGGAGACACTTCACAACTCGGCCAAACCTGTCCGACCACTCAGTTCAAAATAACAAACCACCTCATCTTGCCTTGTTACAACGAGACAGGTTGGCGCAATCCAGAAAACACCTTGTGTCCCGGTTATGTCCTGTCTCGGCCAGTCCCGTGTCCCGGTCTGTCCCGTGTCCCGGTTATGTCCCGTGTCCCGGTTATGTCCCTGTCCCGGTCTGTCCCGTGTCCCGGTTATGTCCCGGTCAGTCCCGTGTCCCGGGTCTGTCCCGTGTCCCCGGTCAGCACCGGTCAGTCCCCTGTCCACACGTAAACCTAGACGTGGCTCAGAAGCCGGCAGCAATTGACCAGTGCAGTTCCCGAGGCAGAGCCACTACAGTCCATGACATCCATAGCCACATGTCGGCGGCTCACTGCGGCGCTGTATCCCGGGTCTGTGTGTGTGAACACACCGGCAAATACCTGCTTTCTTCTTTCCCGGTCGGCGGCCGAGGCCGATGTGCCAGGCGGGCCGCGGCTTGGCGCTTTGGGCCACTCGCTTCTTATGGTGACTGTTCCCCATTGCGCTGTTCTCCGGAGCCGCCCGCACTCGCTCCTCATCGCTACACAATGGGTGACACTTGGCGCTGGGCCATACACACATCTATCTCTCTCTGCACCAGCGGGCGGGGACTGATCAGCGAGCCTCTACAATCATCCGAGCCCCACCTCGCCGTTCCGTTCCGTTCCGTTCCTCTCTGCCCGCCTTGTCTGCTCACTTACAGGGAACGGAGGGACAGACTCTGTGGGCAGTTGGAACACAGAACGGTACAGTACAGGAACTGGCCCTTCGGCCCACAATGTCTATGCTGTACACGATGCCAAATTAAACTAATCTCTGTCTGCACGTGATCCATATCCCTCCATTCCCTGCATATCCTTGTGTCTAAACGCCTCTTAAACGCCACTATCGTCCCTGCCTCCACCTCCACCTCCACTCCACCCCGCAGTTTGTCCCAGTCTTCTCTGAAGATCTCTCCTGGTCCCAGAACACTGATGCAATTATCAAGAAAGCACATCAGCGCCTCTAATTCCTGAGAAGATTACAGAGAGTCAGTTTGTCAAGGAGGACTCACTCTAACTTCTACAGGTGCACAGTAGAGAGCATGCTGACCGGTTGCATCGTGGCTTGGTTCGGCAATTTGAGCGCCCTGGAGAGGAAGAGACTACAAAAAGTAGTAAACACTGCCCAGTCCATCATCGGCTCTGACCTTCCTTCCATCGAGGGGATCTATCGCAGTCGCTGCCTCAAAAAGGCTGGCAGTATCATCAAAGACCCACACCATCCTGGCCACACACTCATCTCCCTGCTACCTTCAGGTAGAAGGTACAGGAGCCTGAAGACTGCAACAACCAGGTTCAGGAATAGCTACTTCCCCACAGCCATCAGGCTATTAAACCTGGCTCGGACAAAACTCTGATTATTAATAACCCATTATCTGTTATTTGCACTTTATCAATTTATTTATTCATGTGTGTATATATTTATATCATGGTATATGGACACACTGATCTGTTTTGTAGTAAATGCCTACTATGCTCTGTGTGCTGAAGAAAAGCAAGAATTTCATTGTCCTATACAGGGACACATGACAATAAACTCACTTGAACTTGAACTCACCATCCGAGCCGTGCCCTGGTCTCACAGCTGCCGGCCGGCAGGAGCTACAGAAGCCTCAGGTCCCTCACCACCAGGTCCAGGAACAGATACATTCCTGCAACCATCAGGTTCTTGAACCGACCCTCACGACCCTGATCCCACCTCAGCAACATGGACTTGTTTACTAATTGTGTCTTACTCCAATATATTCTTTTTTCTTCTCATTGTCTTGTAGAAATTGTGTAATTCATGTATAATTAATGCATTTGTGTATTGTCTGTGTCTCTGTCCTGTGACGTTGCTGCGAGCACGAGTGACATTGTACCTGTACCTCACCTGTAGCTCACCTGTACCTGTACCTGTACCTCACCGGACCTGTGGACATGACAAAGGACTGGACTTGAGCCTTGACGCTTTTGGAGTTGGTGATGATGGTGTTGGGCAGGAACGGGGTGACCCTGGGCTCAAGCCAGTTGTAACACCGCTCCCCTGAGACACTCACTCTCACTCTCAATGCGTAAGGAAGGTCTGTCCCACGCGTCTGGGTCAGGAACAGGGAGGCAACCAGGGCGACAACCAGGGAGGCAACCAACGCGACAACAACGCGACAACCAGGCCGACAACCAGCCACTGTTGCCGCTCAGCATTCCCGTTAATATCCGAGCCACAGTTCCTTCTGTCTACACACTGGGCTGCACTGCTCTGAAAATCTCTTAATGATCAAACTATTGGAATTAATTGCGAGCCTCTCACCCTTCAATGGGATCCCAGCAAAGTATCTTCAAGTATGTTATGACAGGCCTGATAGAAAGATCCAGATTCGTCAATTTCCTCAATAAATGTTCCCGTTGTCAAGAACAAGTTCCGGGAACATTTGCTGAGAAAACTACCTGCAGAATGAACCAGCAATGATGCCCAGAGCAGCCAGTGTCTGTAGCCAGGGCCCAGAGCAGCCAGGGCCCAGAGCAGCCAGTGTCTGTAGCCAGGGCCCAGAGCAGCCAGTGTCTGTAGCCAGGGCCCAGAGCAGCCAGGGCCCAGAGCAGCCAGTGTCTGTAACACGAGGGCCGCTCCTTAATACCATCATCCAGCCCCGAACTGAAGCTTGGCAATTCTAAGAATAATCCAACTAATCAGTTCCATTCATAGTTATAAAACCCACCCAAGTTGCTGTGGCCATCGATCACAGAGTGAGTTTTATTCCTGTCGGGGTGTGGGACTTTGGACCACGGAGCCGCCTGAACAAAGACTTTGTGTTGAAGCTGCACAACATGTGATGCAAGGGAGGGTGGCCGCATAGGCGTGTTACCTGCAACGCATTACATGCGTGTTTACATGCGTGTCGCAGCCAGATTCATTTTACATTTCTCTGCGTCCACCCAGTTTGCGAGTTCTATCTTTCCTGGCAACAAGCAACAACACTACATAACACTTATCAGTAACAACTTACATTTCATCATATTTATTGTATTATTCCTGATTAGTTCCAATATTGCTCCTTTGTACCAAATAATTGTAAATAGTGTGGGGATGAGGGCGGTCTAGACACAGAAACACAGGCCGGGGTGGGAGTTGTGCGATTCCCAGTGGGAATTCACCCGGTCCTTGAGAATCTGGCATCATGTTTCATGATGTGATTCTCACGGCCATATTCCATTCCCCAGCCTCCCTGGTCAGTGATGCTCACATACTGATGCTTCCCTGAGTTCACAATGACCTTTACTGTACACACAGAAATGAATGAACCAGGCAGATGAATGGATCATATAGGTGATATAATATGCTTCCTTCAAAGGGTTAGCTGGAATTCACATCGAACACAGCCGAGCTGTAAATAACCTGTACTAACCTGCAGATTATCTGAGGTAATTTTCCCAGTCAAACCTAAACCACTCTGGTCCTCAGCCTGTCCCATCAATGGGAATTGCAACAACACACCTCCAGCCCAATGTAATCACATCCAGAACATGGAACAAACTGGAGGGGAAGCCGGAATCCATCAACTGCTCCTTGGGTGAGTCAGTGCCGGAGAGAGTCAACAGCCTCAAGTTCCTGGGCTAAAGAGAGTGGTGGACACTGCCCAGTCCATCACAGGTACTGACCCCCCCACCACACACTGCCCGGTCCATCACAGGTACTGACCCCCCCACCCCCCCCCCCCACCATACACTGCCCGGTCTATCACAGGTACTGACCCCCCCCCCCGCCCCCCACCATTGAAGGGATCTACAGGAGGCGCTGCCTCATAAATGCAGCCAGCATCATCAGAGACCCACACCACCCTGGCCACACTCCCATCTCGCTGCTACCATGGGGGAGAAGGTACAGGAGCCTGAAAACTGTGACCTCCAGGTTCAATAACAGCTTCTTCCCAACAACTATCAGGCTCTTGAACACTGCACAACGCTGACCTCAGCAACTGTGATCTAACACGGGCTGTGTCTGTGGTTGCTCCATGGACCTCAGTTTTTGCACTATTATAGTTACCCAATATTTTGGGTATTCATGTATGTATTTCTGATTATTATATATTATCTGTGTGTATTGTCTTTATGGGCAAGTACGTCTAAAGGGTCTCGATCCGAAACCTCACGCATTCCTGAGTTACTCCAGGTTTTAGTGTCTATCATTGACAATTAAGCACTCTTGACATAATTCCCATCTGGAAAATGCAAAATTGATTTCTCGGTTTGTTTTCAGTGATTGCTTGCAGCAGATTCATTGTTCTTCATTCTCACTAATGCAAGATTTGGCTTACGGACCTTCACAGAAAATATTGTTACACAGTATCCTTAAATAGTTACGTTAAATGCAGTTGATGCTTAATAAAAATAAACCTAATGATTTCCATGACAGACAGGAAAATAGATGTGCAACAAGTCGTTGATTCACAAATCCCAAAGTATCAACTACGTCACTGCACAAATATGTTCAACATGAATTTAAATTTCCACAAAAATATAAGCTGTACACAAAACAGCAGCTGACTTGGAAAGCACATTCCATAAATCAACACAATCTTAGATTTCAGGGGAATTTGTATCTTGTTCTAACATCACGTTTGAGCCTCTTTGATCTATTACAAACCTAAAAAAATCCAATATGTTGATCAAATGATCCAATAATGGCAGAGTAGTCAGATCTCATTTAAATGTCATGTTCATTAGGATTAGGAGCAGAATTAGGCCATTCAGCCCATCAAGTCCACTCTGTCATTCATTCATGGCTGATCTAGGTATCTCTCCTTCCTAACGCCATTCTCCAGCTTTCGTCCCATAACCCCTGACACCCGCACTAATCACAAATCTATCACTGCCTTAAAAATATCCATCGACTGGGCCTCCACAGCCCTTTGTGGCAAAGAATTCCACAGATTCACCACCCTCTGACTAAAGAAGATGAGGAAGGTACATGAGACATTTATTGCTGCTGCCCTCCCTCTGTGTGGCAACCTCACAGTTAAGTACCTGGTCAGCTGGAGCAGGTTACCTGGTAAATACTGTCAGCTGACACTGAGTCAGACTTGGCAGCTGGACTCGGGGATGGCTGAGGGAAGCCTTGTGTAAACCCTGTGATGATTCCTGTCAGCTGGGGGAAGGGCAGGCTGGTAACAGAGTGATGAGGCGATGAGATGGTTGGTGTGAGATAGCATCAAGTGAGACCAAAGCTGGGAGTGAAGGGGGAGGCAAGGTGGTGGGGGGGAGGCAAGGTGGTGGGGGGTGGGGGGTGAGCTGGGAGTGAAGGGGGAGGCAAGGCGAGGGGGGGGGAGGTGAGCTGGGAGTGAAGGGGGAGGTAAGGTGGGGGTGAGCTGGGAGTGAAGAGGGGGCAAGAGGGGGGGGGGAGGAGGTGAACTGGGAGTGAAGGGGGAGGTAAGGTGGGGGTGAGCTGGGAGTGAAGGGGGGGCAAGAGGGGGGTGAGCTGGGAGTGAAGGGGGGGCAAGGCGGGGGGGGGGCAAGGCGGGGGGGGGGGGGGGAGCTGGGAGTGAAGGGGGGGCAAGGCGGGGGGGGGGCAAGGCGAGGGGGGGGGAGGTGAGCTGGGAGTGAAGGGGGAGGTAAGGTGGGGGTGAGCTAGGAGTGAAGGGGGGGCAAGAGGAGGGGGTGAACTGGGAGTGAAGGGGGAGGTAAGGTGGGGGTGAGCTGGGAGTGAAGGGGGGGCAAGGCGGGGGTGGGCAAGGCGGGGGGGGGAGTGAGCTGGGAGTGAAGGGGGGGCAAGGCGGGGGGGGGTGGGTGAGCTGGGAGTGAAGGGAGAGGCTGGATGGTCACTAGAGGTCTGCACTGAATGTGAGATTGCAGCATCAAATGTCTCAGAGATCGAGATGCCACGATTGGTGGCTCCTGCAGCAGCTGTGGTCTGACGGACCAGGGCACAATCTCAGGTACATTTAGAGTGATGCAGTGTGGAAACAGGCCCTTCAGCCCAACTTGCCCACACCAGCCAACATGTCGCATCTACACTTGTCCCACCTGTCCCCGTTTGGTCCATATCCCTCTAAATATGTCCTATCCGTGTACCTGTCTAAATGTTTCTTAAACTTTGGGATAGTCCCAGCCTCAACTACCTCCTCCGGCAGCTCGTTCCATTCACCCACCACCCTCTGTGTGAAAAAGTTACCCCTCAGATTCCTATGAAATCTTTACCCCTTCACCTTAAACCTATGTCCACTGGTCTTCGATTCCCCTACTCTGGGCAAGAGACTCTGTGCATCTCTCATGATTTTATACACCTCAATAAGATCACTCCTCATCCTCCTGCGCTCCAAGGAGTCGAGTCCCAGCCTACTCAACCTCTCCCTGTAGCTCACACCCTCTGGTCCTGACAACATTCTTGTAAATCTTCTCTGTATATCACGGAGTGCCAGAGGACAGACTGTTTCATTGCCACGAGCACCGGAGCAACCACATTCCTCCTCACAGCAGTCCCACCGGCCCGTAAACGCAATACACGTAGATATATAGATATGTAATAAACAAAAGATCAATATATTAATAACTCCAATACTGGTGCAAATAAAACCTCAAAGCCCTGAGTGCAACGAAATAAATCAATAGTTAATTGTTGAGGTGTTGTGTTGAGCAGCATTCAATACCTAATGGTTACTGCAAAAAACGGTTCCTGAACCTGGAGCTCACGGTTTTCCAGCTCCTGTACCTTCTTCCCGATGGTAGCAGCGAGATGAGAGCAGGGCCAGGGTGGTGTGGGTCTCTGGGTCAGGGTGGTGTGGGTCACTGGGTCAGGGTGGTGTGGGTCACTGGGTCAGGGTGGTTTGGGTCACTGGGTCAGGGTGGTGTGGGTCACTGGGTCAGGGTGGTGTGGGTCTCTGGGTGACTATCACAACCCATGTCACCCCCTTCATTAATACCTAGACACTTCCTTCAATTCCCCATTCTCCCTCTTCATTCAGTCTCCCCCCTCTCCACTTTCCTCCACTATGTGGCCATGGACACAGAATCAATGGGATAATGGGGAGTTTGTGTCTGGTTTGTCACGTGTATCGGGGTACAGTGAGAAGCTTTAGTCGCACACTTTACTGTAGAACAGCAGTGAAAAACTCACCTTGGGTGGAGTGCAGCATCTCTGTTAAATCGACCCTCAGCCGAGCAGAGTCCACTCTGAAAAGTGCCCCAGCCATGGACAGGACCCGACCCTTAGGCTGCAGTGCAGAGGTCAGAGGTTGAAACACCAGGAGTGATGATTTTACTTATTAATTCACGGAAACGTTAAATGGAAGAAAAGTTCTGATGACCAATTCCCCTAAAACATGAAGTCTGTTACACCTCCTGATGCTGCCTGATACAACACGATGATTTAATTTAAGGGATTTCTGTCATGTCAGGGAGATCCATTGATGGGAAAGGACTTTCTGGGAACACGTCAGAGCAGCCCGTAAACCTAAACGGTTTTGATTTGAAGCAGATTTGTGATTTGTGGCCAAACCCTGAGGGGCCGGGTCAGGGCTGAAGTTGTGTTTGGTTCAATCCCTCCGTAAACAAATGGCATCATTCCAACCACACCATCGTCATGACAACAAGCTGCACAAGGCTTTCCAAAGGCCATGTGATGTCTTAACAACAAGAATATTTAGTTTAGTTTAGAGTTTAGAGATACAGTGCAGAAACAGGCCCTTCGGCCCACTGGGCCTGCACCAGCCAGCGATCCCCGCACATTAACACTATCCTACACCCACTAGGGACAATTTTTACATTTACCAAGCCAATTAACCTACGTCTTTGGTGAATATTGGCAAATATCTGGGGACAGCTTAGTCTGTCGCTCCACACACACATCACATGGGGTAAGTCAGTGTGTGAAGGTGATGAGTTCATGTCCTTGAATCACCCTTCAAGGAGACAGATATCAGCTGGCGGGGTCAAGAACATCCAGAGAAGCCAGCCCTCTGATCCTGGGCTATTTATCAAAGTAAGCTTTCCTCTTTAACCATGTTCTGGAAGAATCTATTTATATTGACGTTCCCAGAGGACTAGGGGTACCTTGTGGGAAGGGCCATCTCTGGAGACCCAGCCTCTACTGCCCACCCTGACCATTCCCTGGAGAGAGAAGAAAGCTGCCCTCAGAACCACGACACACCGTGGAACACTCTGACCAGGGTGGGGACAGCTCCAGTGGCCATGCAAGGGTGGTGACGCACTTCCAAATCAGAATGGAGTGATTGTGAGGGGAACCTGCAAGCGGTGGTGCTGCCCTGTCCTGTCCTGTCCTGTCCTGGGGCAGTGCAAGGTGTGAGTGAGAAGAGTGTTGTATGTTGTAAACAGTGAAGTCAGGGGCAGGCTGGGCTGGTGGGCAGATGGGCAGGTACCCTCCACACCAGGGCCCCGATACAGAGGGGCACAATCTCTGCGTAGAGGGACCCCCACTGGAGGGGGGAGGGGGGTGGAATATATCATCAATAAGGGTTGTATTATAGTTATTTGATAATCTAGTATCTTAGATAATTTGGTGATTTGGTGTTATGGTGATTTGGTGTTATGGTGATTTGGTGTTATGGTGATTTGGTGTTATGGTGTTATGGTGATTTGGTGTTATGGTGATTTGGTGTTATGGTGGTGGGTGTTCCCACAGTTTTGGTTCCTAATCATTATTTTGTATCGTCATCGGATCAATTATTTGTGATTAATAATGGGGGCTGATTTGTTCTGGATGGTCTTGCCCTTCCTGAGCAGTGGAAGATCTGCAAGTGGAGAGTGCTCCTGATGTGCCTTATGGACAGTCACACCACAACATGCCCAGTCTCTGAACCTGTCTGTGTCACCAGATACAGGCCGATGATCATCACATTGACCGCTCATCTTCAGTGTGGTGACGCTGGGACTGATTTCCAGCCTCCGCTTAGTGCATCCCTGAGAACAATCACCCTGTCCAGTAGATCTCCTCCAATCTTCACCCACACCCCACCCCCACCTCTATTCCCCACCCCCACCCCTCGAACTGCACCGGCACCTGCAACCAGACACTGTCCACAAGGCCACAAGCCACCAGACCCCCACCTTCTCTTGACCCCCAAATGGCACACGGACTCGGTGAGTAGCGGCATCTGCTGTGGCACTGGCTCTGATCTCAGCTCCCATTAAGTACAAGCAGGTGAAAATATTTACAGGAGGTACAAACAGAGTCAGGTTGAATGAATCACATGTTGTTGATGTAAAACACAGCCTTCTTATCATGCGTGTTCCTGGCCAGTACATTCCCAATCTGCAGAGAGTACAAATCCTTAGAGTTTTACCCAGAGACAGGCCCTTCGCCCCAACTCTCCATACTGGCCCCAATGCCTATCTACAGTTTGCTGCATTGGACCCATATCCACCCACTCCTTTCCTTTCCAAGTACCTGTTCAAATGCCTTGTAACTCTAGTTAAATTTCATTTAGTTTATTGTCATGTGTACCAAGGGCCAGTGAAAGTTTTGTTTCCACTGTATCTGGCAGCACCACCTCCACAAGCTGCTTCTTCCACCACTCTCTGTGTGTAACAATTGCCCCTTCGTTCCTAAATCTTCCCCGTCTCCTTAAACTGATGCTCTCCAGTTTTAGATGCACTATCCTCAGAAATAAAGTTTATCTCACCGGTCTATGCTCATCATAATCTAATAAACCATATAAGGTCATCGTTCATCACTCCAGTGAGAACAATCCTCTCCAATCACTCCGGATAAACACAGGCCTCCACATCCTGGTATATCTCCTCTGCATTATTTCTGTTGCCTCTACATCCTTCCTGTGATGTGGTGACCACAAGTGTATTCAAGGCTCCAACTGCAATATGACATCCCAGTGTTTAGAGTGTATGTATCAATCTGAGAAACCAAGCAGCCAAATATATTCTTCACTACCCAATCCAAATACATTCTTCACTACCCTATCCTCCTGTGTTGCTATTTTCAGGAAGCCCCAATGTTTCTGTGTGTATCAAGACTCCTAATGCCCTTTGCCAGTATTGGACAACCCAATATTCTTCATCTCACACTTGTCTGCATCGTTCCATCTCCCTAACTTTCTCACTAATCAGCATCCTGCTCTATCTTAGCCAACCTTCTTTATGATATACAATCCATTAATTTTCATCTCATCAGCAAACTTGCTAATTAGCCCACCTACATTTACATCTGTGACCAGAGATGCCAACACTGAACCCAGTTGGACACGGACACGGATGGGCCATCACCCATCACTACCCTCCATCATCATCCATGCGGTTTCACGTTCTGGACCAACCTGCCGTGCAGCGCTTTGGCCAAAGCCTTGCTTGCGTCACTTAAACCACCTCAAATGGTTTGCCGTTCTCAGCTTTCTGAATTATTTCATCTAAACTCAGTCTGATTTGTGAATCAGGATTTGCCCGGCACAAGTCCATGCTGACTCCTTCAATCACTCCTTGCTTTCCTCCAGTCAGCTGTTTGTAATAAAGATGCCAATCTCCATCAGAGGCCCAAGCATCGTCCCCAGAGATAGATCGCAGTTCAATCTTGTTCTCTCTCAATTAATTGGTGTCAGCTGGGACAGGAGATGTTCTCAAAATGTCTGGAAGGAGATTGGAAGTGATGGAATGTTCTAGAATGATCCTGCCGTGAGTGAAATGGAGAGGTAGAGAAATTCAGCCAGCATGGCTCTCTCTACCTCTGCAACACTACAGAGTCTGAAAGGAGCAGCAAATACACAGGTAATGCTGCCAAGGTGAAGACCTCTAACCTGATCTTGCATAAGCAAAGGTGCTGTCCAATTCACCTCTAACCCATGGCAGACATTGGATATTGTTCCAGTTTTAGTTTTAGAGATAGCGTGGAAACAGGCCCTCTGGCCCAACGAGTCCACACGGTCTAGTGACTAGACACAATGACTAGACACAGGGACTAGACACAATGACTAGACACAGTGACTAGACACAATGACTAGACACAATGACTAGACACAATGACTAGACACAATGACTAGACACAGTGACTAGACACAGGGACTAGACACAATGACTAGACACAGGGACTAGACACAATGACTAGACACAGTGACTAGACACAGGGACTAGACACAGTGACTAGACACAGGGACTAGACACAATGATCACCTGTGCACTAGGGACAATTAACGATTAACCTACAAATCTGCACGTCTTTGGAATGTGGGAGAAAACCAGAGCACCCGGAGAAAACCCATGCAGTCACGGGGAGAACGTATAAACTCCGTACAGACAGCACCCGTAGTCGGGGTCCAAACCTGGGTCTCTGGCGCTGTGAGGCAGCAACTCTACTGCTGCACCAGTGTCTATGGAATGACATGGAACTGAACTGGTGGGAACTCTATTTTGCACTCTGTATCGAACCCTTTGCTCTATCTATTGCCCTTGAGTTTGACATGATTGTATATATTTACGATGATTTGACTGGACAACTTGCAACACAAAGCTTGTCACTGTACCTCCACATGACAGTAATGAACATAAACCTATAGCCAAGGTAGGATAAATATTATGGGATGGTGACGACTAACCATGAGGATCAACATTTGTCAACTAAACCGGAACAAACCCAGACTGGTCTGGCTACCTAGTATTACTGATCATTAATTCATTGTATTATTGATTAGTGTGTTCTTGTGTCACACACACAGTCACAGTCACACACATTCACACACACGCAAGCAGGGGCAGAAATTCCGGGGGGGGGGGGGGTGGTTTGGGGGGGACATGCCCCCCCCCCCCCCTGTTTTGAAAGGTGGGGGCGACCCCCCCAAGTTTGTGTAATCCGGATTTTTAAACCCGGTGAAATCCCCACTTTCCGCGAGACAGTGGGGGTGGGACTGCTGATCGAGGGCATCGATTGGACGAGAGAGACGTCCGTCAACAGGCAATGGGGGCGGGACATGATGATTGAGTGCGATGATTGGAGGAGGGAGACGTGCCAAAACACTCTCGGCAGCCCTGGACACGGACCTGCGCCTCATCCGCAGCCAGGATCGATCCCGGCAATCGCTGCCGAACCGCCACTGGACCATCCCCATCCCCATCCCCACCCCAGTGCCCCCACGTCGGGAGCCAGACAGATGCGGTGCCCTCAGGCCCACAGCCAGTACAGAGAAGCATCGCTAAACCCAACTCTACTCTGCCTGTCCCACCAGGTTAACCTACGGCTCTGCCTGGACTTACGGGAACAACAGCCCAGGTTTACAGCCAGCCTGGAGAAGCAGCGCTAACTCCACGACTCCAGGCTGGTGTCCCATCAGTCCAGGCAGGGCTGTAGGTTAACCCGGCGAGACAGGCATAGTTGAGCTGCATTTAGCACTGGATTGAGCTGTAATTACCATTCACAGGGCCAGCCTTCCCTGTGTGTGTGTGTGTGTGTGTGTGTGTGTGTGTGTGTGTGTGTGTGTGTGTGTGTGAAATTCTGTCCCCCCCATATTTTGATAGCGATTTCCGTGCCTGCACGCACGCACACACACACACACACACACACACACACACACACACACAGATATACACACATACACACACACACAGATACACACACACACACACACACACAGATGCACACACACAGATGCACACACAGACACACACACAGATGCACACACACAGCCACACACGCACACACAAACACACAGACACACACAGTCACACACACACAGTCACACACACACACATACATACACACACACACAGACACACTAACACACACAGACACACACACACACACACGCACACACAGTCAGTCACACAGTCACACACACACACACGCACACAGTCACACACACACGCACACACACACACACACACACACACACACACACAGGGAAGGCTGGCAAATTGTGTGTTGGGGTCATTTCATGGTCCATTGCTGAGAAGTTTAATTTACATTCATCAATACTTAGTGAATTTAAATGTGCAACTGTCATTTAGGTTTTGTACACATCTGCAGAACACTATTCCAGATGTGTAAATACTCGGCCTGTAACATCAGCAGTCTGTTGCTGCTCCATGCGCTCTGCACACAATCCTTCACTCAACCTCCACACAGACCTGCTCATTAACAACATGCACGACTGCATTGTAAACGTAACAAAGACATGACAAGTTGCACATCCAGTCTCCTCGGGTGTCGAGGCTTTCATTACCCGGCCCTTTGGGATGAAGTCAATGATGATAAAGATCAAATTACTGGTTTGCAGAAACAAATATGTCACCGATCCCGAGACTGTGAGACCGCTTCAATGAGCACAAAAGAGCAGCAGATAATACAATCATTACAAACCAAATCAACTCATGCACAAGGTGATGTGTTTCTGCCCCCCTATCACAAGAGTGAACCAGAGAATGTAGAGCAATGTTTCAACTATCTTGCCATTGTGTGCAAGTTAATGAACAATGTGCAGCTCCCCCACCTCACCCCTCCACCACCCGCCCACTGGTCCAACACTTCCTGTGCTATACCCCCTTGTTCACCTGTCCTCCTGTAGTGTGTAGCTAGGTCCTGTTGTCTGTAGCTCAGTATTGGTGCCTGTAACCCAGTCCAGGTGCCTGTAGCTCTTTTTTGTTGCCTGTAGCTCCGTCCCATTGCCTGTAGCTCCGTCCCATTGCCTGTAGCTCTGTCCCATTGCCTGTAGCTCTATGTTGTTGCCTGTAGCTCTGGCCCATTGCCTGTAGCTCTGTCCCATTGCCTGTAGCTCCGTCCCATTGCCTGTAGCTCTATGTTGTTGCCTGTAGCTCTGGCCCATTGCCTGTAGCTCCGTCCCATTGCCTGTAGCTCTGGCCCATTGCCTGTAGCTCCATCCCATTGCCTGTAGCTCAGTATTGGTGCCTGTAGCTCTATGTTGTTGCCTGTAGCTCTGTCCCATTGCCTGTAGCTCTGTCCCATTGCCTGTAGCTCTGTCCCATTGCCTGTAGCTTCATCCCATTGCCTGTAGCTCTGTCCCGTTGCCTGTAGCTCTATGTTGTTGCCTGTAGCTCTGTCCCATTGCCTGTAGCTCTGTCCCATTGCCTGTAGCTTGCAGAACTACCAGTCACCCCACCCCCCTCAGGATGTACAGTCAGAGCCGGTGATCCCTGCTGACAGAGCTGAACTCGTCCTCATTAAATACAAAGCTATCGCGACAGAGTTAGAAAACCATGGATAAATGGAGAGGCCAGTGCAAAGGGTTAAGGCAACTGCACATCAAATCCAACTGCCACCACGTTCAGTCTGAAAAATGCATAATCTTTCTATCAGCTCCCTTACATTCTGTGCAATAGTACAAATGCAAACTATCTGGAACCTCCTCTGCACCATCTCCAAAACCTCCATGTCCTCCCTGCAATGAGGTGAGTAGAATCCCAACAACGGATTAAACAATTGCAACATGATCGCATGATATTTATTCACAACAGCCCAGGCGATGAAGGCAAGCTCGCTGGATGTCCTCATCTACTTGCTACTGCCTTCAGGGAGCTACAGAAACATAGAAAGTCGAGCAGGAGAAGGCCATTCGGCCCTTCGAGTCAGCACTGCCATTCAATATGATCATGGCTGATCATCCAAAATCAGTACCCCGTTCCTGCTTTTCCCCCATATCCCTTGATTCCGTTAGCCCTAAGAGCTAAATCTAACTCTCTCTTGAAAACATCCAGTGAATTGGCCTCCACTGCCTTCTGTGGCAGAGAATTCCACAGATTCACAACTCTCTGGGTGTAAAGCTTTTTCTTCATCTCAGTCCTAAATGGCCGACCCCTTATTCTTAAACTGTGACCCCTGGTTCTGGACTCTCCCAACATTGGGAACATGTATCCTGCATCTAGCCTGTCCAATCATCTCAGAATTTTATATGTTTCTTTAAACTATGACTTGCACCCAAGGTCTCTCTGTATTCCGATGTTCCTGGCATTTATTGAATACCTTCCCCAGACATTTGACCTCCCAAGAGCAACACCTCACATCTGTCCAGTTTAAACTCCACTAGATTGGAGAGGACGTAGAAGAGGTTTACCAAGATATTACCTGGATTAGAATTAGCTACAAGGAGGGGTTGAACAAACTTGGATTGAGGTGTGGCCTGGGACAGGGTTGGACAGAGTCTATCCAAGGACAGATATTAGATTAATACGGGTGTCAGGGGTTGTTATATTCCGAACGGCAGAATGAAGAACAACTTACACACAGGTTGCCTGGATCATGAGAGAGAGATTTATTACCCAACATTCCCAGCTTATATTGAACACCAACTCGTTAACATATACATGAATATGTATGAATACATTACAGGTGTTATAGGGAGAAGGCAGGAGAATGGGGTTAGGAGGGAGAGATAGATCAGTTGTGATTGAATGGCGGAGTAGACGATGGGCCGAACGGCCTAATTCTACTATCACTCCTTATTAACACATATGATTGTACACATGTGTATGAATGCCAAAGACTTGCGGGCATAGGTTTATGGTGAGATGGGAAAGGTTAAAGGATGTTTAAAAAGAGATTTGAATGACATTTACAAGATGCATTTTTTAGGCAGAGTGGTGTGTGCCTGGAACACGCTGTCAGAGGAGGCGTTGGAAGCAAAGTTGAAGAAGAAGCATTTATATAGACGATGAACATGCAAGGAATGGAGGGAGACACAAAATGCTGGAGTAACTCAGCGGAAGAGGCAGCATCTTAGGAGTCAAGGAATGGGCGACGTTTCGGATCGAGACCCTTCTTCAGACAGACAAGGAATGTGGGGATATGGATCACGTGCAGGTAGATGGGATTGACATGGTGATTGTGCAGTGGACAACAGAGCCTGTTCCCTGTTCAATGTGATTGATCAGACTCGACTCTCTGAATGTTAGCGGCATTGATATGCTGCAGTCAGTGCCTGTGGTGTTTTGCAGGGTAAATGGTTGGTGTTTGCTCCTCCAGAGCTGGTATCGAGTTTCACACACAGCCCCTCATTGCACCTTCGCAGTTGTAGATGGAGCGGGGTTGCTGAACTTTCCACACCTGAACCCCCTCAGTAACCCCCCCCCCTCCTCCACCAAACCCCGGGGCTGTCCCAGGGCCGGCCTACCCATGTCAGCACAACAAGGCCAGCAACAGCACACAGCAACAAGCTCTGACTCATCCCCAGTACTCCACTGAAATCAAAGGTTTGGGTGTGTCTCAGTCAGTCCCGCTGCTATTTGCATCTCAAACTAGAAACTAACACAATGTTCAAATGTTTAACCTCTTCACCACCTTTGCCTGGTTTGATCTGCATCGCGTTGCCTGAATAGTTGGCGTCAGATGGTTCAATATGGATTTTTATACGGAAGTGGATAAATAATAGAGGTGAGGGATCGAGGTGAGGAATAGCAGGCCCTGTGGTCCCCAATAGTTGGGTTGTGGAGAATGTGCAGGAGAGAGTGGATTGGTACATCGCTCCTTCAGGCACCAACCAACGGCAAACAGCAATAACCAGTCATGTGAACAGTGAGATTGAGCAATAATGAGTCAGATGTAGGTGACAGAGCCTAAAGCACGGAAACAGGCCCTTCGGCCCATCATTTCTATACCAGACAATGCTGTTTACAGATCCTTAATGGTCCCAGTTAGATAAGGTAGTTAAGAGGTAGACGGGGTGATTGCCATCGTTGGCAGAACAGCAAGGAGCAGAGCAGGAAGGTGAAGCTGAAAATGAAAAAGCTCTGGGCACTGGCCTGCCCACCACATGTATGTATGTGTATGATTGTACACATGTGTATGATTGTACACGTGTGTATGATTGTACACGTGTGTATGATTGTACACGTGTGTGTGATTGTACATGTGTGTGTGATTGTATACATGTATGATTGTACACATGTATGATTGTACACGTGTATGATATGATTTGTGGGATGATATGATCCTAGAGACCACACAACTGTATCTGGGTACACATGACAATAATACACCAATACCAGATGAGAAGGGTGCACCAAGTACTATTGATACAGTCATTATACATCATAACAAGTACTTTAATTAGAATACATACAGAGACCATTGTAATGAGAACTGTAGGCTCCGAGTCGTAAATTGAACTAACCAGTATGGCTGCCCGCATGCCACCAGGTGGTAGTGTGGAAAACCTGACATGGATTATGGATCAGGTCAAGGATATACACCTTGTGACCAGGTCGAGGGTGTGATGAGGGGAATGGAGAACTGACAGCCGCTACGTTGAGCAGTGAGCAGGGAGAGACGGTGAAGGTGAATAAACTTCCTCAAAACCTCGCCTGCATTTTGCTGAATGTTCCCAGCAGATATCAGAGATGTGTCCAATAGCAGATGTGAACAGGTAGTGCAACGCCCGCCATGTACCTGCCTCAAACTCTGGGGGGTTTGCCCCAGGTGTGTGTGAGCAGGTGTGACTGTGTGAGCAGGTGTGTATGTGTGACCAGGAGTGTGTGTGTCCATGTGTGTGTGTGTGTGTGTGTGTGTGTGTGTGTGTGTGTGTGTGTGTTTGTGTGTGTGTGTGTGTGTGTGTGTCCAGGTGTGTGTGTGTGTGTGTGTGTGTGTGTGCGTGCGTGTGTGTGTGTGTGACCAGGTGTGTGTGTGTGTGTGTGTGTGTGTGTGTGTGTGTATGTGTGTGTGTGTGTGTGTGTGTGTGTGTGTGTGTTTGTGTGTGTGACCAGGTTTGTGTGTGTGTGACCAGGTGTGTGTGTGACCAGGTGTGTGTGTGTGTGTGCGTGTGTGTGTGCATGTGTGACCAGTTGTGTGTGTGACCAGGTGTGTGTGTGTGTGACCAGGTGTGTGTGTGTGTGTGTGTGTGTGTGTGTGTGTGTGTGTGTGTGTGTGTGTGTGTGTGTGAGAGACCAGGTGTGTGTGACCAGGTGTGTGTGTGTGTGTGTGTGTGTGTGTGTGTGTGTGTGTGTGTGTGTGTGTGACCAGGTGTTTGTGACCAGGTGTTTGTGTGTGTGACCAGGTGTGTGTGACCAGGTGTGTGTGACCAGGTGTGTGTGACCAGGTGTGTGTGACCAGGTGTGTGTGTGTGACCAGGTGTGTGTGTGTGTGTGTGTGTGTGTGTGTGTGTGTGTGTGTGTGTGTGTGTGTGTGTGTGTGTGTGTGTGTGTGTGTGTGTGTGTGTGTGTGTGTGTGTGTGTGTGACCAGGTGTGTGAGTGTTGCCTCCACTGTTGTTCCTCATCTATACTAAGGACTTGCATGATAATGTAATTGTTTTTTTGCAGATGGCACTCAGTTTGGACAGTGAAGAACTTTTCCTCAGGGTGGGGGATGTCTAAAATAGAGGGGATAGATTTAAGGTGAGAGGGGTAACGGAGATCTGAGAGACACATGAGAGACAGAGGGTGGTTTGTACGTGGAGTGAGTGATGAAAGAAAGTGGCAGGGGGGTGATACAGAACATCATTTCAGTCATTGTGACATGGATAAAAAAGGTTGAGACTGATTTGGGCCAAACGTGAGCCAATAGGATAACTCAGGTAGGAATAGATGTTGGGCCAAAAGGCCAGTTTCTGTGCCATGACTCCATGACTCGAGGAAATTGAATAATCAAGTTCTAATCGCAGTTTAAGCTCAGAACTCCATTGGAAATGAGTAAATGTGGATGAGAACGTAAACAGCTCAGTCACCCGTGACAGCTCAAACTTCCAGTTAGATCACCGTATTTAAGAGGAAGTTAGATGTGGCCCTTGTGGCTAAGGGGATCAGAGGGTATGGAGAGAAGGCAGGTACGGGATACTGAGTTGGATGATCAGCCATGATCATATTGAATGGCGGTGCAGGCTCGAAGGGCCGAATGGCCTACTCCTGCACCTAATTTCTATGTTTCTATCACAACCGATCATTATTCCTCCCATTTGTTCACGATTGGTCCATATCTCTCTGCACCTTTCTTATCCATGTACCTGTCCAAATGTCTTTTAAATGTTGTTATTGCAAATGCCTCAACCACCTCCTCTGGCAGCTCGTTCCAAAAGTACACCATTATGGCATTCAAAATACGTAAAACATGCAGGTGCCAGAAATCTAAAATAAAAATAGAAACCAGTGGAAATACCCAGAGGTTCGGCAGCATCTGCGGAAAGGAAAGGGAGTTAAGGGCAGATTGCTGACCTTTCATCAGAATGGGACTCCCTTGAAAGCAGACGCTAGATGCTCAGACTGATGACCCTTCACAAGATCATCAACCTCGACGTCAAAGAGAAAACAACAAGATCCAGAAGAAGCCACAACAAGCAACTTGCAGTTCAACATCACACATCTCCTCCCGTCATCCACTCATTCTTCCCTGAAGCAATTTCCCTCTGGAATGCCCTCCCATAATTCCCTATGCCCACCTATGCAACGTTGAAGACCTCCATCCAGGCCCACAGACAGTACAGCTCCCACTAGACCAGACCCACTCTCGTCAACTCCCAGTATAGTCCCTGCTGGACTCTTCGGGAGTGAAGACCACAAGGAACAAGAAAGCTCACGGAACCTGGCGGAAGCTCACAGAAGCTGGTGGTGTTTGGTGGGTGGATGGGAGGTGATGGTCTCCAAGTCAACGTGCACAAACCAGGAAGCAGAGTCGGCACAAGAGCTGGATATTCAGGGCAACGATTGAAGGCTTTGTGGCCAAGTTTGCGGATGATATGAAAATAGGTGGAAGGGCAGGTAGGGTAAAGAGCAGAAGGACTTGGACAGGTTGGGAAAATGGGCAGAGAAGTGGCAGATGGAATAAAGTGTGGAGTCATGCATTCTAGTAGTAGGAACAAAGGCGTAGACTATTTTCTAAATGGGGTGAGAATCCAGAAATCGGAGGTGCAAAGGGAGAGCTGGTGCAGGATTCCCAAGTTGGAAGAGTGGGCTGAAAGATGGCAGATGGAGTTTAATGCTGATAAGTGTGAGGTGCTACATCTTGGCAGGACAAATCAAAATAGGACGTACATGGTAAATGGTAGGGAATTGAAGAATGTAGGTGAACAGAGGGATCTGGGAATAACTGTGCACAGTTCCCTGAAAGTGGAATCTCATGTAGATAGGGTGGTAAAGAAAGCTTTTGGTGTGCTGGCCTTTATAAATCAGAGCATTGAGTATAGAAGTTGGGATGTAATGTTAAAATTGTACAAGGCATTGGTGAGGCCAATTCTGGAGTATGGTGTACAATTTTGGTCGCCTAATTATAGGAAGGATGTCAACAAAATAGAGAGAGTACAGAGGAGATTTACTAGAATGTTGCCTGGGTTTCAGCAACTAAGTTACAGAGAAAGGTTGAACAAGTTAGGGCTTTATTCTTTGGAGCGCAGAAGGTTAAGGGGGGACTTGATAGAGGTTTTTAAAATGATGAGAGGGATAGACAGAGTTGACGTGGAAAAGCTTTTCCCACTGAGAGTAGGGAAGATTCAAACAAGGGGACATGACTTGAGAATTAAGGGACTGAAGTTTAGGGGTAACATGAGGGGGAACTTCTTTACTCAGAGAGTGGTAGCTGTGTGGAATGAGCTTCCAGTGAAGGTGGTGGAGGCAGGTTCGTTTTTATCATTTAAAAATAAATTGGATAGTTATATGGATGGGAAAGGAATGGAGGGTTATGGTCTGAGCGCAGGTATATGGGACTAGGGGAGATTATGTGTTCGGCACGGACTAGAAGGGTCGAGATGGCCTGTTTCCGTGCTGTAATTGTTATATGGTTATATGGTTAAAAGTTAAACTGCAAGTCGAATCATTGGGTGGGCGGCGCGACCAATGTCGCAGCGGACTCTGCAGTCTGTCTGTCTTTTTTTTATTTTTTTATCCCGTTGAGGGTATAGTTTGTAGTGGGCTTTTAAATGTGTATGTGTGGGGGAAACTTTTAAATCTCTTCCCTGCACTGGAGATCCGACCTTTTCCCTGTCGGATCTCTGTTGTCGTTGGGGCCTAGCACCGTGGAACGGCCTCCAACCGGAACGACCTGGGGGCTCAAGTCACGGAGCCGGCGGAGCTGCGGACCTATCATCGTGGAACTGGCCGGCTTCGGAGCGTGGAGAGCTGCGGTGGCGCGTTGCTGCGACCCGACTCTGGTGGATGGTGACATCGGGTGGGAGACCGCTTTACGGAGCACCAACAACAGCAACTTCTCCCGCCCGAATTGCGGGGTTGAAAGTGACCTGGAGCGGGGCCTTACATCGCCCGGCGCAGCTTTAAATGGCCGCGGACTTGCTAGCGCCTGCCGCGGGCTCCAACATCAAAACCCGGAGCAGGGCCTTACATCACCCAGCGCGGCTTTAAATGGCCGCGGACTTGCTAACGCCCGCCGGGGGCTTTGACTTTGACATCGGGTGAAGAATGGAGAGCAGGGGAGAGACAAGACTTTGCCTTCCATCACAGTGAGGAGGAGATTCACTGTGATGGATGTTTGTGCGAGTTGTGTTGGTGTGTGTCTTGGTTCTTTTCTTGTATGACTGCAGAAACCAAATTTCGTTTGAACCTCATGTGAGGTTCAAATGACAAATAAATGGTATTGTATTGTATTGTATTGTATGGAATCGGTAGTAAAGAAAGCAAACTCAATGCTAGCATTTATTTCAAGAGGGCTTGTATACAAAAGCAGGGATGTAATGCGGAGGCTCTATAAGGCACTGGTCAAGACCGCATTTGGAATATTGTGCGCAATTTTGTGCACCATATCTGAGAAAGGATGTGCTGGCTCTGGAGAGGGTCCAGAGGAGGTTTACAAGAATTCCCTGGAATGAGTAGGTTATCCTATGATGAGCGTTTGTCGGCACTGGGCCTGTACTCGCTGGAGATTAGAAGAATGAGGGGGACCTCATTGAAACATACAGAATAGTGAAAGGCTTGGATAGAGTGGATTTGGAGAGGATGTCTCCACTAGTGGGAGAGTCTAGGACCAGAGGTCACAGCTTCAGAATTAAAGGACGTTCTTTTAGGAAGATGAGGATAAATGTCTTTAGCCTGCGGGTGGTGAATCTGTGGAATTATTTGCCACAGAAGGCTGTGAAGGGCAATTAGTGGATATATTTAATGCAGAGATAGATAAATTCTTGATTAGTATGGGTGTCAGAGGTTATGAGAAGGCAAGCGAATGGGGTTAGGAGAGAGAGATAGATCAGCCATGATTGAATGGTAGTAGACTTAATGGGTCAAATGTCTTAATTCTACTCCTTATGACTTATGACAGCGTGAGAAGACATTTCTTCACCCAGAGGAGTGAATCCTGGGGGTCTGAGCACTGTTGCTTGCTGCATCTAGTCGAGACTGAGAGTGATAAATGTTTGAACATTAAATGAATGGATGCAGGACTGGAGCAGAAAAGCTGAGGGAGAGGGTTAGGAAGGGCCGAGGGGTAGAGTGGCTTCACCCCTCTGCTTCTTCCCCTGTCCTGATTATGCCACTATGTCATCAGAGTGACTGCTCCCCTGATCATTTGGATCAATATACGAGGAAATATCAGCAATTTCATTCCCCATTGACACATTTCCTTAGTGCTTCCGTTACTTGCTCCGACAGGGGGTACACACCTGGTGGCTTCAAACCAACTCAAACTGACACGGGAGCTTCAATAATTCTTGCTGCATCCCAGTTAACAAATTGACATCCAAGAGATGAAGATTGGCCTTTCCTTGCACCAACTAAGTCACGATTCAGTGCCCAGTTGTGAGCCGCCCCCAGCTGGTGGAAAGAGTGACACGTGGGACTTTTGGAGGTTTAACCCGGGATCAAGGTAACAATGTCACCAACTCCACGGGAGCAGTAATTCAGCTCTGACTGTCATCTCCATGTAGTGGCTGCCCAGGTATAGGCATGCAGGTGAGTTTGGTGGGAACTGCCCTCATCTCCTCACCTGATGCATGACCTGAACAAAAGGTAAATCATTCTCATTGTAGGTGCCAGTGGCAGCGAGCTGCGGTACAGACAAGAAAGCTTCCACAGCCCAGCTCACAGCTCCTACATAATGCAACCCGATGGAATGGGGATAGGCAGCAGGCCCGGCCAGGCAGCATCCATGGGGATAGGAGCAGCATCCATGGGGCTAGTCAGCATCCATGGGGCTAGTCAGCATCCATGGGGCTAGTCAGCATCCATGGGGCCAGTCAGCATCCATGGGGATAGGATGAACATTGAGATGAGATGAGAAGAACTTTTTTCACACAGAGAGTGGTGAATCTCTGGAACTCCCTGCCACAGAGGGTAGTCGAGGCCAGTTCATTGGCTATATTTAAGAGGGAGTTAGATGTGGCCCTTGTGGCTAAGGGGATCAGAGGGTATGGAGAGAAGGCAGGTACGGGATACTGAGTTGGATGATCAGCCATGATCATATTGAATGGCGGTGCAGGCTCGAAGGGCCGAATGGCCTACTCCTGCACCTAATTTCTATGTTTCTATGTTTCTATGTTTCATCAGGAATGGAAAAGCATTTTCCAGTTCTGACCAATATCACTGACAACAGCCTGATCTGCTGACAAACTCCAGTGACTTCTAGAAAGGTCTTTATTATCATGCTGTGAAAATCACCCAGAAAACACCGCACGGTACAGCATAGGAACAGGCCATTCGGCCCATCATGTCTATGCTGTCCATCAGGCCAAAGTAAAGTACAAATCTGCCTGTACATGGTATGTATCTTCATGTGGCTGAATAAATAAGAGAAATGTATAACATTACTCTTGTATCTACTTCCACCATTCCCAGCCACTGCACTCTCTGCAAAAACCTTGCCTCATAAACCTCCCTTAAACTTTCCACCTCTCACCTTAAACCTATGCCCTCTATTGTTTAACATTTTCACCCTTGGAAAAAGGTTCTGACAGTTTACCCTATTGATAGAATCACAGCATGGAAACAGGCCCTTCAGTCCAAATCATCCTTGCTGTCCAAGATGCCCCATCTACGCTGGTTCCATTTGCTTTCATTTGGCCCACATCCCTCCAAACCTCTCCTATCTGTGTACCTGACCAACTATTTATTTAATGTTTGTTATATACCTGCCTCAACCACAACCATATACCACCGACCTATGTGTGAAAATGTTGCCCTTCAGGTTCATATTAAATCTTTCCTCTCTCACCTTACACCAATTGCGCCTGTTTCTTGGGGAAAAGACCGTGAATTCACCCTAACTATTCCCCTCATGGTTGTATATATCTCTATAATATTACCCCTCAGGCTTCTGCACTCCATGGAATAAAATCCTAGCCTGCCCAATCTCTCTCTTTTAAACTTGAGTCTTGGCAACACCCTTGTCAATCTTCTCAGCACCCATTCCTTATTAATGTCACTTCCTAAAGCAGTAAACACAAGTGCAACCTCGCCAACATCCTCCACAACAGTAACAACGTTCCAACTTCTCTCCTCAATTCCCTGACTGATGCTTCTCTTAATTTAATAAACTTGTACCGGGTCTCCCATCAGCCTCCTTCTGCAAGAGTTGCAGTGTCACCAAGGGTGGTCGTGAGATTACACACCAGGCCCAGCCCAGCCTGGGCGGCAGAGAGAATTACAACCAATGACAATGCAAACACTCACTTCCTTTAACTCTTTATTCACTTGATGTAAACCTTGTGTTGATTCATGGCTTCAATAAAAACAGCCCTGAGATGCGTCCGACATCAGTCACGGGACGAGACAGTATTTTTGTGTACCTTTAATCAAATCTCTGCTGACAATCACACACATATGGGCCAGACGCGGGCAGGTGGGACTAGTGTAGATGGCGCATGTAGGTGAGTGTGCACAGGTTGGGCCGAAGGGCATGTTCGAAGCGCTGTGTGACTCTGTCTCTCTAAGTGTGGGTCTGTCTTATCTCTGATCACTGGGCAGTTCACAGCTGAAGTCGGAACTAGTCAATAACCACAGAATATCCGTGTGAAACATCAGGCTCGGCTCGGCTTCATTCATTCCCTGTAAACAACATCCCAACCCACCTCCCACCCCTCTCCCAGAGACATCCGTGGCAGTGAAGGGTCTTGAACCACTTGCTGCTCTGCTCCAGTTTTGCCCAGAGACCATGTTGACAGACACATCTACATCAGCGCCGGGAACCTAGGACAGAGGTGGGACCCCACACCGGGCTGGGACCCCCCCCCCCCCCCCCCCCCCCCACACACACACACTCTGGACATTGCAGGTGGACATGTCCCCTTCTGAGGGCCACACATCTCACACCAACCTCTGCAAGTGAGGGACCTCTCGCGGTTTGAAGCCGCCCACAAGGTCGTCAGGACCTTGGAATTCCTGTGTCTGACCCTGACACTGAGAAGCTGCCGGTACCAACTCTCTGATCACTCATCCGATGCCAACAGCCAATGTCAGAACTTTCAAGTTGCCTCACCTGAACTCTGTGACCTTTTTCTCTGCCTGGACCCTGAGTTGTTCCCTTCACTCTTTGACCTCTTATTCTTGCGGCCGGACAGACGCAGCCAACTCAGTGCCCTCAGTAACGAACTCGGCTTGGACTTTTTCTTCTGTTTCAACACGGCCTCCACGCCGGAGAGGTCATCCATGGCGCTGACCGTTCACCTGGAGCTGCTGGACTTTGTTCAGTCGCACACACAGCCGTACATGTAGAACAGGTCCAGGCGCAATCTGAAACACTTTCCACATCGGGTGGGTTGGTGAACGATCACAGTTTCAACAGTCACCGATCAACTTCTGACTTGCCCGGCAGCTCATAGTCGATGTCGCATTAAGGTCCACACAGTCCAGCACAACTCAGAGGTGACCTGTTCACCACACAACGTGGGCAATCGAAAATACCTGGAAAATTCCACTCCGCCTCCATTTAACAGCTCATCCTCACTGGAGAAACGGCAGGAATGTCAGCGGCGTTTGCTGACTCACTTTAATGGGACAGTGTTAGCTCTAACTCCACCCTGCAAACAGTCAGCTCTTCTGCCGCCTTTTACCAGACTCGGCCACGCTCCATAGTATTGGTTGGATTATTTCCTGATCTTCTACATGAGCTGGAGAGGTCCAGCCTGTTTCTCTGCTTTAGTGAAGCAGCCGCCTGACTGGCTGGCTGGCACTCCTCTCGCCTGAAACCTGACACCCGTCCACTGCGAGGTTATATAGATGTTCCCAGCCGTTGCCAAACAGCCTTTAGCAGTGAAATACTGAAACACTCAGTGGGCAGATAAGTCTGATATTTGTTGTGTGTGTCCAAGGTCCCTCTGAAAATCTACACTTCCCCCTAACCTTTGCCCTGTCAATGCATTTCTGTGCTCACATTGAAACATCGTGAGTAAGGAGCAGAAACAATGTCTATTTTCACACAGAGAGTGGTGAATCTCTGGAATTGTCTGCCACAGAAGGTAGTTGAGGCCAGTTCATTGGCTATATTTAAGAGGGAGTTAGATGTGGCCCTTGTGGTTAAAGGGATCAGGGGGTATGGAAAGAAGGCAGGTACAGGATACTGAGTTGGATGATCAGCAATGATCATATTGAATGGCGGTGCAGGCTCGAAGGGCCGAATGGCCTACTCCTGCACCTATTTTCTATGTTTCTATCCCTTCAACTCCACACATTCTTTCCTTTGTAATAAACTAAGTGCTAACTCCGACCCCCCCCCCCCCCCCCCCCCCCCTTCATGTGAAAGACAGGTTAATTCCGTGCACCTTGTGTCCAGATACCCAGTATACACCCCCCACCCTAACTGGTCTGTAATTCCCCGTTTTCTCTCTCGCTCCTTTCTTGAAAAGTGAGATAACATTAGCTATCCTCCAATCCACAGGAACTGATCCTGAATCTATTGAACATTGGAAAATGATCACCAATGCGTCCACTATTTCCACGAATTGAAGGCAACATCTCCAAGTTTGCGGATGACACTAAGCTGGGGGGCAGTGTTAGCTGTGAGGAGGATGCTAGGAGACTGCAAGGTGACTTGGATAGGCTGGGTGAGTGGGCAAATGTTTGGCAGATGCAGTATAATGTGGATAAATGTGAGGTTATCCATTTTGGTGGCAAAAACAGGAAAGCAGACTATTATCTAAATGGTGGCCGACTAGGAAAAGGGGAGATGCAGCGAGACCTGGGTGTCATGGTACACCAGTCATTGAAAGTGGGCATGCAGGTGCAGCAGGCAGTGAAGAAAGCGAATGGTATGTTAGCTTTCATAGCAAAAGGATTTGAGTATAGGAGCAGGGAGGTTCTACTGCAGTTGTACAGGGTCTTGGTGAGACCACACCTGGAGTATTGCGTACAGTTTTGGTCTCCAAATCTGAGGAAGGACATTATTGCCATAGAGGGAGTGCAGAGAAGGTTCACCAGACTGATTCCTGGGATGTCAGGACTGTCTTATGAAGAAAGACTGGATAGACTTGGTTTATACTCTCTAGAATTTAGGAGATTGAGAGGGGATCTTATAGAAACTTACAAAATTCTTAAGGGGTTGGACAGGCTAGATGCAGGAAGATTGCTCCCGATGTTGGGGAAGTCCAGGACAAGGGGTCACAGCTTAAGGATAAGGGGGAAATCCTTTAAAACCGAGATGAGAAGAACTTTTTTCACACAGAGAGTGGTGAATCTCTGGAACTCCCTGCCACAAAGGGTAGTCGAGGCCAGTTCATTGGCTATATTTAAGAGGGAGTTAGATGTGGCCCTTGTGGCTAGTGGGATCAGAGGGTATGGAGAGAAGGCAGGTACGGGATACTGAGTTGGATGATCAGCCATGAACATATTGAATGGCGGTGCAGGCTCGAAGGGCCGAATGGCCTACTCCTGCACCTAATTTCTATGTTTCTATGTTTCTATGTTTCCAGAGCCAACTCCCTGAGGACCCTGGGATGCAGTCCATCAGGCCCTGGGGATTTATCATCCTTCAGTCCCATTAGCCTACTCAATATTATTTCTCGCCTAATAGAAACATAGAAAATAGGTGCAGGAGTAGGCCATTCGGCCTGCACCGCCATTCAATATGATCATGGCTGATCATCCAACTCAGTATCCTGTACCCGCCTTCTCTCCATACCCCCCGATCCATTTAGCCACAAGGGCCACATCTAACTTCCTCTTAAATATAGCCAATTAACTGGCCTCAACTACCTTCTGTGGCAGAGAATTCCAGAGATTCACCACTCTGTGTGAAAAATGTTTTCCTCATATCGGTCCTAAAAGATTTCCCCCTTATCCTTAAACTGTGACCCCTTGTTCTGGACTTCCCCAACATCGGGAACAATCTTCCTGCATCAACCCCTTAAGAATTTTGTAAGTTTCTATAAGATCCCCCCTCAATCTTCTAAATTCTAGCGAGTACAAACCGAGTCTATCCAGTCTTTCTTCATATGAAAGTCCCGACATCCCAGGAATCAGTCTGGTGAACCTTCTCTGTACTCCCTCTATGGCAAGAATGTCCTTCCTCAGATTAGGAGACCAAAACTACGCAATACTCCAGGTGTGGTCTCACCAAGACCCTGTACAACTGTAGTAGAACCTCCCTGCTCCTATACTCAAATTCTTTTGCTATGAATGCTAACATACCAATTGCATTCTTCACTGCCTGCTGCACCTGCATGCCTACTTTTAATGACTGGTGTACCATGACACCCAGGTCTCGTTGCATCTCCCCTTTTCCTAATCAGCCACCATTCAGATAATAGTCTTCTTTCCTGTTTTTGCCACCAAAGTGGATAACCTCACATTTATCCACATTATACTGCATCTGCCATGCATTTGCCCACTCACCCAGCCTATCCAAGTCACCTTGCAGCCTCCTAGCATCCTCCTCACAGCTAACACTGCCCCCCAGCTTTGTGTCACCCGCAAACGTGGAGATGTTGCATTCAATTCCCTCGTCCAAATCATTAATATATATTGTAAATAGCTGGGTCCCAGCACTGAGCCTTGCGGTACCCCACTAGTCACTGCCTGCCATTGTGAAAAGGACCCGTTTACTCCTACTCTTTGCTTCCTGTCTGCCAGCCAGTTCTCTATCCACATCAATACTGAACCCCCAATACCGTGTGCTTTAAGTTTGTATACTAATCTCTTATGTGGGACCTTGTCTAAAGCCTTCTGAAAGTCCAGATATAACACATCCACTGGTTCTCCCTTATCCACTCTACTAGTTACATCCTCGAAAAATTCTATAAGATTCGTCAGACATGATTTACCTTTCACAAATCCATGCTGACTTTGTCCAATGATTTCACCACTTTCCAAATGTGCTGCTATCCCATCTTTAATAACTGATTCTAGCAGTTTCCCCACTACCGACGTTAGACTAACTAGTCTGTAATTCCCCGTTTTCTCTCTCCCTCCCTTTTTAAAAAGTGGGGTTACATTAGCTACCCTCCAATCCTCAGGAACTACTCCAGAATCTAAAGAGAAATTTTCTAATGAAAATTTATTTCAGTTCCTCTTAGATCCTCTGTCCTCCAGTACTTCTGGGAGATTGTTTGTGTCTTCCTTAGTGAAGACAGATCCGAAGTACCTATTCAACTCTTCTGCCATTTCCTTGTTCCCCATAATAATTTCACCTGTGTCTGCCTTCAAGGGACCCACATTTGACTTTGCTACTCTTTTTCCCTTAGCATGTCTAAAGAAGCTTTTACTGTCCTTCTTTATATTCCTGGCCAGCTTCTCTTCATACTTCATCTTTTCAGCCCGTATTGCCCGTTTTGTTTCCTTCTGTTGTCCTATGAAAGTTTCCCAATCCTCTGGCTTCCGGCTACTCTTTGCTGTGTTATATATATTTTCTTTTAGTTTTATTCTATCCCTAACTTCCCTAGTCAGCCACAGTTGCCTCCTACTCCCCTTAGAATCCTTCTTCCTTTTTGGAATGAAATGATCCTGCGTCTTCCGGATTATGCCCAGAAATTCCTGCCATTGCTGTTCCACCGTCATTCCTGCTAGGATCCATTTCCAGTCTACCTTGGCCAGCTCCCCTCTCATGCCTTCATAATCCTCTTTGTTCAGCAGCATCACTGCCACTTCTGATTTAACCTTCTCCTACTCAGGTTGGGTAACACCCCCCCCCCCCCCCCCCCCCCCTCCCCCACCACAACCTTGTTCACCTGACTGATCCTAAGCTAACCATGACGCACCCTGGGTCGGTACTGGCCAATACAATGATGAACCAAATGAAGACTGACACAAAATGCTGGAGTAACTCAGCGGGACAGGCAGCATCTCTGGAGAGAAGGAATTGGTGATGTTTTGGGTCGAGACCCTTCTTCAGACTGAGAGTCAGGGGAGAGGAAAACTAGAGATATGGAAGGGTAAGGTGTGAACCAAATGAAAGTGGCTGCAACCTGCGACACTCGGGCGACCAGAGTAATTGTCCTTAACCACGTTGGGACCCTGCATCTAATGTCCAACTCTGACACAACGTAGACCCAATCCCTTCATCAGCACCCACCCAAAAGCCTCACCCTAACCCCTATCACCCAACCATAACCTCTGACCATTAGGATCCTACCCTCCGTCCTATCCGCAATAGCAACCCCGATGTTGGCTTCAGTTTTCTGGACAGGCTGGGTGTGATCTCCCAGCAGCAGATGGGGTTCTCTGGGTGATAGAGGAATATAAAATCACCAGGGGTGTAGACAGGATAGACTGCAGGAAACTTCCCCAGATCAGAGGTCACAGATTTAGAGAATGAGGGTAGGGGGTAGAAGGGATCTGAATGGTCACATGGGGAGTGGTGGGAACACACTGGCAGAGGGGGTGGCGGAGGCAGCTTGTCTACATGAACATTTCAAACACTTAGACATGGAAAGTGACAGATGAGGTGCCGGAAAATGGGATTAATATGATGGATGCCCTGTGGATGGCATCGATGCAGTGGGCTGAATGGCCTCTATCCCTGCTGCATGACTGGCCAGGGTGTCAGCTTGCCCGATGGCAAGTGGGCCCCTGTTAAATGATAGCATTGTAGTTGTGGGTGGGCCCCCTTTGTCTCCTGGCAACCAATATTTTTAGACCCAGTCCGCCACTGTTGGTCGGCATGAACGATCTGGGCCGAATCGTCTGTGTCCTCGTTGTGTGACTCTATGACAGAGTCAAAACAAGAACTTTCCTGAGACGAGTCAAAACATCATAGGGCCATTTGCTCTGTTCACCATCAGCAGCTGACTGTAGCCCAACCCCAGTCACAGCTCCCCACAACAGCTGACTGAACCCCAGTCTCTGCTCCATCGAGGGGTTTTGGGTGGAATGTGGGCTTATTCAGGAGCAGTTCAGTTAAACAACTAAATACACATCAATTTTAAACTGTGTCAGGTGAGTTATTGTGTCAATGGCTGTATGACTATGAACCCAGATCTCATGCAGAGCAAAAGTCCCATTGAGCAGCTGTCAGAACATTGGTGGGGAGCTGGTCTGAGCCACATTTGGAGTATTGTGTGCAGTTTTGGTCTCCTAATTTAAGGAAGGACATTCTTGCTATTGAGGGAGTGCAGCGTAGGTTCACCAGGTTAATTCCCGGGATGGTGGGACTGTCATATGATGAAAGAATGGAGATGCTGGGCTTGTATTCACTGGAATTTAGAAGGATGAGAGGCAATCTTATAGAAACATATAAAACTAATAAGGGATTTGACACGCTAGAGGCAGGAAACATGTTCTCGATGTTGGGGGAGGCCAGAACCAGGGGCCACAGTTTAAGAATAAAGGAGGTACACAAAATTGCTGGAGGAATTCAGCGGGTGCAGCAGCATCTATGGAGCGAAGGAAATAGGCGACGTTTCGGGCCGAAACCCTTCTTCAGACTGATGGGGGGTGGGGAAAGAAAGAAGGAAAAAGGGAGGGGGAGGAGCCCGAGGGCGGGCGGATGGGAGGGTGGGAGGAGACAGCTAGAGGGTGAAGGAAGGGGAGGGGACAGCACAGGCTAGCCAAATTGGGGGAATTCAATGTTGATGCCATAAGGGCGCAAGGAACCCAGACGGAATATGAGGTGCTGTTCCTCCAATAAAGGGGTCGGCCATTTAGAACTGAGATGAGGAAAACGTTTTCACACAGAGAGTTGCGAATTTGCGGAATTCTCTGCCACAGAGGGCAGTGGAGGCCGATTCACTGGATGCATTCAAAAGAGAGTTAGATAGATCTCTTAGGGCTAGCGAAATCAAGGGGTATGGGGAGAAGGCAGGAACGGGGTACTGATTGTGGATGATCTGCCATGATCACAGTGAATGGCAGTGCTGGCTCGAAGGGTAGAATGGCCTCCTCCTGCACCTGGTGTCTATGTATCTGTAAGTACAACATTCAATTAGCTCAGGACTGCTCTAAACCTCCCTCTGCTCAACCCGCACACTTTCTTCCTCACAGCTCTCTGAGCTTCACCATGAAGATATTAGTCTCAATGGTGAACCCTTATCCTGCTGCAGACTCTCCCGCCCCAATCACCACGGCCATTCTGCTCAGAAGCTTCCATGTCTCTACCACTGCTGCACTCTTCAAAGCTCCCAGATAAAGACACTGGCAGTGGGTATGCAGTGGGTATGCAGTGGATATGCAGTGGGTATGCAGTGGGTATGCAGTAGATATGCAGTGGGTATGCAGTAGATATGCAGTAGATATGCAGTGGGTATGCAGTGGATATATATGCAGTGGATATGCAGTGGGTATGCAGTGGGTATGCAGTGGATATATATGCAGTGGATATGCAGTGGATATATATGCAGTGGATATGCAGTGGATATGCAGTGGGTATGCAGTGGGTATGCAGTGGGTATATATGCAGTGGATATGCAGTGGATATATATGCAGTGGATATGCAGTGGGTATGCAGTGGGTATGCAGTGGGTAAGTAGTGCACATTGTAGTGGACACTGGCAATGAACACCGGCTGTGGACAGTCTCCCAAGTGTACACACTGGCAGTGGGATTGCAGTGGACATTACCTCCCAGGTGCAGTCACTGACAGTGGGCACTATGGATCAGAGGGACACGGGGTGGACATGGGAACTGGGGGCTGAGCTGAAAGATGAGCCGTGATGTACTGAAGGATAGACTGGGCATGAGGGCTGAATGGCCTGGGCCTCTTTGCCTCAACCCTGCAGGAATGAAGGTTCTGGACCAGAGTAAGGAGTTGAGGCATCACTTTGACGGAGGCAGGCGGCCACGTGATTCACCCTGTGACGGCCTCATCAGTCTCTCCTTGCAGGGACCCAGCGCCCTGTGCTGCACATCAAACTGCAACGCCAACTTTGTCAACCATTGAACTGATGTTTGGAATGCTCATGTGAGGAACCCAGTCTGGAATGTGTGACTGGTTTAATCATTTATTACAGAAACAAGGAGCTGAGAGCCCTGGGAGTCAGGCACTGGAACAGCCTCCAGCAGTCAGAGCACCAATAAATATCAGCCCAACCCTTTCATTAAACTTAAAAACAGGATCATTCACTCTTTGTTTAGCATGCCTTGTTTAAACACGTCGCAGCAAACATATGAATCAGTAGCAGGCCACTCGGCCCCTCTAGTCTGTCCACCACTGATGCCAGCCCTTGTTTCCATCCTGATGGAAGTAGATAACATTCTGAGAGGTAAAGATATGGTCGACTCTCAGAACATTTTTCCCAGCCTAGAATTTACAAAGACACTCTTTTTCCCTCACTCTTTTGGACTCTATTCCTTGGAGCGCAGGAGGATAAGGGGTGATCTTAGAGAGGTGTATAAAACCATGAGGGGAATAGATTGGGTGAATGCACAGAATCTTTTATGCAGGATTGGGGAATGAAGAACCAGAGGACATGGGTTTAAGGTGAGGGTAAGATTTAATGGGAACCAAAGGGGAAATGTTTTCACACAGATGGCGGTGGGATGCTGGAGGAGGTAGTTGAGGTAGATACTCAACATTGGGACAGGTACTTGGATAGGAAAGATTTATGGGCCAAACGTGGGAAAATGGGACTAGCTTAAATAGAGCATCTTGGTCAGCATGGGTGAGTTGGGCTGAAGGGCCTGTTTCCATGCTGTACCTTGGTACACGTGACAATAAACTAAACTAAACGATATTCCAAAGACGTACAGGTTTGTAGATTAATTGGCTTGGTGTATATGTAAATTGTCCCGAGTATGTGTAGGATAGTGTTAATGTGTGGGGATCGCTGGTCGGTGCGGACTCGGTGGGCCGAAGGGCCTGTTTCCGTGCTGTACTTCTAAACTAAAACTAAACTAAACCATATCTCACACTCTCTCTCCCACTCACTCATGGGATCTGTCCAGTGTAGTCAGTATTTCCTGGTCTCAGTTCCTCTGTCTCATCTGTCTTCAATTAACCAGTTCTAGCTGATTATCGAATTGTCGAACCGCATGGTCACTCCGTAATGCTGTGCTGTCAGTTGCTGCACAATGGTCTGTGGTGATTGTAGCTGCCGTTATTTCAGTGACTGTGATCTCCACTGATGTAGGGGAGCGTTTCTTGTCTTTGGGTCGATGTTCTGGCCTCTGAATGCCAACAGAAATTATGGAAGAAATCATCCAGTCAAGAGAACCCTGTGAGAAACCTTTTCCGAGTTTTATTGCTCTGTTCCACAGCCGTATCCTGAACTGCCTTGTCTATCTACAGCGGTCTGGACAATCACCTTACGTGCAACCTCTCGTCTCCCTACAGCATCCTGGCCACTCCTCAGTCCACAGAGGGTGTTCCCATCTCTGTTCAGCTTCAGACACAAAGTGGATTTATTACATTTGCACTCTGAGGTTTCTCGAGGGCAGTAACATGTCGATATCTAGTTAAATACTGATTTATCTTCACATCAACTCTGCTTCAACATAAAGGGCAAAACTAAAATATATTTCCTTTAAAATTGATCCATGCTGAAAATAAATTCAGAAGAGGAAACGGAGGTACCATCGCTGGTAAAATCCATCAAAGGCAATCAATGATTTGTTGTATTTTGTCTTGAGAGAATGTTGACCAGAGCTTATCAGAATATCAGAACATTTCAGAATTAGAACATGGAACAATCCAAAGCAGCCCTTCTGTCCACAATGTCCATGTTGAACATGATGGCATCTTAAACGATTCTCCTCTGCCCACATGTGATCCATATTCCTCCCTTCCCTGCATATCCATGTGTCTATCTAAAAGCCTCTTCAACCACTATCCTATCTGCCTCCATCACCACCCCTGGCAGCACGTTCCATACACCTTCCACTCTCTGTTAAATAAACCTGCCCCCCCCCCCCCCCCCCCCCCCCACACACATCTTCCCTTTGCAACTTTGATCTTGATAGGATCACAATCTGCAACTCTCCGTCATACACCTTCCTTTCTTTCTTATCTTTGGCCTTTGCTCCAACCATCTGCCTATCAACCCCGCACC
Source organism: Amblyraja radiata (assembly GCF_010909765.2). Taxonomy (NCBI): domain Eukaryota; kingdom Metazoa; phylum Chordata; class Chondrichthyes; order Rajiformes; family Rajidae; genus Amblyraja; species Amblyraja radiata. The sequence goes on along the minus strand of NC_045982.1, from coordinate 308,564 downwards.
TGTGTCTACCTATTTATTACCTGCCACGCTCTGTCCTGCCTCTCCCCTTTTCCCCCCAACAATTAGCCTGAATGTCTCGACCCAAAACGTCACCGATCCATGTTCTCTAGATATTCTGCCTGACCCGTTGAGTTACTCCAGCACTCTGTGTTTTTTTGTGTCTTAACCAGCATCTGCAGCTCTTGGTTCATACCCTGGGTGATTTTACCTGCAGCTGCCCCAGCATTTGTGCTGTCCCTCTAACCATATTAACCTGCAGGAGTGTTCTTTATCACAATTACATCACAGACCTGCTATGGTGGGATCATCAAAATCCCATAACGAGACATCAAGCTCTTCTCTCATCCGAGTTCACCAGGAACAGAACAATGAATTCACTGACCCAGAGAGTTGTTGAATAGAAGCACAATAGTTACAGTAACCAGCTCATTGTATACAGCACATCAAGGCATCCGACCCGATCATTCCCTGCAGCTTACATTTCTTCAGCAGCTACAAAATGATATTACAGGAAGTAAATATTGGATCTCTGGAGATTCCTTCACAACCAGTGAAGTGCCAGAGAGCTCGACACACAATTATCTTTGATGCAGAGTGACTATTGTAATATGATCAGTGCACCACATAATGTGACAAATGGCCAATTAACAGATTTTCTGATGATAGATGAAGGATAAATGTTTGCAGAGACACCAGGGAGAACACATTGCTCTTTTTGCAATACCTTGGATCCATCAGCAGGAGTAAACTGGCTGCAATCGTGCCCTGGAGCACAGGAAACCCTCAGGAGAATTTGAAGGGATCATCGCATTTAAACTTCATTTGGAGGTGGACATGAAAAGGTGTGGTCTTCAGGGCTGCTGACCAATGCTGGACAGTGGTCTTCCTCTCTTGGACCTGACGTGGTCGTTCAAATCCCTGTCATAAAGTTTCTAGGGTTTATGGGTTGGATTTCAACGCCTTCACATGCAGCTTCCAGGTAGACAACATTGACCAACCATAATGACACAAGGAGTTCTAGATGCTGGAACATTGAACAAAGAACAAAGAACTCAAAGAATGAGGAACAGTCAGAATCTATGGCGAGAATGGACTGATGGACTTTGGCATTTAGACCATTCTTCAGGCTGGAACCCTTCAGATTCTTATGAGCCCTAATGACCTCTTATGACCTAAATATCATCTGCCCATTTCCCTCCACTGATGCTGCCTGACTCTCTGATTTCCTTCAGCACTTTGCTTTTTCCCCTCATTAAGCTGCAAGATATATAAAGGCATTATCTGGAAAACTTGAGAAAGGTGATGAATGAATTAAACATCCCATATCTCACAAGACTGGAAATGATTCAACCCAAGCATTCTTGGTGTTAAGGGCTGCTTACAAGACAAAGGAAGCCCATCACACAGACCTGCCTGTCACCATCAACTCCATCTACACTTCACTCTGCCTCAGGAGATCAGACAACATAATCAAGGACCTTTCACCACCAGATTCAGGAACAGACCTCTCATATGTTAGGGATGAATTCCTGATCTTCCATTCTACTTTGTTGCAGCCCATGCACTTTTTTTATCTACACTTTCTCTGCAGCTGTAACACTGCACCCACTTCCAACGCTGCTTCCTGCAAAGACTCTAGACCCTACTCCCCCATCTACAGTCGATCTGCGCCCAAGATGGAAATATGTCAGCCTCAATAACAATCAGCACGGGAGCACCTCAAGGCTGCGTGCTCAGCCCCTGCTGTACTCACTCTATACTCATGACTGCGTAGCCGGTCAAAGTGCGAACTCCATCATCAAGTTCGTTGACGACACCACTGTTGTGGGACGTATCACTGATGGGGATGAGTCAGAGGACAGAGGAGAGATCGAGCAACTGTCCATATGGTGCCAGCGCAATAACCTGGCCCTCAACACCAACAAAACCAAGGAACTGATTGTGGACTTCGAAAGGAGTAGGATGGGAACCCACAGTCCCATCCTGCAACAACTAGGTTCAGCAATAGCTACTTCCCCACAGCCATCAGGTTATTAAACCTGGCTCGGACAAAACTCTGATTATTGGTGGCCCATTATCTGCTATTTGCACTTTATCAGTTTATTTGTTTATGTGTGTATGTATATATATTGTGGTATATGGACACACTGATCTGTTTTATAGTAAATGCCTACTATGTTCTGTGTGCTGAAGCAAAGCAAGAATTTCATTGTCCTATACAGGGACACATGACAATAAACTCACGAACTTGAACTTGAACTTGAGATGAGGTGTTCCATACCAGGATGTCCAAGATGTCCTCATTCTTTAGAGAACGGGGGTTCCCTTCTCCCATCATGGACGAGGCCCTCACTCATGTCTCCTCGGTACCCCGCAGCTCCGCCCTTGCTCTCCCTCCCCTTAGACGCAACAGACAGAGTCCCCCTAGTCCTCACCTTCCACCTCATCAGCCGACGCATACAACACATAATCCTCCAACATTTCTGCAACCAAAGGGATCCCACCACTAGCCACATTTTCCCATCTCCACCCCTTTCCGCTTTCCACAGAGAATGTTCCCTCCGTAACTCCCTGGTTAACTCATCTCTTCCCACCCAAACCACCCCCTCCCCTGGTACCTTCCCCTGCAGAAGATGTAACACCTGTCCCTAAGCCTCCTCCTCGACTCTGTCCAGGGACCTCAACAGTCCTTTCAGTTTAGGCAGAGGTTTACTTGCACCTCCTTCAACCTCATCTACTCTATCCAGAGATGCTGCATGTCCCACTGAGTTAGTCCAGCTATTTGTGCCTTTCTTCGGTTTAAACCAGCATCTGCAGTTCCTTCCCACACACTATACCCGGCACTCGATTCACTTTCTCTTTTACCCAACCTACCTGTTGTACTCTTGTGTGGTTTGACGTTGGCGAACACACAATGTTTTTTACTGTATCTCGGTACTTGTGACAATACCAAGCAAAAACCAATAAGCCAAATGTCCCGTGAGAAAACACTGAATGTAGCCAGACCACGTCAGGTGCAGAGGCAGTTCTGACATGACTCGGACGTTTATCTGACATGGATTTTCCAAAGTTAAGCATGGTGTGGCTTCTGTATGTAAGTGTCTTTCCTAAATTTGCATCTATTTTGTTGGAATTAGTTAATGGGATCAGGTGGAATCAGTAGCCAGTAATATGAGGGCATGTAACAAACTCAACCTAAATCAGTGAATAAATGTCTTCTGCAAATCTCATGCCACTGATTTACCTGCATATTATTTAGTCTTAGAGTTACAGACCAACCCAAACTTAATCGAGTTCAATCTTGTTGTGCTACACAGAGAGAAATACCAGGCGCTATCCAGGGACTGGCCTCAGGGAAGGCTGGGAACATGACTGAGTTAGCACAGGAAACTGGGAGATCTCGCAGCCCGTCTGGGATTCAAAATATACTGCCTCGCAGAAAGCCAAAGTTACCTAAAGCCGACTGGATAGAAAATTGGTTTCATGGATAGAGGCAGAGGATGGTGGACTGGAGTGGCTGTGATTAGTGGCATGCCTGAGGGTTCGGTGCTGGGCCCATCACTGCTTGCCAAATATATCAATGATTTGGATGAGAACGTACATGGCATGATTAGTAAGTTTGCAGATGACACAAAAGTGGGTGGCATTGTAGATAGTGAAGATGGGTTCTAAATTGCAGCAGGATCTTGATCAGTTGGGCAGGTGGGCCGAGGAATGGTTGATGGAGTTTAATAGGTAGCTGCCCAGGTTAGAGAATATTAGTATAAGGAGAAGAGTACAAACCTGTCAGTGGCTCAGGGGAGACTTGATAGAAGTATAGTAAATCATAGATTGGGTGGGCAATCAGAATCATTTTCCCAGGGTGGAGATGTCAAATACTACAACCGTAGATTTAAGGTGAGAGTAGCAAACTTTTCAAGACACTTTCTTACACAGAATGGTAGTGCTGGAATGTGCTTCCAGAGGGGATGGTAGAAACAGATATGACAACAACTTTGAAGAGGCACTTAGACACATGAACAGGTGGGGATAGACCACATACAGGTAGTTTGGTATCATGTACAGCACAACCATGATGGGTAGAAGGGCCTGTTCTTGTGCTGTACTGTCCTATGTTAAGTGTTGTAGATTGGCTATTGTATGTTAGCCAATTAATAATAATAATAATGGATGGGATTTATATAGCGCCTTTCTAATAGTCAAGGCGCTTTACATCGCATTATTCATTTATTCCTCAGTCACACTCGGTGGTGGTAAGCTACTTCTGTAGCCACAGCTGCCCTGGGGCAGACTGACGGAAGCGTGGCTGCCAATCTGCGCCTACGGCCCCTCCGACCACCACCAGTCACTCACACACATTCACACACAGGCAAAGGTGGGTGAAGTGTCTTGCCCAAGGACACAACGACAGTATGCACTCCAAGCGGGATTCGAACCGGCTACCTTCCGGTTGCCAGCCGAACACTTAGCCCATTGTGCCATCTGTCGCCCAATTAGAATGCTTAGTAATTATAACTCCGCCTAATTATAACATTCATTGTGTAAGAACTTGCCGACTGTCTGGCAGTAGCTGTAGCAGTGTGAACGTGTGATGAACTGCTGTGTAGTTAATGACCTGAACAATAAACTTGCTTGTGTTTCAACCTGTGTGAGTTTGAGCTCTTTACAAGTGTGATTTAACTGAATACTGTAAATGATTTCCACAATCATGCAGATCGAACAATGCCTTGTGAATGTTGGTTGGCCCTCTGTTGAAGCAAGAGATGGGGGGCGATGAGACCATGCTGACATGGGCTGGAAGTGTAAAGGGATGTGGGTGGGGTGCAGCTGGAGTCTGTGTACTGCCAATGGCATTCGTAGTGATAGATACCCACAGACCAGTATGAACTTGATGGGCTGAAGGGCCTGTTTCCTCACTCGCAGGAGATTGTTAGTGGGATCAACAATGGTAAAACTGAGACTTGGAAGTCGCAGCATTTTTATTGGGGGTGGTCTTTGCCAGGAACTTCTGTGAAACTAATCTTACTTGTCAGTGTCGGAAGGTAGTCTAAACGTTACGTATATCCAAAGATACCATTTCAAACACAGTTCACTGGCAAATACACGAAACAACTATCAGTGAAATTATAGTGAAATAACAGCTGCCTGCATGTCCAGCCTGCATGTCCTGCCTGCATGTCCAGCCTGCATGTCCAGCCTGCATCCCCAGCCTGCGTGTCCAGCGATATGTGGTAGCTCACAGTATCAATGGGAAATGTTACAGGGACTGCCAATCAGCTGCTGTCACGAGACCAGGTTTATACAACATTCTGTCATATCAAAGGGTTCCAGCTGTTTCCCTGAACAAGAACTTGAACAGCCAGTTAACGTGCCTTTAGCAATGGACAAGGAAGGAGAAACGTCATTTACAGCTTTGCTCAGATGTTGGAGCGAGTTTTAACGAAGATCCAAGCAGTTGGGCTTGTATCTCAAAACAGCAGGAACACAGAGGTCCTCAGCAACAGCTGGAATACAGAGGTCCTCAGTAACAGCAGGAACACAGAGGTCCTCAGCAACAGCTGGAATACAGAGGTAACAGCTGGAACACAGAGGTCCTCAGTAACAGCTGGAACACAGAGGTCCTCAACAACAGCTGGAATACAGAGGTCCTCAGCAACAGCTGGAATACAGAGGTCCTCAGCAACAGCTGGAATACAGAGGTCCTCAGCAACAGCTGGAATACAGAGGTCCTCAGCAACAGCTGGAATACAGAGGTCCTCAGTAACAGCTGGAATACAGAGGTAACAGCTGGAATACAGAGGTCCTTAGCAACAGGTTGCTGCCCTTCTCAAGTGACTGGGAGGCCAAGGACAGAAGTTCGCAGTGACCCCCTCACAGCAAGGCTTGAGGTTGAGGCAGATTGAGGAAAGGTTGGGCACAATGAAGATTGTTGTTAGTGAGAGCAGGACGTAATGGTCAGTGAGTGGAGACCGGTCTTGAAGCACGTTGACCCGGGAGCGGGGCTTGGCTGCACTAGGAGAGGTCTCGAACTGCAACATCTGCATTGCTGTTCACTCGAGATGCTGCCTATCCCGCTGAGTTATTCCAGCATGTTGTGTCTATCTTCATGGTCACCACAGTTCCCAACTGCTTTGAGTTGGCAGCTTCTTGCATCCGGAGAAACACAACCAAGATTGCAATCTCACGTAAATACTGCAATAGACCCAACTCCCTTTCCTTTCAAACACTGTGCACCACCCAAAGCCCACCCTCGATGGCCACGGGACCACTTACGGTGGGCTCACTCGTTCTCTGGGTGAGAACCTGCTCCACACTCTCCACAACCTGAATCACAACCTCCACCACTGGGTCCCCAGTCAGAACATCAGTCACTCCCTAACACAGATTTGATCTTCGAGAGCCTCATGAAAAAACATTGATGTATTTTCAGCAAGGTTTCACCTGATCCTCCTACTCAGGTAGTTAATTATAAAATTCAAAGCTCTGAATGCTATTGGACTTCAAAGGAAAGTGGGGAGGTTTCTGAACCAACATGTACAGCATGAGAACGCCCTGCAGAAACGCCACAATATGTCCTGCCGTGATCACACAGGGAATGATCTTTTATAACAAGGAGTTCTCTGCCTCCGTGCAGTGTGGGAAGCAACTGAAGCAGGGATCAGGTGAAGAATGTTTCAGGTTATGTTGTGAACCTTCAGACTGTGCACTGTTTGTTTTGAACACAACAGATACCTGCAGAGTGTAGCACAACATGCCTGGACATAGATCCACTCGTTCCTCCTTCACCATCGACCTGCTCCATGGTAACGGCCCCAGCCTGCCACACCTTGTTGTATATATCTTTCAAATGACCTTACAATCCAATTACAGTTGACGTTTAACAAACGAGAAACAAAGACTGGGTAAACTGAACAATTAAACTTTGATGCAGTTGCAATAACTATATTCTCTCCAATGGAATTAAAGATGCTGTAAAACTGAGGCTTGTAGCGGCACCTGCTGGTGCTGGCAGGTAGTCGAACCCTGCGGTCGGGTGCCTCGGGGATCTGTTTTGTTGGTTGTGTGAGACACATTGTTAGTTTAACCGTTTTACGAATAAAACTTAAATTAAACAATCGACTCTCGTCTCCATCCGCCAAATTGGTGACCCCGACGCGTCCATCCGAAGATTGGACGACGAGATGCAAGATAATTATCTTCCCGCCGGCACTTTCAGCGCCCATCAGAACGCTGTCAGCCTGAAACTGCCCACGTTTTGGCCCGATCAACCTCAGGTGTGGTTCGCCCACGTTGAGGCGCAGTTTCATCTGCACCACATCGTTGCAGATCAGACGAGATACTTCCACGTGGTGGGAGCCCTGCGGAGTTTGCCTCCCGTCTACTACCTTACCTGCGAGATCCACCCGCAACCGCCAAGTACGACGCCTCAAGGCCCTCCTTTTGCACATTTCTGGACTCAGCCTCCGGGGTTGCGTTTCGCGAGCTTTCTGGGCGATGCCTCTTCAGTCACTCGAGACCACGTTGTGGCTGGATCTGTTTTGTTGGTTGTGTGTGTGGAGACGCATTGTCAGTTTAACCGTTTTACGAATAAAACAATCGATTCTCGTCTCCATCCGCCAAAGGCTTCTACTTTCTATCAAGGCCAGAGATTGGTGATGAGTAAGATGTTTAATAATGGTTCCCCGTCGCTGACATAAACACCCGCCCACAGCACCATGGCCCTATAGTAGGTATGTTAGAAAACTTACCTTCAGCGGCGCTTTAATTCTGCCACTGGCCGTGTGCGCAATTTTGGAACATTTGAGGGGGGGGCGGGGTTAAAACGGGGTTTTTTTCCCGACTTGGTCCTGGGTTATACTTGTTGGAGTGCAAGATGTTGCTAAAGAATCGTTCCTACGGCCGTTCTGTGTGTTTTTTTTAAAAATTCACCCGACAAGTTAATCGCTGGAATGATTTTAAAATCAGCTTCTGAAGCCGTCAACGCCGACAACTGGGATGGATTTTATGGAGGACCAGGTAAAAGAAAGCAGTTTATTTTAATGTATAAAAGTGTTTCTTAAGATGTATTTAATTCACATTTTAAGTTGCGAAACGGTGATTTAGTCCCCGAACGAACCGGCAGTGTATTTGCTGCCGATATGGGGGACTAAATTCACCGCAGCCTGAACGTTCCAAATGGTCCCGCTCCAGAAAATCCCACTCGCAAGCTGATTTAAATGGCCATTAATTTACAGGTATTAAACATTAAATTCCTTCCCTTTGGCCTATAAACCCATGACAATGAGATTTAAAAATTATGTTATATTCTGAATTCTTGTGTGAATGTTATTTGGACACTTAGGCTATTTAAAAATGGGGTGGGGGGGGGGTGATGTTGGGGGTGGGGGTGATGTGGGGGGGGGTGATGTGGGGGGGGTGATGGGGTGATGGGTGGGGTGATGGGGTGGGGTGATGGGGTGGGGGAGGGTGATGGGGTGGGGGTGATGTGGGGGGGGTGATGGGGTGGGGTGATGGGGTGGGGGGGGTGATGTGGGGGGGGGGGTGTGGAGTGGGGGCACCAGACGGGGAAAGAGAGAGAAGCAGAGAAGGGAGCGTGGGGAAGGAGATTGAAGAGTGATGTTTCTTCAGAAGGTAAACAAAAGTGCTGGAGAAACTCAGCGGGTGCAGCAGCATCTATGGAGCGAAGGAAATAGGCAATGTTTCGTGTCGACACCCTTCTTCAGACTCTGAAGAAACATCTGAAGAAGGGTTTCGGCCCGAAACGTCACCCATCCATTCCTTCCTTCTCTCCACAGATGCTGCCCGTCCCGCTGAGTTACTCCAGCACTTGGTGACTATTTCGGTTTAAACCAGCATCTGCAGTTCCTTTCTACACAGAGATTGAAGAGACTGAAAGCGGGCACAGAGTCGATGGGCCGAATGGCTCCTTGTACACGAGGCAAACGTAAGCAATGTGAACAAGGGATTAAAGTTTTGTTGTTTTCAAGCCTCTGGGAACTGATTTAATCATGAATTTATTGACCATTTAAACATTAAAACCGGCGCCCTTCACTCCCACTGCCCTCTGGTGGCCAACCGTTAGCGGTGCAAACGGGCTGACCAGTGATCTAATTGAGATTTCTGTTCAAAAGGGAACTGCAGATGCTGGAATATCGAAGGTACACAAAATTGCTGGGGAAACTCAGCGGGTGCAGCAGCATCTATGGAGCGAAGGAAATAGGCAACGTTTCGGGCCGAACCGTCGCCTATTTCCTTCGCTCCATAGATGCTGCTGCACCCGCTGAGTTTCCCCAGCAATTTTGTGTAATTGAGATTTCTCCCACGTTTGGCCACCACTGACCATCACGCTAAACACTGCCGGGTCGCCTGTTCCAATTGAGTTTGCTTCGTTTATTGTCACGTGTACCGAGGTACAGTAAAGAGCTTTTGTTGCGGGCCCTTGAGGAGCAGCATGAAGCATCTTCCTGAAGCACTGCCCTCATTTGGTGATTGTAGTCACAATGCTGTGGTCTAGGTCTTGCTACATACAAATGGAGAGGCGGTTGGCAATGGTTGTGCCCAGGACCCTGCCCGTGGAGCTCATCGCTTATGTCCTGGGCTGAGGAGAAGGACTTGCTTTAGTTGCCACCACAAGCATTGGCTGCATTCTATTCCAGGTGCCTACTGACATCAGGGAATAAGACGCACTCCAAATCTTGGAGTGTCAATGCCTCATTCAGTCAAAGCGTGTCAAGGGTTGCACACACGGAGGGAGCCATCTGTCACTCTCTGCCACCTGTCCCCGCACTCATCAACCCCCGTCACCCCGTTACCGGCACAGACGCTGACATTAGCTCCACAAACCAGAGCCAGCACCTGGACGTCGAGCGGTTGGGCAAACGATTTCGTGTCACATGGATGTTCTTGGTCAAATTTGGTCTGCTTACACTACGTGAAAGATGATATGTAGATACGTGCGGTGGAATAAGATGCCACATTTAGCTCCCAGCAGCCTGCTGATGGGGGGGGGGGGGGGGGGGGGGGGGGGGGGTCACGGCAGTGAGGGAAGCTTCTACACAAAGGTGTCACTGAGGCTGCTTGAGAACGTGAGTTAGCGAAGATAGTGCAGACACGCCGATCAAGTATAAACGCAGCGATTGGACGCACAATCCTTCAATTTGAGGGAACACTGATCACCGTCTATGTCTCTCTACATCACCGACTATATCTCTCGTTTCCCTTTCCCCCGACTCTCAGTCTAAAGAAGGTTCCATCACCTATTCCTTTTCTCTAGAGATGATATCTGCCCGCCGAGTTACTCCAGCATTTTGTGTTTATCTCGGGTCCACATTTAAATCGATTGTTCAACTGACCAATCCCCAGCACCTCGAAAACAAATTATAAATGTGACTAGTAATTTGAATTAAATGCAAGAATATAAATATTTCTCTGCATCTTATTTCAAATACAACGAACTAATACAAATTAACCATGCCTCAAAGGTTCTGACGTTAATATTCATTATTTATTTATTTTGACAAACATTCCAGCGCCCAAATTATCTTGAGCTAAGATCTAAGTTGGGTGCAATCCTTGTGCAGTATCAGTGGCAGCTGTTGCTGTAAACTGATCGGCCTCACAGATCAATCCACTGACTATTCTTAACAGTCAAGACATGATCTACATCTTACATGAAGCACCGCCAGTATTTGCACAACATGGTAAGATCATTGGGTAAGCTGCTGCACCCGCTGAGTTTCTCCAGCTTTTTTGTGTACTTATGGTAAGATCATTGCTTTGTCTCGCTGCACACAATTATAAACATCGAGGATAGTTTTCAACAAAATGTTTATTTGTCATTTTTATATTCGCAGTCAGATATTTTTCTGTTGATAATAATGTAAGGTTTGTTATTCTGCAACGACAGAAATCGCTCACTTTGAAAAAGCCAGCTGGAATTTGAAGTAAAGTCTGGAAAGTAACCAGGTCTCAATGGATTCCCAACCTGCAGACCTTAGTGGATGGGGTTTCATATTTCTCCTGGTAAATTTAGTTGCTTTATAGTTTTATACGGAACTCAATGAAAAAGAAATAGGAAGGTCTTTGGTGATGAAGTCCCGTTGAACAAAGCGTGAAACGTCGAGTCTATCGTTCCATCGTTCCACAGAGGCGGGAGACTTGGCTGTGATTTCAAATAAATATTTTACTTGTCTTCACTTAATTAGGTGCAGACATTGACAAAGGGTTCAAAAACGTGAACAAAAGTCAGATATTGTAGATTGAAAAAACTCAGCTGTCAGCAAGTTCAAAGTGGAAAAGTCGAGAACAAATGTTACAGAGAAGGGAGTGACTGAGGTAGTTGTTGTCCCAAGGCAGTGCCCGGACCCAGCCTTCCGAATGTTTGTCCGAAGTTGGACTCGGGTCCTAATGGCACAATTTCCAAATCTGCACGAGACAAAAGCTGGAGGCCGGGGAAAAGCAGTCAAATTCAGGGAGACGTTGGCAGACTGGTGAAACGGGGCAATAGTGGATGAAATGTAATACTGCGCTCTCTCCTCTGTGAGGAATTCTGACCTCTGAGGTGCTGGTGGGGAGACCAGGAAAACAAGGTGAAATCATTCTAACAGGGTACGAAGCAGAGAGATTGGGCGAACGAGAGCAGGGGGGTCTGGGGTACAAGAGCAGGTAGATCTGAGGTACATGAGCAAGGGGGGTCTGGGGTACAAGAGCAGGTAGATCTGGGGTACATGAGCAGGGAGGTCTGGGGTACATGAGCAGGTAGATCTGGGGTACATGAGCAGGTAGATCTGGGGTACATGAGCAGGGAGGTCTGGGGTACATGAGCAGGTAGATCTGGGGTACATGAGCAGGTAGATCTGGGGGACAGGAGCAGGGAGATCTGGGGTACAAGAGCAGGTAGATCTGGGTGACAGGAGCAGGGAGATCTGGGTGACAGGAGCAGGTAGATATGGGGTACATAAGCAAGGGGGGTCTGGGGTACAAGAGCAGGTAGATCTGGGGGACAGTAGCAGGTAGATCTGGGGTACAGGAGCAGAGAGATCTGGGGTACAGGAGCAGGGAGATCTGGGGTACAGGAGCAGGGAGATCTGGGGGACAGGAGCAGGGAGATCTGGGGTACAGGAGCAGGTAGATCTGAGGTATAGGAGCAGGGAAGTCAGATTCAATACTTCGCCGAATACTCTATTGAACTTCTGCAGGTGTACGAGAGAGAGCTTCCTGCTTGGTTGCACCACAGGCTGGTTCGGTAACTCGAACGACCAAGAAGAAAGGAGACTACAGCGAGTGGTGGACACTCTCCGGTCCAGTCACTCGCATCTCACTGCTACCATCCACCGGGAAGGAGGTACAGGAGCCTGAATACCGTGACCTCCAGGTTCTTCCCAGCAACCATCAGGCTCTTGAACTCTGCACAACACTAACCTCAGCCCTAAAGTAACGATCTAACATGGACTTTGTATACAGTTACACGACATACATCACTGTGCATGTTTGTTACCCAGTATAATTGATCATTAGTGGTTAGTGTATATTTATTTGCATTATTGCGTAATGGGCCTGTAAAGCTGCGGAATTTCATTGAAGATAGACACAAAAAGCTGGAGTAACTAACTCAGCCGGACAGGCAGCATCTCTGGAGAGAAGGAACGGGTGAGGTTTTGGTCGAGACCCTTCCTACACAAGAATTCCATTGGTCCATTCTCAGTCTATGTGGCAATGAAACACTTGAATAATATGGATTTTGATCGGATTTTTTTGCCATCAAGCAATTACATAATTGATATTGTTAGTAACGTCTTCCTTCGTTGGCTGCAGGATACAAGGGGTGAACTGCCTGCCGAGTCGCCTGTGGACATTCCAGCTGTTGATTCACTGCAGCAAGTAGGGGAACACTTCCAATGGTGTCTTTACTGCTTGGAGGAACTCCTGGACGAGAGGGAGAAGCTCATCCGAGAACTGATCTTCCTGAAGGAACCGATGCATCAAGAAATCTGTGAGCTGCGGGTAAAACTGGTGGCGATTTATCGGAGTAAATCACAGGCAGAGATTAAATGTGAAAACTACAAGGAAGAAATTATGTTCATGAAAAGAAAACTGTTTGAAATGACAAAGGCCCACATGACCTATAAACAGGTAGCGGACAGCACTCGGCAAGGCCTTGTCCAAATGACATTAGAACATGAAGCCGAAGAATCGAGATCACAAACTCTCTCCGACCAACTGGCTGCGTTTAAACATCAGTGCCGTGAGGAAATAAAACTTGTAATCCACCAACTGGAAAATACCAGAAACATTGACAACATTCTGCCCCTGTGGAGGAGCCGGCAAACAAACGAATTCCAGAACCTTTTAGCCGAGCAGAGGCAATGGTTGGAGAAATATCATGAACCCAAACTGGAAAAGTTGTTGAGCTGGAATAAATCGAGGGCGGCCTCCCTACGGCTCGCTCAGCGGGAGGTGGGCAGCCTGCGGGGCCAAGTGTGGCAATTGCAGCAACAGGTGACAAGCCTGAATAATCAGAAGCTGCTCATTGAGCAGAAGCTGCTGAGAGCACACAGTGTGTGGGCTGAGGACGCTGCCCGTTACCAGGTACAGAGCCGGGTTATGTGGAATAGGCAGGCAGGGAGAAACTGTTGAGTAAGATCTCTGTTCACCCAGAGATTGTGAATCTGTGGAATTCTCTGCCACAGAAGGCAGTGGAGGCCAATTCACTGGATGTTTTTCAAGAGTTAGATTTAGCTCTTAGGGCTAAGGGAATCAAGGGATATGGGGGAAAGCAGGAACAGGGTACTGATTTTGGATGATCAGCCACGATCATATTGAATGGCAGAGCTGGCTTGAAGGGCCGAATGGCCTACGCCTACGCCTGCACCTATTTTCTATGTTTCTATTGTTTTCCACCAGGGGCCACTCAGGGAGAGAGTTTGTTTATTAAATCCCAGCTACCGAAATTAATCTAAAAATCAGAAAAATATCTGAGGTTTCTGACAATTAATGATTATCTAATGTGTGCAGAGAAAAAGAAACAGCGAGCAGAGCAACATACACAGGAAGGCAAGTGCCCGCGGTGTGGAAGATATGAGCTGGTTCTGCATCATCGGGCAGAGGTTGACATCGGTATTCGCAGGGCTCTGGGGGAGAAGGAGAAGGTGGGACAGATGAAGAATCAGCATGAACATGCTGACCACATGGTCATCTTCATCTGAGATTCTCGATCAGTAACGACAGTCACATTATAAACTTCCTTGTGCTGAATCAGTCCTATGCAGGATTTAAGGGGCGGATTGTCAGCCACAGGTCGTGGTCTACATCAGCACTGATGTCACGGGAACAGAGATGATGTATCGCAAAGATCATTTAGGGAACTGGGTGGAAAGTTGAAAAGCAGAACTCGAGGGTAAAACATCGGGCGACGCCACACGGTGGTGAGCGAAGGGGGGTCTGAGCTGCCGGTGCAGCAGGCAAAGACCTGAATGTCCAGCTACAATTCTGTATCCACAGGTCCACAACAGTGAGCGGAGTGTGGTCTGCATCCTAACAACTTCTCAACTGAAAGCTGTAATCAGATTCAGATCGGAATAATGGATATCACATTTGCTTTAGGCTTGCTTTGATTTTTGTTTATCCGACTTCAACCATGTCCACAGCCCTGCTCCGCTCCATCCTTGCCCTTTGCCCACAACAAGCTTCTCTTCCACCTCTGGTCAACTTCTCTTCCTTGCTTGAAACTTGCTCCTCTCATACCTCAGCTTTTAACACTTGGCACGTCTTCCCCCCCACCGCCCACCCCACCCCACCCCACCAACTCCCCTCTTCCCCCCCCCCCCCCCCCACCAAGCCCGTGGGTTGGTTTCTATTAAAATGCAACTTGTTTTGATAATTCTCAAGGAATTTTCTGAACATGTTTCCTTTCTGTGTCAAACTGCAGTATATTATCAAAGCAAGCTCAAACTATTGAAATCTTTTTTTCAATTATAATTTATGAATTCATCAGATACAGAAAAGAGAACTCGAAGCCAAAGCCAGGATTCTGGAGACAGACCTTAGCGTACAGAAAACAAAGAATGATGACATCAGATGCATGAAGCAGAACATAGCAGAAGAATTAGCTGCTTACAAGTGAGTACCAAACCTCAAATGGGGTTGCAAGCTGGATCAATGTCAAGTCAATGCCGGCTAAAAAGGCGGAAAGTCTTTGCCAACAGGGTTAAATGTTCATACATTTGATGGTTTTCAACACTTCAAAGTGTGTAATCACAACACGGAATTGAAGCAACATTCCTTTATCAGAAACGTTAACACTACAATGTTTGACACCTCATTATCATTCAGCTTCCCAACGCTTAGTTTACTTTTTAAATTAGAGACACAACATGGAAACAGGCCCTTCGGCCCACCAAATCCACACCGGCTATCAGTCAACCATTGACAATAGTTCTATGTTATCCCACTTTATCAACCACTCCCGATGCGCTACGGCCTTTGGGATGCGGGAGGAAAGCAGAGTAATCGGTGGAAACCCACGTGGTCACAGAGAGAACCTGCAAACTCCACACAAACAGCACCCAAGGTCGGGACTGAACCCGGGTCTCTGGAGCTGAGGCAGCAGTTTCTGGCCTTTCTAACCATTTGAGTTCCCTCAAAGCTATGTCTAATTCCATATGTAAACCTTACATATGCGTCCTTTTTCTTTTCCCTCGTCATCGAAGGTTCTCTCGCCATGTCACTCTCCATCCAGGGACATGCTGCTCCTGAATTCTGATCAACTGATCTTTAAACGACTCCCACATGCTTCACTCCCCAGCATATGGGATCCTGTGATTTATAAAGAGAAGCACAGACATGCAGGCTATGCTGCAGACAAACAAGTTCTGCTGCAGTCAGAACGGTGCGTCTCTTATGTGGCTGGCAGGAGGGATCCCAAGTACTTGCTGCTTAGACCAGTGGATGCAGATTCAACTGCCACCTTCCAGTGGGTAATTGGAAATAAATTACAGTGAGGAGTAGGGCTGGGTCTGGTTCGGTGACAAAGGTGTCGGTGCACTGAGTAAAGGCACCATGCTAAAGAATGCGGCATTCCTGATTTAATATGAAAGTTGTGGCTTAACGGAAAGTGGTAACAAATTCAATTCTCCTTTACCACATTGGGTAATACAGGAGGCACAAGGAACAGATGCTGGAATGTTAAGCATACCACAAGTGCTGGAGGAACTCAGCAGGCCAGGCAGCATCTGTGGAAGAGATGGACAGACTACATTTCAAGTCGTGAGCCTTCTTCAGACCAAAGATCCTACAGCTCGTTATAGGATCTTTGCTTCAGACTGCAATGGGGAGAATGCTGGAAGAGAGATGGGCGCAGGACAAAGCCTGGCAAGTGATAGGGGGATACAGATGGAGGGGGAAGGGTGGTGTATGTGACAAAGGCTAGAGGTGAAAAGGAGACAAATGTGCATCAGATAAGAAGTGAAATGTAAAGCCAGAGGGAAAGATGTAGGTGGAAGGGGAAAGAGGGGCGGGATAGTGAGAGAAATGGGTGCGCACCAGGGTGAGAGGGTCATGGAAAGAGGGAAAGGGTAGGAGGAGTATCACTTCAAACTTAAGAATCCAATGTTCATATACTGTTGCATTGTAAAACAGGGTACAGTCGGAGCATTCCCCCAGGGTGGAAATGTGAAGAACTATAGGGCATAGCTTTAAGACAAGTGTCACATAGTTTGAAGGAACACAAAAATGCTTGAGAAACTCAGCGGGTGCAGCAGCATCTATGGAGCGAAGGAAATAGGCAGTTTCGGGCCAAAACCCTTGTTCAGTTCCTTCTTAATCACAAAGTTTGAAGATGTGCAGGTTAAGTTTTTTCTCCCACAGGTGCCTGGAAAGTGCTGTCAGTCGTGGTGGTGACACAATAGTGTTATCACAGCAGACAATAGGTGCAGGAGGAGGCCATTCTGTCCTTCAAGCCAGCACCACCATTCACTGTGATCATGGTTGATCATCCACAGTCAGTACCCATTTCCTGCTTTCTCCCCATATCCCCTGACTCTGCTATCTTTATCTCTAACTCTCTTGAAAGCATCCAGAGAATTGGCCTCCACTGCCTTCTGAGGCAGAGAATTCCACAAATTCACAACTCTCTGGGTGAAAAAGTTTTTGCTCATCTCCGTTCTAAATGGTCTACCCCTTATTCTTAAACTGTGGCCCCTGGTTCGGGACTCCCCCAACATCAGGAACACGTTTCCTGCCTCTAGCATGCCCAATCCCTTAATAATCATATGTTTCAATAAGATCCTCTCTCATCATTCTAAATTCCAGTGTATACATGCCCAGCCACTCCATTCTATCAACATACGACTGTCCCGCCATCCCGGGAATTAACCTCGTGAACCTACGCTGCACTCCTTCAAGAGCAAGAATGTCCTTCCTCAAAATTTGGAGACCAAAACTGCACACAATACTCCAGGTGTGGTCTCACTTCGGCTCTGTACAACTGCAGAAGGACCTCTTTGCTCCTATACTCAACTCCTCTTGCTATGAAGGCTAACATGCCATTAGCTTTCTACACTGCCTGCTGTACCTGCATGCTTACTTTCATTGAGTGATGAACAAGGACCCCCAGATCTCTTTGTACTTCCCCTTTTCCCAACTTGACGCCATTTAGATAGTAATCTGCCTTCCTGTTTTTGATACAAAAGTGGATAACCTCACATTTATCCACATTAAACTGCATCTGCCATGCATCCGCCCACTCACCCAACCTGTCCAAGTCACCCTGCATCCTCATAGCATCCTCCTCACAGTTCACACTGCCACCCATCTGCAAATTTGCTAATATTACGTAATCCCTTCATCTAAATCATTGATGTATATTTTAAATAGCTGCGGTCCCAGCACCGAGCCTTGCGGTACCCCACTGGTCACTGCCTGCCATTCTGAAAGGGACCCGTTAATCCCTATTCTTTGTTTCCTGTCTGCCAACCAATTTTCTATCCACGTCAGTACCCTACCCCAATACCATGTGCTCTAATTTTGCCCACTAATATCCTATGTGGGACCTTATCAAATGCTTTCTGAAAGTCCAGGTACACTACATCCACTGGTTCTCCCTTGTCCATTTTCCCAGTTACATCCTCAAAAAAATTCCAGATTAGTCAAGCATGATTTCCCCTTCATAAATCCATGCTGACTCAGACCAATCCTGTTACTGCTATCCAAATGTGCTGCTATTTCATCTTTTATAATTGACTCCAACATCTTTCCCACCACCGATGTCAGGCTAACTGGTCTATAATTCCCTTTTTCTCTCCCGCATTTCTTAAAAAGTGGGATAACATTAGCTACTCTCCAATCCACAGGAATTGATCCTGAATCTATAGAACATTGGAAAATGATAACCAATGCATCCACAATTTCTAGATCCACTTCCTTAAGTAGCCTGGGATGCAGACCATCAGACCCTGGGGATTTATCAGCCTTCAGTCCCATCAGTCTACCCAACACCATTTCCTGCCCAATGTGAATTTCCTTCAGTTCCTCCGTCACCCCAGATCCTCTGGCAACTAGTACATCAGGAAGATTATTTGTGTCTTCCCTAGTGAAGGCGAATCCAAAGTACCTGTTCAACTCATCTGCCATTTCTTTGTTCCCCATAATAAATTCACCTGTTTCAATCTTCAAGGGTCCAACTTTGGTCTTAACTAATTTTTTCCTCTTCATATACCTAAATAAGCTTTTACTATCCTCCTTTTATATTCTTGGCTAGCTTACCTCATATTTTCTCCCCATATTGCCTTTTTAGTTATCTTCTGTTGTTCTTTAAACATTGTCCAATCCTCTTGCTTCCCGCTCATCTTTGCTATGTTATACTTCTTCTTTTATTTTTATACTGTCCTTGACTTCCCTTGTCAGCCAGTCACCCCTTACTTCCCTTTAAATCTTTCTTCCTCTTTGGAATGAACTGATCCTGCACCTTCTGTATTATTCCCAGAAATACCTGTCATTGTTGTTCCACTGTCATTCCTGCTAGGGTATCTTTCCAGTCAACTTTGGCCAGCTCCTCCCTCACGGCCCCATAGTCCCCTTTGTTCAATGTTAATACCAACACTTCCAATTTCCCTTCTCCCTCTCAAATTATAGAAGCCTATCAATAAGCACATGGATCTACAGAGACCAATGGCAGAGTAGGAGGCTGCTTTGTCGAGTCCCCATGCTGGCCACCTTGTTCTCCCAGTGGGTAGTCACTTCAATTCCCCTCCCCCTTCCCTCTTGTCTTCCACCACTGCCACGGTGATGCCAAATGCAAATTAGAGCAATAGCACCGCATATTCCAACTCAATAATCTACAACCTGATGGCACGACCATCAAATTCTCTAATTTCAGGTAACCTGCTCCCCCGGTTCCTCTATCCACAGATACTCCCACACATATCCTTCTTCCCCATCCACTCCCTCCATCAGGCCTCTCCTTCCACTGATCCTACCTGCCCGCCCCATCTATGTGGTCCCACCTACGTCATCTCACCTACCTGCCTCACCTGACCTACGTGGTCCCACCTGCCCACCCCACCTCAGCTACATGTCCTATTCTCCACCCCAGGTGATTCTACCTGCAGCCCTGGTTATCTCCACCAATGTCTGTCTGTTATCATCCCTCTCCCGCACCTGACCCCCAACCACCAATCCTTACCCCCTCCTCAGCTTAATCCTGCCTCTTGCCAGCTCCACCCCTCTCCCTTCACCTCTTTATACTAGCTCTCCACCTTCAGTTTCAATCCAGAGAAATGGTTTTGACCCAAAACATTATCTGTCCATTCCCACCATATTGCTGCCCGACACCTTGAATTCCTCCAGCCCTTTGGTTTTTGACCATCAAACATGAAGTGACATCTACACCAATCCTCTGGATGCCTGCCCCATTAGACATTACCCAACACACTGCACTAACATTGAATCTGGAGTGCTTTATTGCTAAATTGCAGGAATATTAAAACCAAATAATGATTAGTTCCACTGTAATTTTGTGTACATTCAGAACCAATTTGGCTGCTTGACATTAATTTAGCTGGTGCAGGATGCGATTAGACGCCTTGATTTCTCAGCGTCTACATTCCTTGGAAAGGAAAGAAACTTGAACCTGCTGACAATATGTTTTATTGCAGGGAAAGCCTGACGATGTGTGGACATATTATTGAATCTCCGGACATGATAGATCAGAAGAATCCAAATCCAAAATGAACCAGAAAGTTTCAAGACATTTCTTCATATGTATTGGCACATCTCCCTTTTCCCATTAAAGTATGAAAAAACTATTTAGGGTTCAATAATTCAGGTTCCCAAGGACACTTGTTTGTTTCATTGCTAGGAGGTAGCAAGACACTTTTATTTCTCACCCCTAACCAGCTGAGAACAGTTAGGAGTTAACCAGTTAGAAGGAACATTTGCAATGATCCAGTGGTTTGCCCCTCTCAGCTATGCCCTCTAGTATTTAATCATATTAATTTAACTTCACCAGTTACGTAGTGGGATTTTAACTCATCTGTGTCCACGGGCAAGGCTTTTGAACTCCATCCAGTAATGAGGCTGCTACACTCAGTCTCCATGTTAGAAAAAGTAACTTTCAAATCAAAACTTTTCCATTTGGAGTAATATCCAATTAAAAGCATTGTTGGATAACCCTCCCACTCATGTTTTATCCTTTGGATGGATTGCAGAGCAGATTTAAAAGGTAGATACTGGGACTGACCATACTAAATGATGAGAGCAGTTTGCACATAGAAAGATTAGGCAAATTAGTTTTATAAATATTAGTTAGCAAAGGTGTGTGGACTTCACAGATTAAGCCAGCATTTATTGCCCATCCCTACCTGCCCATGAGAAGGTGGTGAGCTGCCTTCTTGAATCACTGCAGACTATGAGGGGTGGATACACCAACAGTGCTTTTAGGGAGGATTACAGAGCTACATTTAGATGTTCAAGACAACCAACCACAGGTACCACCGACAATTACATGGATAGGCCAGGGTTGGAGGGATATGGACCAAACTCAGGCAGGTAGGACAAATTTAGCTGGGACATGTTGGTCAGTGTGGGCAAGTTGGGCCGAAGGGCCTGTTTCCACACTGTATCACTTTATGAAAGAGGTTTGGTAGAGTAAACTATTAACATCCTCACAGGTAAGTGAATCCAAAACTAGGAGGTACATTCTTATAATTTCTTCAGTGACGGGCATAGTGACAATATGGAGTTCTCTTACAAAATCTGTTAAATCAAGGGTTGATTAAAAATGTTAAGACTGATCTTGACCAATAATGATTGTAGGAGTTTCAAACCAATACTAGATAGAGTTATAATGCACATCTCAGCCAAAATCTGGTGAAAGATTTTGATAGCAGATTCAGTAGTTTTGAAAAATTACACAATAGTTAAAAAGTCATGCTCTAGTGATTTAAAATCAGATAGAACATACAAGTATAACACAGGAACAGCCCACAATGTCCATGCCAAACATGATGCCAATCAAACAATCTTCCCTGCTTCAACTTGATTAACATGCATCCATTCCCTGCATATCCACGTGCCTATCTAAAAGCCTCAAACACCATTATCTATCGTATCTGCCCTCACCACCACCACCATCTACCACTCTGTGTAAAAAAACCTGCCCCATCCGATTTAAACTTTGCCCCTCTCAGCTATGCCCTCTAGTCTTTGACATTTCCTACCTGGGGAAAGAGGTTTTGACTACCTAAGCCTCAAAGTTTTACAAACTTCTATCAGGTCTCCCCTCAACCTCTGATATTCCAGAGAAAATAATCCCAAATTTGTCCAACCTCCTTATAGTTATACCCTCTAATCCAGACAGCATTTTGGTGAACCTTCTGCACTCTCCCAAAGCCTCCACACGCTTCCGGTAATGGGACGAGCTGAACTGCACACAATATTTAAATGTGGGTAAAGCAATATGATATACAGCTGCAACATGACTTTCTAGATTTGCCCCTCAATAACCTGAGATTGATACAATCAGCCCCAGATAATTTATCCACTTTAATGCTCTTCCTACACATGTTCCTTCTTGATCTCAAACTGCCCTAGCCTATTAGTCTACCCACACTGCCCTTGGTAAAGTGGCACCGAGACTATAACTTCTGACTAAGCATAAATCCCCTTCTTTGTAGTTACCCTTGTTTCTAATATATATATGAAAAGTTTGTTCGCTCGTGTGTCAGACGACGTTCTGCCAGTGCCACATCTGTGCCTCTGCGGAGATTGTGCGCAGTGCATGCATCTCTGCTGCAGGTCAGTAGGTAGGTGGGCCATTGTCTGTCCCTCTCCACAGTTGCACATGTCAGTCACATATGAAAAGTCATAACATTTTTAAAATCTGACTTGCCAATGACATTTCATGACCCCTTTTTGCCATTCCCGACAGCAACGGTTCCCAATTTGCACACTCCTGACCTCCTGCCTAATAATGTTGCAATTTGCCTTACCCTCATTTAGAACTTTCCTAATGGATCCAGACTATCTTAAACTGATGGAGCTGTGATCACTGTTCCCAAAGCGCTCTTCCACTGAAACAATCACCCTGACCATACTGTTTCAGGAAACCCTCTGGATACACTTAACAAATTCTACCCCTTCATAGAGTAATACAGCATGGAAACAGGCCCTTCGGTCCAATTCGTCCATATCGACCAAGATGCTCATCTAAGCTAGTCCCATTTGCCTGCATTTGGCCCATATTCCTCCAATTATTTTCTATCCATGTACATCCAAGTCTCTTTTAAATGCTAGTATGGTACCTGCCTTTGGCACCTCATTCCATATATCCAACACTCTCAAGTGAAAGCCTTTGAAGTGTGTCTAAGTCCAATTGCACTAAGTACCAGACGATATTGAGGATGTTAAAGATGCCTATGACACCCCTCTTGCTTTTGCATCTTTCCGTAACCTGTCTAGTCTCAACCCGATTCCTTCTCTCCAGAGATGCTGCCTTTCCCGCTGAGTTACTCCAGCATTGTGTCCATCTTCTGTTCCTCCAAACATCTATGCCAGCTGAACAATACTGTATACTATTCTGATAACTGAAAAAGGATACATGTTTACAAAGCTGAAACCCACATGTAAAAAAGTTGAAGCACAATACCCATCATTCCCAACAGGTCCTAGATGAATTATCAATCTGGTCACCCACACTATATTCCCTTGCCTCCTATCCCAGTTTAGAATGTAACTGTAAAATGCAAAACAGAAGGGAAGTAAAACGCCCCATAAACAGGACATTGATCCAACGGGTCACCATTAGATTAATCCGTAGCTGAGGAATTGCACTCCAGGAGTTTTTCTTTAGAACATATTTTACTCAATCCAATGCATGAACACAGAAAGATCACTACATCAAAACAAGCTGTAGAACACATGCAAAAAACTTGCATTTAATATTTTGTGTAGAAAAACATATCATTTTTATTGGGATTGATGCACATTATATTTAGCAAGACTCTCTCACAGAGAATATTCAATTGGTTTAACTGACTTGTATCTGCGAAGAAACAATGCAAACACTGCAGCATCCAGGTGCAAGCCTTTAAATACGTATTGTACACAACAGTCTGCGTTACTCAGTCAAGTAGAAATGCAGACAAAGCACGTTACTCAAATGGTTGCAAAATGGGACATTAGGCTTGTGGGGGAGAAGCAAACATTTTTTTTTAAAAAAGGTCCTTACTGGAGGACATACTTTTATCCAAACTCCTGCATTTGGAGATGGTAGTTACATACCGACAGCTTCTCCCAAAACATCATTAGCAGAATAGCATGTTTGTATAGAAAAAAGTGTTTGAAAGCAAGAAGCAACTACGAGCCTTGGCCTTCTGGGTCAGGGACTCCCTCTGGATCTTCATCATTGTAAATATTCTCAGCCTGTTGGAAAACAATCTTGTTTAAGCAGCACTAAAATCATGAAAGCAGTAATACAAAATGTCCCCAACTAATGAAACACATTGCTGCGAAAAACATCTACATTGTTCCAGTTTGCCACGAGACTTGAACTGTCAGAAGGACAGGCCCAATGGCCAGTATCGCCAAGCCTTGCCCTAAGTAGCACCACATCCTCCACTACGTTGTCTATACTCCTGACGGTCTTCTGTTTTCAGTTACTTATTACTGCCACAATTCCCTTATCACCTTTATCGAGCACTTGATATTCTTTGATATCCAGTATTACCTGGAATTGCCATCCTTCCCTTTCATCATGAAGGGAACATGCTGGCTCAGAAATCTCATGGTCTCACTTCTGAATGGCTCCCACTTGTCGGAATGACATTTATTTTAACCCATGTCTGCCAGCTTCTGTAATGATATTGGAATAGGTCTTTCCCCAATTCAGGACTATCCTTATTCCTCTCCATTACTACATTGAAACTTAGATATCTATGAAATGCTTCATCTGCTTGTCCAGCATCATTTAGATGTGATTGACCCTAATTCCTATGATGCTGGTATGATTCCAGAACTTAACCTCACTGTACGAAATGACCTAGAAACATAGAAAATAGGTGCAGGAGAAGGCCATTCGAGCTAGCACCACCATTCAATATGATCATGGCTGATCATCCAAAATCCATTCCTGCTTTTTCCCCATTTCTATTGCTTAATTTACTGTGAAAAAAGCTTGTGCTTGACAGGCAAGAGATGCATGTATCAGATGTATTAGCAGTTTGTGTTTTTGGCAAACAGAACTCCCACGTATAATAATCATATTATTTGCTTTAACGTCAAGGAAAGCCTTCCCTTTGGAATGGGATCGTCATTTCAGTAAGAAACATGATCATTGGACACTAGTTTAGTTTATTGTCAAGTGTACTGAGGTACAGTGAAAAACTAATTCTGGGATCCAATCAAATGAACTGGATTTATGGATTTTATCAACACAAAACAAGAACCTGCTCATGGACCTTCGACAGGAACTGGGGGCCGAGTTATTCCCAGTCCAGAGTTGTGGAGAGTGGAGAGAGGGCGCTTTGGGAACAGCCAGGGCCAGACTCGACAAGGATAAGGTGAAGCCTTCAGCAACAGGACGCAGTTCATGTTCCTGTCCAAGTGTCTTTTAAACATCTCCATTGCACCCACCACGACACAACATCCTTTGTGTGAAGACATTTCCTGTCAAGTCTCTTTTAAATCTTTCACCTCCCACCTTAAATCTCTGCCGTCTATTTTTGGATACGCCTACTCCTAGAAAAATACTATGATCATCCACCTTATCTCTGCTTGTAACTATTTTATAAACCTCCATAAGGTCATCCCTCAGTCTCCCACACTCCGGGGAAAAATGTCCCATAACAAGCCATGTAGTCCTGATAACATCCTCATCAATCTTTTTTACACCCTTTCCAGCTTAACAACATCCCTCCTACAGCAGGGCTTCCAGAAAGGCACACTGAACCCCAAATGTGGTCCCACTAATGCCTTATACAGCTGTAGAACGACACTCCAACTCCTGTACTCAGCAAGAGTGCTAAACGCCTACTTCATCACCTTGTGTCACCACTTTCAGGGAACTGTACACCTGTACTCCTAGATATCTCTGCTCTACAACACTCTTCACTGCTCTACCATTTACTCATTTACTATGTTATCCTTATCCTGTTTTGACTTACCAAAATGCATCGCCTCACACTTAACTTACATTTGCCATTCCTTGGCCCACTTCCCTTATTGATCCAGATCCTTTCGTAAACTTAAAAAGCGTTCCCCACTACAACACCAATTTATATGTGCGTGCATATACATGGTTAATAAATTTGTATGAATTTCTATAAATTTAGCATGCAAATTTACTAACCATGTATCCATTAAAAGTAGGATTAAAAAGGCAATGACAAAAAAGTGCTCATCCAAAAAGCAGATGGTGTAGAAGTTGCTGCCTGAAAAACTCATCAAATTTAAAAACCCACATGAGCAGCTAAAGAGATACAGCCTGCTAGGTGACAGCCCAAGAATCAGTAAGTAGGACTGGGGTGAGGCTAATGGGTGATCACCAAACAAAATGCCCACATACTGCGCTCGTGACTTTTTAGATTCAGGTGTTTTTATTTTAGTTTTAGAGATACAGTCCAGAAACAAGTCCTTCGGCCCATCGAGTCCACACCAACCAGTGATCCCCACACACTAACACTATCCTACACATACTAGGGACAATTTACATTTAAGCCACGCTAATTAACCTACAAACCTGAACTGCTTTGGAGTGCGGGAGGAAACCAAAGATCTCGGAGAAACCCCACATGGTCACGGGAAGAACGTACACACTCTATACAGACAGCACCCGTAGTCGGGATCGAACCTGGGTCTCTGGCACAGTAAAGGCTGCAAGGCAGCAAGTCTACCGCTATGCCACAGTGCCGCCCAGACAAGAGACATAAAGGAGTGAAGCATCAATACTCACCATCTGCCACACTTGCATAATGTTGTCTTCAGATACAGAGCAAATTACCCAAGGTTCATTTGGGTTCCAAGAAAAGTCTGAAATTTTAGCTGTGTGCCCACCATGAATGAACTAAAACACAAAGACAGATTACGTTTCATTTAATACACTGAGAAAAATCAGTATACAGTGCCCTCCATAATGTTTGGGACAAAGACCTGTCATTTATTTATTTGCCTCTGTACTCCACCATTTGAGATTTGTAATAGAAAAAAAAAAAATCACCTGTGGTTAAAGTGCACATTGTCAGATTTTATGAAAGGGTGTTTTTTTATAAATTTTGGTTTCACCATGTAGAAATTACAGCAGTGTTTATAACGGACTGGCAGGCCAAGGAAGACCTCGGCAGCTGAAGAATTCTCTCTATAATACAGAAAAATCCCCAAACACCTGTCCGACAGATCAGAACCACTCATCGGGAGTCAGGTGTGGATTTGTCAATGACCACAGTCATCAGAAGATTTCATGAACAGGAATACAGGGGCTACACTGCAGGATGCAAACCACTGATTAGCCGCAAAAAATAGGATGACCAGGTTAGTTTGCCAAGAAGTACTTAAAAGAGCAACCACTGTTCTGGAAACAGGTCTTGTGGATAGATGAGATGAAGATTAACTTATATCAGTGTGATGGCAAGAGCAAAGTATGGAGGAGAGTAGGAACTGCCCAAGATCCAAAGCATACCACCTCATCTGTGAAACACGGGGCATGTGTGGCTGCTGAAGGTACTGGTTCACTTATCTTCATTGATGATACAACTGCTGATGGTAGTAACATAATGAATTCTGAAGTGTATAGACACATCCTATCTGCTCAAGTTCAAACAAATGCCTCAAAACTCAGTGGCCAGCGGTTCATTCCACATCAAGACAATGATCCCAAACATACTGCTAAAGCAAAAAAGGAGTTCTTCAAAGCTAGAAAATGGTCAATTCTTGAGTGGCCAATCACAAGATCTGAACCCAATTGTGCATGCCTTTTATATGCTGAAAAGAAAACTGAAGGGAAGGGGACTAGCCCCCAAAGCAAGCATAAGCTAAATATGGCTGCAATACAGGCCTGGCAGAGCATCACCAGAGAAGACACCCAGCAACTGGTGATGTCTGAAGAAGGGTCTCGACCCGAAATGTTGCCTATTTCCTTCGTCCAGAGATGCTGCCTCACCCGCTGAGTTTCTCCAGCATTTTTGTCTATCTATGTCCATGAATTGCAGACTTTAAGCTGTCATTGCATGCAAAGGATATGCAACAAAATACTAAGCATGACTACTTTCATTTACATGACATTGCTGTGTCCCAAACATTATGGTGCCCTGAAATGGGGGGACTATGTATAAACACAGCTGTAATTTCTACATGGTGAAACCAAAATGTATAAAAAATACCCTTTAATAAAAGCTGACAATGTGCACTTTAACCACATGCGATTTCTTTCCTATTACAAATCTCAAATTGTGGAGTACAGAGGCAAATAAATAAATGATGGGTCTTTGTCCCAAACATTATGGAGGACACTGTATAAAAACACAGATCAGTCTTTTAAGACAGATATTTTCTGCTCCTTGTTTATTTTGTTTTACCATTCCCTTACTTAGATGTTCGAGCAACATACCTGGGGGACTGTGAGGGATAGGCTGGTGCTGGCTTATCACGGACTTGCATTAGGGATAACTAACCCTAACCCTAATGCATGCCCCCTTCACCCAGTGACCTCTTCTAAAACAATAACGCTATGCCCAATAAAAGAAAGCAGTGCCTCTGCCTAAGTAAGTTTCAAGCTTTAAAATATTGTTACGTACAATCCAAGCGACTACTTGAATAGGTTGAGAACCAAAGACCTTCTCACCAGCTCGTGTAAATCCAATGAACAAACCATGTAAAATATTTCCATACAACGAAGAGAAACAGAGGACAGGTTTCCATTCAGTTCACATCTTTAATTTAACAAGGGATTTGCTCGCAGTTAGCTGCACATTGTGGAGAAGGTCCCATTGTGGTGAGTTGACAAACATCCTGAGTCTACTTCATCCCTAGGAGGTTCTCGTCCTTGCCTCACCTTCCTCACCTTCAGACAGGTTTAGGTGAGAGCACCCTCAGACAAGGGAATAAAAAATACAAGGTAGGAATGTACCAGGACATCTAGGTACTGATCCTAGAAACAAGGAACTGTAGATACTGGTTTACAAAATAAAATACACAAAGTGTTGGAGTAACTCAGCAGGTCAGGCATTATCCTTGGAGAACATGGATGGATGACGTTTCGAGTTGGGACCTTTCTTCAGACTTATGTTTTGGGTCAGGACCCTTCGAGACATAGTCTGAGTTACTCCTGCACTTTGTGTCTTTTTTTCATGTAGTGATCATGTTGAAGCACCAACTCTTAGACACTTTGAAGAATAGGAACCTCAGTTCTGATGAGCTCCAGAATCAGACAGCCTGATTGTCCAGATTTTCACATAACAGAGGCACTTGCTACCAATTTAAACAACTGTTCCCGTTGCAGTCCACCACTCATATGGGTATAATTCTTGCAGGAGAATTAGAGATGGTTACAGAAAATCAAAAAGATTGTGCTGATAAATTTGAGACTGACCAACAGTTCTGGAGGACCATCTTCAGCATCTTCTGGTGACTGTTCCTCTCCAATTTTACTAAAAACAAAAATAAACACATTAATATTAACAGTACAAGGAGACAAAACCTATAGTGTAGCAAAGAACTGCAGATGCTGGTTTGAAGGTAGACACAAAAGGCTGGAGTAACTCAGCGGGTCAGGCAGCATCTCTGGAGAGAAGGAATGGGTGGCGTTTTGGGTCGAGATCCTTCTTTAGACTGATGTCAGGGGAGGGGGCGGGACAAAGATAGAATGTAGTCAGAGACAATAAAGGCCCTGTCCCACTTACGTGCCCTTGGCACGCAAATTACGCGACCTCGTCGTCGCGTTGAGTCGCACGGACATCGTGTGGCCGTGCGGGGCCGGTCCCACTGAGAAGCGTGGAGGGGTATGGAGTTGTGCGCGATATCTCGCGCCGTACCGAAATTTTGTAGCAAACGAAATCTTCGCACGCCAACGGCCTGTCGCTTAACTGACGGCCAAAGTGGGACAGGCCCAAGACCCTGGCGCGACGCAACGTCTCACCTCCAACAGCAGCAGAAGCAGGTAAACGATCATCGAACTTAGCCTGGGGCTCACGGCCATTGCGGTGCGGACCCGCTCCCACTTCTACTCCCAGAGCGGGGCCAAGAAAATTGAAGGTAGACACAAAATGCTGGAGTAACTCAGCAAGACCGGCAGCATCTCTGGAGAGAAGGAATGGATGACGTTTCGGGTCAAGACCCTTCTTTCAGACTGAAGGGTCTCGACCCGAAACATCACCCATTGCTTCTCTCCAGAGAAGCTGCTGGTCCCGCTGAGTTACTCCTGCATTTTGTGTCCATCTTCAAATGATGTCACACGCTCCAGACGGCTGTGCGGACGCATGAAGTCGCGCGGGACCTTCGCGCCTCAACGCGACCATGAGGTCGCGTAATTAGCGTGCCAAGGACAGGTAAGTGGGACAGGGGCTTAAGACTAGTGGGAGAACTGGGTAGGGGGAGGGGATAGAGAGGGAAAGCAAGGGCTATCTGAAGTTGGAGAAGTCAATGTTCATACCGCTGGGGTGTCAACTACCCAAGCAAAATATGAAGTGCTGTTCCTCCAATTTGCGCTGGGCCCCACTCTGACAATGGAGGCCCAGGATGGAAAGGTCAGATTGGAAATGGAAGGGGGAGTTTAAGTGCTGAGCCACCGGGAGATCAGGCAGGTTAAGACGGACTGAGTGGAAGTGTTCAGTGAAACGATCGCAGAGCCAAAATGATTCGGCGTTCGTTTCACTGAACACCTCCGCTCAGTCCGTCTTAACCCACCTGATCTCCTGGTCGCTCAGCGAGACCAAGCGCAGACTCGGTGATCGTTTGAGTTGACGAGGGGTCCCACTCTCTATATTTAATCTTTTCCTCCTTATGTATTTATAAAATCTCTTGGGATTATCCTTAGTGCTATCTGCCAGAGCTCTCTCCTGGCCCCTTTTGCCCTTCTGATTTCTTTTTACTTTGCTCCTTAGTACCCCAAACTCCTCCAGCGATACACTTGACCCCAGCTGCCTATACTTGTCTCAGGTGTCCTTCTTATTCTTGACCAATGCCTCAATTTCTCTCGTCAGCCAAGCCTCCTTGCATTTGCCTGCTTTGCCCTTCACTCTAACAGGGACATGCATATCCTGAGCTTTTGTCAGCACACTTTTAAAAACATCCCACTTCCCCTCAGACAACCTGCTCCAATCAATTTGAGCGAGACTTTCACTCACACCCTCAAAGTTTGCCTTTCCCCAAGTTAGCATTTTAACACGTGGGCCCTTAATCTTAAACCTAATCGAACAGTGGTCACTGGTCCAAAAAGGCTCCTCCACGAACACTTCATTCACTTGCCCTTCCAAATTTCCCAAGACTAGATCAAGTGTTGCTCTCTCACTTGTGGGGCCCTCTACGTATTGCTGGAGAAAACTCTGCTTAACACCTTTGTGAAATTGCACCCCATCTAAACCTTTATATTGATTTTCCCAGTCAATATTGGGAAAGTTAACTCATCCACACCACCCAAGATGTCTTCCTGAGTTAGCCTTTTTCTGCTTTGGCCCATATCTCTCTGTAAATTCACTATCCACACATCTGTCTAAATGCTTTTTAAAATATTGTATCTGCCTTGACAGTTTATTCTATATATTGACCACCCTCTGTGAAAATCTGCCTCTTAAGGCTCTTTTGAATCTTAAGTCCTCTCATCTTAAATCTAAGTCCATTAGTTTTACTCCTCAACCCAAAGAATGAATGACCACTCAACTTGTCTATATCTCTTTATTTTGTATAAGATGTATGATCAACAAGGTCCCCCATCACTTCCCATGCTCCAGTCCCAACCCATGCTCCAGTCCCTTCGAGCTCAAGCCCTCCAGTCATGACTCGTCCATCTCACTGAATCGGCTCGCCAAACAACCACTCTTACACTCCCACCAGTAGATGGCTCGAGCACCAGTCAGATGTAGAAATGCAGAAAATACGGGCAGGAGTAGGCCATTCATTCAGCCATGGTCATCCAAAATCAGTACCCCGTTCCTGCTTTCTCCCCATATACTTTGATTCCATTAGACCTAAGAGCTATATCTAAGTGAAAACATCCAGTGAAGTGGCCTCCACCACCTTCGGTAGAGTGTAAGAGTGTCATGAGACATAGCAATAGGTGCGGAAAGACATGCCTACGCAGACTGAGATACAAATTCACTACTTGCTCTATTAAAATATCATTACCTTATTGAAGGGAAATAGATCTGTATTCACTTCCGGGAGAACAAAAAGCAAGCACTGTCCTCACCAGCATGACATTGTCAGCTGGAGTTATGCAAGGAACTTCCAGTTTCTCAAAACTAATATAAAAATCATTCAGTGGGATGAAGTTTGTGATTTGAACTGAGAACTGAGTTATAACTCAAGAGCAGTGTCACACAAAGAGAAACTCCTACCTCAAATCCCACACATTCAGTCTGCGATCTGTTCCACTTGATGCCAGGATAGTTTCATTGTGAGGAGACCACTGAACCTGATGGTATTAACAGAAATCACAGCATGGATAAATTCATTATTTAAAAACTAGATTGTAATCCAATTTTCCTAAAAGGCCAGCGTTGTTTTAATTGGAGTTCAGGGAGGATATACAAATAAATCCATGATTTTACAAATGCAAGTAATGCTTGTTCCTAATAACTTCATTTCAGCCCATATTCCTCACCACATGTACACAGTGCAAAGTTGCCTTTGAACACCACAACATGCCAAGATTATAACGTGCCATATTAGTCACATTGAATGCTGGCTTGAAGGGACGTATGGCCCACATTTTACACCTATTGTCTATTCAGGATGTAAATGACCATGAACACCTGAGAGGCCAAACTTTAAAGGGACTTCTGCCTGAAGCTATAGTTGCCAGTAACCTTTTACTTCAGAGATACAGCGTAGAAACAGGCCCTTCGGCCCACCGAGTCTGTGCCAACCAGCGATCCCCGTACACCAGCACTAAACTACACACCAGGGACAATTTACAATTTTTTACCAAAGCCAATTAACCTACAATCCTGTAAGTCTTTGGAGTGTGGGAGGAAACTGGAGCACCCGGAGAAATCCCACGCGGTCACAGGGAGAATGTAAAAACTCCGTACAGACAGCACCCATCGTCAGGATCGAAGCTGGGTCTCTGGTGCTGTAAAGCAGCAACTCTTACCGCCGCACTGCCCGAACCCCACCATATTGACGATATGTGTTCTTGGGTAATATATTTTACTATATAGGGTGTGCAAGGTAACGGTAACAGCAACAGCTTTACCTGGAAAATCTCGTCCTTGTGAGATTCAAAGGAATGCAGTTTCAGTTTCAGATTTCTTAAATCCCACAATGCAACAGTCTGCAAAACAAGGCAATACATTTTAGATGACCATAAACCACAACAATATAGCCCAAAATTAAATACAGGATATTTGTGAACAGAAATAATAAAATGACCAAAAGTAGTGCTTCAAGCTATTCATAAAAAGTGTAACTAATAGATAAAGTTTGTTTTGAAGTAGTAGCAGGGGGTCACCTGGCAAGATGCCACAATAATGTTGCCATCAGAAGTGAAGGCATGGAATTAAAATGACATGAAACAAATGGATGTAAAAGGTCACTTTTCAAACATGAAAATCCATGTGGGCACTCTCCAGAATTACTGCATTTATGAATAACTTGCACAAGCAATCTACAACTCTTCAAGTTTATATATTACTGTTGACGTGGGAAAAGATAAATGAATAAAACAATATGTTTTTTTATATAGCAGTCATATATACAAATCACCTGCTCCTTCATTTGCTAATTTAAGAAATCTGGTTGGTATGGATCAGAGGACATGGTAGAGGCCGGATTACTTGAAACATTTAAGACATTTGGACTAGATACATGGATTGGGACTGTTTAGGGGATATGGGCTAACTGCAGGCAAATGGAACTAGCTTAGGAAGGCACCTTGATCGGCACGTAAAGTTAGGCTGAAGAGCCGTGTTGCACTATGAACATAATGGTGTTCATTTACTCCTTCAAAATGACACCTTTCTTCATAAATCACATTTTACCAAAACTTGTGTACAAACCCCTTCACCCGATTACTCACTTTCCCCCATTACCGTTGGGGAATAATGAACAATTTGATGCACTTTTATTTACCCATCAAACAGAAAGGAAATCTGCATTTGGTAAATTCATTGATGCATAACCAATTCACCATCTAAACAAATTTGAGAGTTATTAGTACAGAAAATATAAAATGTTTCATCTCGCTATCCTGTGGACTTTAAGTACTAAATAAAGCCAGTATGACCTTTAAAATCCCACCTTATCAGCAGAACCAGTTGCCAAGATGAATTCACTATAAGGATTGAAGGAGAGACAATTTACTTCTGCGGTGTGTGCATCAACTGAATGACTTGGTTTGGATGTGTTGTTAGATCTGGTATCCCAACTGGAGACAAACAAAAAATTGAAAGCCAAGTCAAATTTTATATTTTCTCCCAAATAGCAGAGCATGAAACTATAAATGTCCATTTATCTACAGGGCTAGCAACTTGAAACATGATACACAGAAAAGACCCTAAGCCCTTGGCTGAAGACAAAATTAAACACGGGTTTTTTTTAATGTTTATTAACTGCAGCATTATCAGATTTCTGTCAATTATTTTAGGTGAGCAATTAATGCTGCTGGCACAAACTTTATGGGCAAATACTTACCTCACTAAAACGTTTCAAATGTAGACAGAATTTTGGTTTTGACGGAGACAGGTGAATTCATAATGGGAGACAAAGAAATGGCAGAACAGTTAAACAAGTACTTTGGTTCTGTCTTCAGAGGAAGATACAAACAATCTCCCAGAAATCTAGTGGGGACCGAGGATCTAGTGGAAGGGAAGAACTGAAGGGAATCCACATTAATCAGGAAATGGTGTAAGGTAAATCTATGGGACTGAAGGCAAATAAATCCCCAGGGCCTGATGGTCTGCATCCCAGAGTACTCAAGGAGGTGGCCCTACAAATTGTGGATGCATTGGTGATCAGTTCCTGTGGACTGGAGGCAAGCCAATGTAACCCCACTTTTTAAGAAAGGAGGCAGAGAAAATGGAGAATTATAAACCCAGTTAGCCATATATCAGTAGTGGGGATGATGCTTGAGTCGATTGTTAAAGATGTTACAACTGCACGTCTGGAAAGCAGTGAGATGATCGGTCAAAGTCAACATGGATTTATGAAAGGGAAATCATGCTTGACTAATTTTCTGGAATTTAAGAACAGTTTAAGAATAAGGGGTAGGCCATTTAGGACTGAGATGAAGAAAAAACTTTTTCACCCAAAGAGTTGTGAATCTGTGGAATTGTCTGCCACAGAAGGCAGTGGAGGCCAATTCACTGGATGTTTTCAAGAGGGAGATAGATTTAGCTCTTAGGGCTAAAGGAATCAAGGGATATAGGGAAAAAGCAGGAACCGGGTACAGATTTTAGATGATCAGCCATCGAAGGGCTTACTCCTGCACCTATTTTTCTGTTTCTAAAAGCTGACAAAACAAAACTGGTTGATTGGCAATGACCTCAAAGAACAAATGCACGCTCAAATATTGGTAAATAATGAACTGCATTTCACTCTAGTCAGCCACTGTAATTTTAGTTGCCCTTCTGCTGGGTCTCACTAAATAGTATCCTACACAATCACTTCAGTTACAAGATAACCTATTGGTTTATTCATTCAAGGACAATGTTAGATTTGGTTATTCCCCAACTTTGTTTTTCATTTTCTGTCAACTTGTAGGAAATACCAATTGACTAAAGTGTAGCCAACAGTTTGCAAAACGACAATGCCAAGACAGTCTTGAGAAAAGAAACAGAGCAATGGATTCAAGTGTGTGATTCAAATTGGGCCAGGAGCATTATCAAAAATGTCCTCTTTTCCTTATTCAGAGAGGCAAACTGTGCATCAAATGTGGCTCAGAATAAATTATAGCGAGAGATATAGAAGATAGGAATAGAAACATACAAATAATTATATTTTAATTATTAGATTAACCTTTACTGTACAATACATCAAAATGCCTCAATGTTAATGAATAATCAAGCTATTTTCTAAGCTTAAGGCATACGAATCCGCCAGACCCGATGGCCTTCAGCTGGCGACTCTTCACATATGTTACCTGAGGAATTCCAGCATTTACTATTTTATTTCAGATTTTCAGCATTGCAGTACTTTGCCTTCTTTTAATGTGCACTATAGCTACTGTAATTTATTTAAAATTGTCAATCAACAAGAAATAATAAAACAGTTGCACCATTAATATTTTTAATCTGACAATTTTATTTTAAATGACTCGTAAAAGTTGATGAACTTACATCATTAGTTTTTGATCATCTGCCACAGAACCAAACAGAGACTCATGTAGCAAGTGCCATGACACATCTTCTACCACTGCAGTGTGACCAGTGAAGATGGTTTTTGCATCAACTATTTTTCCTTCCTTAGGCACAGCACTGATGTCCCATAAACAGATGGTCTAAAGATAATAAAAAAAACAGCAACAAGTTAAACCTACAACGTGATAAACAATACGTACAACATTGATAACCAATACTTCAAACATCTACTTCAGTCAGAAGGGTCCCCACTCGAAATGTCACCTATCCATGTTCTCCACAGATGCCGACTGACCAGCTGAGTTACTCCAATATTTTGTGTCCTTTTTTATAAACTAACATCTGCAGTTCCTTTTGTCTAGATCTACTTCTTCAGACATTTGAGGTGATTTGGCATGTAACAGAAAAATCTATTGAAGCGTACAGCGGAGAGCACACTAACTGGTTGCATCACGGCCTGATTAGGAAATTCAAACGCTCACGAAGAATATGTTACTTGGCACTGACTTCCCCACCGTTGAAGGCAGTCCCTCAAGAAGGCAGCTAACATCAAAGCCCCACGATATTCTGCCCAGGATCTTCTCACTGATACAATTGGGAAGAAGGTACAGGAGCCCTTGACCTCCAAGAACTGCTTCTTATCAACTATTAGGCTCTTGAACCATTCTGCATAATTCTAACCATAATCCAACCTCGGCACCGAACCATAATGTACTTTGCACTACTATGTCTGCTCCATATAATTTGATCTTTGACTTTAAGCTGGTCAAGTTTACTTTGAATAACTGATAATTTATTGTAGTCTTACTGTTGCAGTTAATGTGCCTGTAAGGTTGCACCAAGTAAGAATGTGATTGTTCCAGTCATATGACAAATAAACACTCTTGATTTAGTGACAACAATGATTTAAACTACATTTTTGCTCTATGTATGATGTTACATACAAACTTATATTCTTCAATCTCATTAAAGAAACAGAACACTAAATGATAAATGGCATTAAAGTAAGCAGCTGACTCATCCCAGAGTCAGCTGCTTATTTTCACCCAGAGGGTTGTCAGTCTGTGGTAGTCTCTGCCTCAGAAGGCAGTGGAAGCCAATTCTCTGGATGCTTTCAAGAGAGAGTTAGATAGGGGTCTTAAAGATAGTGGAGTCAAGGGATATGGGGAGAAGGCAGGAATGGGGTTGTGGATGATCATCCATGATCATAGTGAATGACGGTGCTAGCTCGAAGGGCCAAATGGCCTACTCCTGCACCTATTGTTCATTGCACTGTGCAGATATTCAAGAATCAATTCTTTTAGCAGCAAACTATAAGTCACATTTAAGAACCAAAATTAAGATGCATGGTCAGTAAATAACATGTTAATATATTCGTGGCTCCTCACATTAAATACTTCTGTAATTGCCGAATTGTGTAATAAAAGAGCAACATTATTTAGGTAGAAATTATTAGCTAACAAGAATTAAGTCATTGAATTATATGGAATATACAACACAAACAATTATTGAAGCATATTTATATCATTAGTATGAAGCACCCTGTAGTAGCAGTTGAAATTGAAAGATACAGCATGGAAACACCGAATCCTGCCAACACTTTCACACTAGTTATCCCATCTTTGCATCCACTCCCTACAAACAAGAGGTTAATTTACAGCGAGCAACAAACCCACACATCGTTGGGATGTGGGAGGAAGCCAGAGCACCCAGAGGAAACCCAGTCACAGGGAGAACGGGCAAACTGTACTGACAGCATCCAAGGTCAGGATCGAACCCAGGACTCTGACGCTATGAGGCAGTGGCTCTACCAGCTGCTGCACCGTGCCACCCCATTACTAACAGCTATTCAAAGTAATATTATAAATTGATTACACCTTTTGCTCTCCATAAATCACCAAAGTGACAACGTAATACTTACATGATCATCTGAAGCACTAAGTAAATGGCCACTAAGATTCGGATTCCAAGAGAGCCCGTAGCCTTCCTTCTGATGTCCTCGCAACCGAAGATCTGGGTTGCATTCACCAGAGGGATCTATGTGGTAATAAAGCACAAATATTCTCCTAATAAACAAATCAAACACTAATCAAAGCATACAATTCTAATGTACGAGTCCATAACTTATGTAAGAAGGAACTGCAAATGCTGGTTTAAACCGAAGATGGACACAAAAAGCTGGAGTCACTCAGCGGGACAGGCAGCATCTCTGGAGGGAAGGGTCTCATCCCGAAACGACACTCATTCCTTCTCTTCAGAGATGCTGCCTGTCCCGCTGAGTGACTCCAGCTTTTTGTGTCCATCTCCGGTTTAAACCAGCATTTGCAGTTCCTTCTTACATAAGTTATGGACTTCGTACACTCGTTACTCAAGCTTTGTATCTATCTTAGCTTTTAACTTATTGAAATAAAGTTTATTTACAAGCGCAAATATCTTCAAGTTCTAATATCTGTAAATGTTAAAATTGTGCTAACTTTACGGAGAACAGCAAAGATGGATTGCTTCTGAGTTCTAATAAATAAAAGAAACAGAATATTATGAGCAAGGCCCGCCTTTACTGCCTGTCAAAAGGTGGCGGCCATAGAACACCTTGAACCACTGCAGCTCTTCTAGTTATTCTGTTGTTGGGTAGATGGTTGCATGATTTAGACCTGGCGACAATGAAATACAAGCAATATATTTTCGAGTCAGGATGGTGTACAACTTGGGGAGCAACCAGCAAGTAGTAATGTGCTCATGTATCTGCTGCCCATGTCCCCCTTGTTCCATGAAGCAATGTCACAAGATCCACAATACATTCTGTCAATGGTGCACACTGCAATTATTGGGTTTAGTTGGGGTAGGCAATTAAATTTTAGGTTGGTGGTTGAAGGGTCCGTGAAGTGCACTAATTTGAGCTTCGAGTGCTGTTGCAGCTGCACATATCCCGTTCATTGAAAACCATTGCGTCACACCCCGAGTGGTGCTATGATGATGGTGGCCACGAGTCACTCGCTGATGGATACCCAACCTTTCAAATATTATCGTTACACAGTATTTATCCTTTGATCCAATTGATTCATGACCATCGGCACAACCGCACCAGAATGTTAATGGCGGGGAACCAGACAAAGGCAATGCCAGTTAAATTCTCGTTTTGGTGATGGTCACTGCTGACCAAGTTCATGGCACAGATGATATTTGCCAATAATCAGCCCATGCTAGGTGTGACAGCATACAAGCACGGACTACTTCATATGTGGTGGAGTTGAGAACTGAATTGAACATTGTGCTCCCAGTCAGCATCCTTGTGTCTAATCTGAAGCTGCGGTAGGTTCATCTTTGATCACTGCTGTGAGCAACTCATGTCCTGGGGCCAAAATGACTGACCTCGGATATCAAGCATTTTCCTTTGTGCAAAGTCCGACTCTGATCACAGGAACATTTCCCCATGCGCTCATTTTACTAGGAGAGTTTGAGTCAAGACTGTGCTGAGGTCTGGAGTTGAATGGTCCTTGAGAAATACTCAAACCATAACAGACGGGTTTGTCCTCCCAGAGGAACAATTGCAATGAACAACTCTGGTATACGGACTTTAGCGCACAAATAATTGTAGCATGCAACAAAAGCTTTTCACTGTACCTCAATACACATGGCAAGAAACAACTAACTTTTGTGTACGATTCTGAGAGTATGATCGTGTGACGCTATGGATTGATCAATTTGTAGTGCAGCTATCCAATTTAAATATAATTTCCAGAGGCAAACCTTTAAGATAAAGTGGGCTGGGAATTACTTTACCATGGTCAAATTCCATGTGAGAGTCTGCTTGGTTATATTCTTTCTCCTTTTGAAAACTACAGCAATGATACAACCAAGTGGCTTGTTATGCTACTTTGGACATCATTCAGGCATCCATCGTATATTCTTGCTGGTCATATGATGGCCAGCAAGAATGGCTAATGAATTCCCCTCAGGGATACATGTCAACCAGATGAAATTAACAGCAATCTATATTCATTGTGTTCAGCAATCAGGAAGTTGAAGAGAAATATTACATATTCTGTTGTGCTGCTGCAAGTAAGAATTTTTTTGTTCTATCTGGGTAATATGACAATAAAACACAGTCGACGCATGAAGATACAACTGTGTTTAAAAGGTGTTTGGAAAGATACCTGGATAGGAAAAGCTTAGAGGGACGGGCCTAATGCAGGCAAATTGGATTACTGTCAAAATGGATATATGGCTGAAAGGGCCCGTTTCTGGATCTCTGGATCGTTATTCCAATTGCCTGGATTACCAGTTTGGAAACTAAATCACTATATCATGTCTGTACCCATTGCCAGGTTGTCATGGGCTATGGAGAAAAGGCAGGAGGATGCAGTTGAGAGACTAGGATAAATCAGGCTTGATTGGATGGCAGAGTAGACTCATCTAATCTAATCTAATCTAATCTAATGGGCAGAATGGCCTGATTCTGCTCTGATGACATGAACTGATGATCAAATATGATAAGGAAAACTGTACACAGAATTACTGTATAATGAGAGTCTACATCTTTAGACTCAGCCTGAAGTGCATATCAGGGTGGAATGACGCACGGCTGAAAGGCCATAAACATTTGACATCTAACTTGTTCCAACAGTGCCCTGTATTTTTTCTGATATTAGCAAAATGGAACACTTTCTACTAGTTTTTAGAAACATAGAAAATAGGTGCAGGTGTAGGCCATTCAGCCCTTCGAGCCTGCACCGCCATTCAATATGATCATGGCTGATCATCCAACTCAGTATCCTGTACCTATCTTCTCTCCATACCCTCTGATCCCTTTAGCCACAAGGGCCACATCTGACTCCCTCTTAAATATAGCCAATGAACTGGCCTCAACCACCTTCTGTGGCAGAGAATTCCACAGATTCACCACTCTCTGTGTAAATGTGTCCAGTGAATTTGTCCAGTTTTTACTGGACAAATCAAAAAAGAGTTTCATAAAAACTGACAACGTTAAAAGGCATCAAAGCCCCAAAGGTTATACTGTTTACCTGGTTTGGAAGGATGTTTCGTATAATCAAAGACCAACACATCACTGGAGGGAGTCTTTGTGGCAATGATACAAGGGTTCTGAGGCATGTAGCGAGCACGATTTACTTCCCCTTCATGATTTATTTTTATTTCGATTTCGATTTTTCCACTAACAGAACCAAATCCACCAAATTCTGCAAAAGAAACAGGTTATAAACAGAAAAGACTTGCATTGTCAGTATATTAAACCCAACAGATAGTAACTTAAAGATCTCTTTAAATTAATAATGATACTATCTTAAGCATCACTTGATATCCCATAGTTTCAAGTGCCTTTTCACTGCATCTTGGCAAATATTAGGCGAAGACAAGATTAGACTAAGTTGACCTTGCCATTCCTCGACTTACATTTGAACTTGGCAGCAGTGAAATGCCAACATGGGAAACATCACTCACAAACTGACCAAACGCACCAATGGAAAAGTT
The DNA here is from genome assembly GCF_010909765.2 of Amblyraja radiata. NCBI lineage: Eukaryota > Metazoa > Chordata > Chondrichthyes > Rajiformes > Rajidae > Amblyraja > Amblyraja radiata. The sequence goes on along the minus strand of NC_045982.1, from coordinate 267,081 downwards.
GCAGTCAACCCTTTTAATTGGGTTCTTATGACTTAACACATATAATACATGGACTTTGGCTACATTTGTTAGTTGAATAGTTGTGCAAAGGAACTAAATTGGTGGGAAACCTCTTCATCTTATTCTGTTAAGAGCATAATTGCAGGTTTTTCAATGTCACAACTCCAAACTCGATAAACACTGTCAGGACTATTTATACACACCAGAAATGACACACTTTGAAAAAGGAAAACAAAAATCATACCTCCCTTCTCACTATCATAATGTGAAGCATCAAACTGAGCATCATCGTTTGGTAGTTGAACACTGGCAATGACTAAATGGTTTTGTTCATCAGATGTATGGGTTCCCAGGACCAACCTGTGAACACTGTAGTCCTTCCCCTCAGGTCTGTAGATCAGTAAATTTTACATGACAGATTATCCAGCAAATTTGAGTCTTTTTAAATACAGAAAAATGTCCCATAAAATAAAAATTCACATGTACCCATACCACCCCTACTTTCAACCAGTTTTGCTAGCTTCAAAGTGACTTGGGCAGCTGTAAAATAGTTAAACACACAACCCTCATCAACTTCCATAGATTCTATCACTTATCTACATACAAAGGACAACTTACAGCAGCCAATTAACCTACCAGCCTGCATGTTTTTGATATATCGGAGGAATCATCCCTCCGGGGATGATAATACGTTTTATCGTATCTTATTAAGGAGAATGACAAGGGGTCAGGAATAGAACCCAGTAAAAATAAAGAACTGCAGATAATAGAAATCTGAAAAAAAAAAATAATCCAGATGATCCTGGAAAAACTTAGCAGGTCAGACTGCATCTGTAGGAAGGGAAACAGCTAAAGTTGCAGGTCAAGGACCACTCATCAGAAGTGGGAAAGGGTCAAAGGAAGCTTGTTAACCTGCAGGTAGCGTGGGGCAGGAAGCGCAGGGTAGAACTAGTGAGATCATGGAGATGACCTGTAGACAATGTTAACTGGTCTCACACTCACTTGACCTTATATATAGTTCTTTGGTCCATGTTTAGACCAAAGGCATGTAAGATTGGCACCAGGAAGTCCTGGTAAAAGCCAAAAAGACTGAGTGTAAGAATCAGGAAGTGATGTTACATACAGCTTTACAAATCTTGTTGCCCATATTTGGAGTATGGCGTGCAATTCTGGTTGCCGCATTAGAGGAAGGATGTGGAGGTTTTGGAGAGGGTACAGAAGAGGTTTACCAGGATGCTGCCTGAATTAGAGGATCCCAGCTGTAAGGAGCGATTGGACAAACTTGGATTGTTTTCACTGGAGTGTTTGAGAGCTAGGGAGTGGATATTATGAGAAGTATATTTAGGTAGACGGTCTGAATTTTATTCCACCCAGGCAGTGCATAGCTTTAAGGTGTGAGGAAAAAAAGTTAAAGGGGTTATGCAAAGTTTTCTTCTTTAGCACAGAGCAGTAGCTGCTGTCAGGGATGCGGGTGGAAGCAGCTACAATAGTGGAGTTTAAGAGGATTTTTGACAGGCACATGAATATGCAGGGAATGGAAGGATATGGATCATGTTCAGACTGAAGGGATTAGTGTAATTTGACACCGTATCTGGCAGTGACATTGTTCTATGTTCATCTGTCTATTACTGGGCTTTTGAAAGGTTTTTATCATTTCCCTCAAGTTCTCCAATTCATTTGCCGAACTGCTTATTGGGAACAAATTACTGGTGAGAGTACACATTCTACAAGCAACTGCAGATGCTGGACAAAATGTTGGAGTAACTCAGCGGGTCAAGCAGCACCCTTGGAGAGCATGGATAGGTGACATTTTGGGATGGGGCCCATCTAAAGAAGGGCCCCAACCTGAAATATCACATGCATTTTGCCTGATCTGTTGAGTTACTCCAGCATACCTACCATATCCTTCGAGAAAGTGGAATCTAAAGATACATAGTGCACATGTTTATTTAATAAACAATGTTTAATACCAAATGACAGTTATTCCTCTTAAGCCACATCCATACCTGGAAACATCAGGTAGCCACTGTGCAGTCAGACTTGGCCATTCCAGAGCATGAGTCATAACCAGGTCATATAAGAAGGGAGTATTTTTCTTCCAGATCTTGTACTCTTCATTAATGACACGTTCTTCCACAGCATCATCAAAAGCTGCTGTAAATGCACAACTAGTCATTAACAGCAAACAAAATTTGAACACACAAACAATATCACTTATGTTGCTGCTATTCTACCACTGGACCACAATTTATTTCATACCAAATAGAAATTGTTTTACATAATAAAAGCAGTCACTGAAATTTACATTTTCGTCTCTTGGCTACATTATATAACTCCCATTAGACACATTAGAAAACTGCACATCTCCATTTGCTCATTAAACAGCAGTGTTTCCTCTAAATAATTTAGGATACCATGAGGGACACAGGCACAAGCAAGTGGATCTAGCTAAAGTGAAAGGATTGCAACTTGGTCAGTATGAACACGTTGGGCCAAAAGGTCTGTTTCCATGCTGTATAAGTCTGTGATTCTTTGAGTTTTGATGTTGGCCAAAGCAACAGTGAAAGGATAGAAAATAGTCAGCTAAATGAATAACATTTAAATGTTAAAAAAATAAACTGGCCTGCTGTTCATCAATGTCTGAACATGGTGGTGAGGCAGATGCCTGGAGCAGATCATCCAGTCAATACCTTGATTAAGAATTAACTGCATATAAAAACTGGGAGCAAAAGTGTTTAATTTCTTTGCTTCCATTTTTTTTTTAAATATACAGTTAATTTGGATTTGGAAACCTCCCTCAAAACGGCATTTGCAAAACAAATGTTTCCAATCCACTGCACCAAGATGGACATTTGCAGAAAAGAGAGCCACAATTTATTCGGAAATATGCACGCCCAGAAATTTGACGTTTTTGACCCTCTCCACCATTGTCCCAGGATTGTGGGTCCTCATCCTTCCTCTAACAAAGTCCACAATCAGTTCCTTGGTTTTACTGATGTTGAGAGTCAGGTTTGTTGTGTTGGCATCATTTGGTCAATCGGTCGATCTCATTCCTATCCTCTGACACGTCACCATCTGTAATTCGTCCAACAACAGTCGTGTCGTCGGCAAACTTGAAGATGGAGTTCACACTATGTCTGGCTACACAGTCATGGGTATAGAGTTAGTAAAGCAGGGAGCTGAGCACACAGCCTTGAGGTGCTCCCGTTCTGATTGTTGCTGAGGATGAAGCTAGTCACCGATAGCCAACCAAAAAAAGCCCCCTTTATTGCCACTCTTCGCCTTCTGCCATCCAGCCAACCTGATATCCATGCTAATATCTGCCCTTTGATACCGTGGGTTCTCATCTTCCTTAGCAACCTTCCGTGTCGTGCCTTATCAAGGGCTTTTTGAAAATCTAGGAAAACAACATCTACTGACTCTCCTTTGTCTGTCCTGCTATTGCCAGCCAAGACCCCTTCACAAAACCATGCTGACTTTGACCTATTTTATCATGAACTTCTAATAATAATAATAATAATGGATGGGATTTATATAGTGCCTTTCTAATACTCAAGGCGCTTTACATCGCATTATTCATTCACTCCTCAGTCACACTCGGTGGTGGTAAGCTACTTCTGTAGCCACAGCTGCCCTGGGGCAGACTGACGGAAGCGTGGCTGCCAATCTGCGCCTACGGCCCCTCCGACCACCACCAATCACTCACACACATTCACACACAGGCAAAGGTGGGTGAAGTGTCTTGCCCAAGGACACAACGACAGTATGCACTCCAAGCGGGATTCGAACCGGCTACCTTCCGGTTGCCAGCCGAACACTTAGCCCATTGTGCCATCTGTCGTCCCGATAAATATAAAATTCTAAGTACTCTGTAACCTCATCCTTTGTTAAGGACTCAATAATTTTACAAACCACCGAAGTTAGACTAACCAGCCTATAGTTTCCACTATTCTGCTTTGCTCGATTGTGCAGCGGGGTCATATTTGCAATTTTCAAATCATCTGGAATCTCATGACTCTAGTGATTCTTGAAACATCACTGCCCAATCTGCCCAACCGAGTCCTTCACTTTCCACCGTGCTGACAGAACAGAAGCATCTGGGAAATCCAAGGGTGGAGGAGTCTGCTTCATGACCAATAACAATTGGTGCAACCCTGGAAATATCAAGATGCTTTCCCGTTCCTGCTCGCCGGACCTGGAGTACCTGACGATCTCATGCCGCCCATTCTACCTTCCCCGGGAGTTCGGCTCAGTGATCGTAACAGCTGTCTACATTCCACCGCAGGCGGACACCGACATGGCACTATCGGCCCTACACGATGTGCTATGTCGACATCAAAACAAGTACCCGGATGCGGCTATGGTGGTGGCTGGAGATTTTAATAAATCAAATCTCAAGAAGGTCATGCCGAACTTCTACCAACACATCACGTGTGCCACCAGGAGGGAGAGAACTTTGGACCACTGCTACACACCGTTCAGGAAAGGCTACAAGGCCGTTTCACTCCCTCCCCTAGGAAAATTTGACCACGCTGCCATTTTCCCGTTGCCGGAGTATAAACAGAGGATAGTTCGGGAAGCGGTAGAGACGAGGGACGTAAAGCGGTGGTCCGACCAGTCAGAGGCCATGCTGCAAGATGCACTGAGTGATGTCGATTGGAATATGTTCGAAGCAAGTTCCAGTGACGTCAGTGAGTTCGCGGAAGCAGTCACGGACTTCATCGCAACAGTAACCGACAACATCGTCCCCACGGCAAGGGTAAGCACCTTTCCGAACCAAAAACCCTGGGTAGACAGGTCTGTTCGTGTGGCCCTGAATGCTCGCACCGCTGCCTACAACTCGGGCCTGGCATCAGGAAACATGGACGTCTACAAGGCAGAGTCCTACCGACTGCGAAGGGCGGTGAAGGACGCAAAGAGAAGGTACAGAGACAAGATGGAGTTACAGATGGAGCAGCAAGACACCAGAAGCCTGTGGCAGGGGCTACGGATTGTAACCAACTACCGGAGCACCCCTCCCTCATCCGCAAGTGCCGGCACCTCCCTAGCTGATGACCTGAACTCCTTTTACGCTCGTTTCGAGAGGGGCAACACCACTCCAGGTCTGCCAACTATCGACAATACCGCCAGCGGGCTGGCTACCGAAGCTGAAGGGAGGAATGTGCACACATTCTCGCTGTCCGAGCACGACGTGAGGAGGGCTCTGACACGGGTGAACACGAGAAAAGCTGCAGGCCCCGATGGCATCTCGGGGCGAGTACTCAAGTCCTGTGATACGCAGCTAGCTCCAGTGCTCACTACATTATTCAACCTCTCCCTGGACAAGTCCGTGGTCCCTGCCTGCTTAAAAAAATCCATCATTGTACCGGTACCAAAAAATGCCTCCCCAGCCTGTCTGAATGACTACCGTCCGGTGGCCCTTACCTCGGTAGTCATGAAATGCTTTGAGAGGCTGGTGAAGAAACACATCTGCGCCTTCCTCCCTCGGAACATGGACCCGTTGCAGTTCGCATACCGTCCGAACAGATCCACGGACGATGCGGTCTCCCAGGTCTTGCACACCGCTCTCTCCCATCTGGACAGCCAGAAGGGGGGCTACGTGAGGATGCTGTTCATAGACTACAGTTCAGCCTTCAACACGATAGTCCCCACCAGACTGGCCGGGAAGCTAATGGAATTGGGGCTCAACACCTCCCTGTGTGCCTGGGTCCTGGACTTTCTCACCACCAGGCCCCAGGTAGTCAAGATGGGAGGGAATACATCAAAGTCCCTCACCCTGAGCACAGGATCGCCCCAGGGTTGCGTCCTCAGCCCCCTATTGTACTCCCTGTACACAAATGATTGTGTGGCTAGGTTCAGCTCCAACTCATTAATTAAGTTTGCTGATGACACTGTGGTGGTGGGCCTGATCTCAGGCAACGACGAGAAGGCCTAGCGGGAGGAGGTGGCTGGTCTAGCACTCTGGTGCCAGGATAACAGCCTCCTCTTGAACATCAAAAAAACGAAGGAGCTGATCATGGACTTTAGATGGGCACATCATCCGAGGACGTACACTCCATTGAGGATAAATGGGGATCCTGTGGATAGGGTGAACTGTTTTAAATATCTGGGAGTCCACATCTCCGAGGATATGACATGGGCATCACACGCCTCAGCACTCGTGAGTAAGGCAAGGCAGCGCCTTTACCACCTCAGGCAATTGAGGAAATTCAGAGTGTCTCCGAGGATCCTCCAGTGCTTCTACGCAGCGGCGGTGGAAAGCATCTTGTCCGGGAACATTACCATCTGGTTTGGGAATTGCTCTGCCAAGGACAAGAAGGCTCTGCAGAGAGTAGTGCGTTCGGCCGAACGCACTATGGGAACTTCACTTGCCCCCCCTGCAGGAACTATACATCAGGAGGTGCTACTCCAGAGCCAACAATATCATGAGAGACCCCTTCCACCCCTGCAACGGACTGTTCCAGCTGCTACGGTCAGGCAAACGCCTCCGTTGCCATGCGGTGAGAACGGAGAGGTTGAGAAGGAGTTTCTTCCCAGAGGCCATTCGGACTGTAAACGCCTATCTCACCAGGGACTAATTCTACTGAACGTTTTTCCTTCCATTATTTATTATGTAAAAGAATATGTGTGTTATGATTGTGTTTATAGTTTGTTTGGTTGTTTGTCTTTTGCACAAAAGTCCGCAAGCATTGCCACTTTCATTTCACTGCACATCTCGTATGTGTATGTGACAAATAAACTTGACTTGACTGTCAATGCCTCCAGTTTCTAAAGCCACCTCTTTCAGAACCCTAGTGTGCAGTTCATCTGGTCCAGGTGACTCATCCACCTCCAGCCCTTTCTGCTTACCAAGCACCTTCTCCCTAGTATTTGCCACTCCACTAACTTCCACACCCCGACTCTCTTGAATTTCAGGCATGTTGCTGGTGTCCTCCACTATGGAGACTGATGCAAAAAAGTTATTCAACTCCTCTACCATTTCTTTATTCCCCATTATCACTTTGCCAACATTTTCCAACAGCCCAATGACCACTCTTGCCTCTTTCTTACTATTTATATAACTGAAGAAATTCATGCTATTCGCTTTTATATTATTAGCTAGCCTACCTTCATATCTCCCCAATTGTCTTTTTAGTTACCTTCTCTTGTTCTTTAAAAGTTTCTCAATCCTTGGGCTTCCCACCAATCTTTGCAATATGCATTCTCTTTTAGTTTTCTACTGTCCTTGATTTTTCTTGTCAGCCACAGTCACCTCTTTCTCCCCCTAGAATCCATCTTCCTCTTAGGAATGAAAAGATCCTGCATCTTCCCAATTATTCCTGTCATTGCTGTTCCACCTTCATCCCCGCTAAGGTCCCTTTCCAGTCAACTTTGGCCCTCCCTCATGCCGCTATAGTCCCCTTTGCTCAGACACATCCAATTTCACCTTCTCCCTCTCAAATTGCAGATTAAAACATTGTGGTCTCTACTTCCTAGTGTTTCCTTTACCTCGAGTTTCCTTTTAAAATATTTAAAAGTCATTTGGACAGGTACATTAAAAGAAAAGGCTTGGAGGGATATGGGCCAAACGAGCAAATGGGGCTAGCTTTGATAGACATCCTTGGGCCTTAAGGCCTGCATCTGTGCACACTGTACATCTGAATTACTGTAACATTTTATTTTACATACAAGCTCCTAAAGTGCAATACCTCACACGTGTCTGAATTAAATTTGCCATTGCTCTGCTTTAGCTGATATGGTGCTGTATCTTTTAGCAACATTCCTCATTGTCCATTGCTACACCAATCTGTGTCGTCTGCAAACTTACTGATTGGTCCACCTATATTTTGTCCAAAACTGTTACAAATATAACAAACGGAGGTTCCAGCACTTCAATCTACAGAACACCACTGGTTACAGACAACCTGATAGAATAGCACCCCCGCCACCTCCATCCTCATTCTTCCATGGCCAAGGCAATTTTGAATCCAATCTACCAAATCCAGAGCTGCCATGTTTTGTCAGAGCATTTCAGTATTCTAGTACCTGAAATTCAGTATTTTTATGCGGTGCCATTTTGCTGAAAAAAATGTCGTTTTTTAATGTACGGTCATACCCATGTAAGAGTACAAGAATGCATAACTTTGCTACCAATTGACATGTCTTCTTCGCACCTTACTTAACAGTGCATTCATTGCCATCTCTTTGTATACTTCTGTATATGGCTGCTTCCTGCTTTTAGCACCAGTTGATGATGTTGAGGCCATTTTGGAAGCCTCCCTCACTCTCTCCTCCTTCCTCGCTTTCCCACCCCCTCCCTCCCTCTTTCCCACCCCCTCCCTCCCTCTTTCCTTCCTTTTTTTCTCCCTCCCCCTCTTATTCCCTCCCTCCTTCTTCGTCCCCAAACAGTCTGTGATCCATAGCGCTATGTGTAAAGGCAATAGCGCTCCAGCTGGTAGCGCTATAATTAGAACCCATAGCGCTAAACTGACAGCACTGTGGGACAGGCAGATCAAAGTTTACAAAAATAATCAGCCAGATCTTGAAATTTAAAATACTAATAGATTTAACCTGCTATATTTTTTAGAGTTAAAGTATGACGTTTTATATCCTTGCATTTTTTAAGCAGCAAGATGAAACAGGATATCGGACCAATTTAAAAAAAATCTGTATTTTACAAAGCAAATCTGTACATCTGTATTCTTATCACATTCCCTTACAAAATATGGAAAATCCTTACTATTTGCAGCTCTGCAAGTCTCTGTGGATCCCGTATGCCTTAATCTTCTGGATCAGATATCATGAGGGGTCTTGATGAAAGCATTACTAAAGTCCATGTATACAACATCCACTGTCCTATCATCAATCATCTTCATCACCCCTCAAAACAACTCAATCACGTTGATAAAAAATGACACCCCTGCACAAATGAATGCTGACTACCCCTAATAACCCCATGTTTTTTTTCCCCCCAAACGCAAGTAAATCCTATCCCTAAAAATTCCTTCCAGGAGTTCAATGCCACATGCACCAGATATGAACAGAAATAGCTAAATTTTCACTTCCTATTACTGTGCAGACGACAACAACATATAGTAAACTAAAACATTCTTCAATAGCTTCCCTACCACTGATGAGGCTCATTGGCCTCTAATTTCCTGGATAATCCCTATTTCTCTTCTTAAACAAATAAACAGGCTATTTTCCATTCTTCAGGGATCTGGCTATTCTCCAGTCCTTTGCGATCTCACCTACCACTAGAGAGGATACACTCTGCCAAGGCCCCAGCAATCTCCTTTCTTGCATCCCTCAATAACTTGGGACGAGGATCCCATCAAGCCCTGGAGACTTATACACCTTAATGACAGGAGTCCAGCTCATGAAGATAACTGGGAATAGTATAGGTAGGCATCAGGTTCAGCATGGACAGGTGGGGGGGGGGGGGGGGGGGGGGGGGCTTTCTTGAGCGCTAGTGTGGGTGTTGTGGGCTGAAGGGACTGGTATCCAGAGGGCTAGTATGGACAATGTGGGCTGAATGGATTCTTGAGCTGGCAGCTCAGTCACTCAAGCCAGTTATGCTGGCAGCTCACTTACTCACGGCTAGTGGGCCGGCTATTCCTTGAAATTCCATTTCAAGCAGGGTGCAAGGCCACCAAATTCAAGTGCAGTTTCTTACCACTTCAAGCAGGGTGCAAGGCCACCAAATTCAAGTGCAGTTTCATACCATTTCAAGCAGGGTGCAAGGCCACTAAAGGCAACGAGTCGTGACCTCTCCCTCCTCCATCTTGCAGAGGCTGAGCCACGCCCACACTTCTGGGTTTTGTAGTCCCTCCCCACTTCCACCAGAAGGGGCGTGACCTTCATGGCGTGATTTACAGGAGAGAGAATCTTAACATTTATTAAACACTAATAACTATTTTATTTTTCATCGATGGGAAAAATCCTCGGCACGTGATGAGCTGAGGGGGACTCTGAGTAAGATGGCCAAAAATCACAGCCTTACGTGGCAGCGTTTTTTCTAAAATCAATATAAAGTGCAAACAGGAAGTAGTCAAGAATAGGCTTTTAATTATATAGAAGGCAAGGCAACTTTAATTAGGCAAGGCAACTTTAATTAGGCAACACAGCTTTAGCATTTCCAAACCAAAGGCAACACAGCTTTAGCATTTCCAAACCAAAGGCAACACAGCTTTAGCATTTCCAAACCAAAGGCAACACAGCATTAGCATTTCCAAACTATATTTTCAAACCACATTAAGGGATCTGACAGGTCAGTAAAACCACTCACAGTTTAGTAGACATGTGTTCAGTGTTATTCACAGCTCAGACTGAGTGATCCTCTCACTCCCCCATCTTGCAGAGACTGACTGAGGCACTCAACACTTCCGGGTTTTATAGTCCCTCCGGAAGGGTCGTGGCCTTCAGGAGAGAGAATCTCAACATTTTTTAAATACTAATAACTCTTTTATTTTTGGGAATGGGAAAAATCCTCTTGTCCTGCGCAGCAGAGGGGGATTCTGAGTAAGATGGCCAAAAATCACAGCCGTAAGTGGCAGTGCTTTTTCTAAAATCAATATACAGAACAGGAAGTGGTCAAGATCAGACTTTTAGTAATATAGATACCTGATTCTTAGAACTGAAGAAGCAGAGGGTAATTAATTAAAACTATTGCAATATTTGTCCATATCTTGAAGTCATGTCAACTGTGTAAAATTCTGGCCACATCCATTTCAAGGTATTGCATCTTTGGCCTAAAGAGAACGCCAATAATCCCAGAACATAATGACTTCATATCAAAAATTATAAAAAGGTTTAAATCCACTAGCATGTAGGAAGTTAAGGTCTGTTCTAATCATGGCAAATTATTTTTTTTTTCTGTCAGAAAGGTCCAGAATAAGTGGACTCGATAAAACTTTCTTGTTTGTAGATAGGTGCTCTCTTACATTACTAGGTTGTAAAGCACCACTTCTCCACACAAAGGGAGTAGAAATCTAGAACCTTTGGGGATTAGACAAGATTGTAAAATTGGTTAGGCAAGGGTAGATTTAAATTATAAAGCCAGATGAATTCAAGATACACCAGCAATTATCCAATCCAGTAACAGAAAAGTATAGCCTCCAAGCTCCAAGTTTTTAAAGAACAAAAAGTCATGGTTACTATCACCAAAGTGAACTCCAATGGACACTCCCTCCACCTGACCAGCTGCATTCCCCAAAATAAAGATCCAGTTATGTTCCTTCCCTCATTCATCTATTTACATATCAGGCTTCTGAACAGTCCTTCCTGCGCTAGGGTACTGTCAGATTCATTTCTACCCCATTGCTGACATTGGACTTTGGCTATGGAACTGATGCTCAACAATACTGAGAACTATATTCTGCTCTCTGTATCTTCACATCTATTGTGAGTTTGACTATTGTAATTATGTAAAGTTTTACCTGATCTGTTTAGATGGCATACAAAACAAAGTCTTGGCACACGTGACAATAACACTAAACTTAAAGGTAGTTCTTTGCTACCTTTAAGTTAAGTTAAGTTATGACAATAAAGGTATTCAATTCAATTCAATTCAATTCTGCTATGAAGCTCGTTTTCATATCACCAATTGGATTTAACACGACTAATGAAATACTATTTGCAAGCCTAATTGTTTATAATACAACAGACAATAGGTGCAGGAGTAGGCCATTTGGCCCTTTGAGCCAGCACCCGCCATTCAATATGATAATTGGCTGAATACAATTCCAATCTAGAACTATATATCGAGACGTTACTTTTGAAATTGGCAACTGGGGTAGAAAGTATAAAGGGAAAACATTTTTTCCTTGCAAACTCCCTGCTGCAATCAACGCCATTATTCCTCAAGATATAGGCGGCTAGTTTTACCACAGGTAGCTACTGAAATTGACAAGCACTTGCTTCCATTGTCACTTGTACAATGATACTCTATTACACAAAGCAACAGACAGCCTTTATCATTTTGCTGGCAGTATCATAAACAAAAAAAAACTTGGTTCACTAGTCAGGTACTTTCCCCAGCAACCACAAGAGAAACAACACCTGCCCTTATACCTTCTCCCTCAACTCCATCCAGGGACCCCATCAGTCCTTCCAGGCAAGACAGATTCATATGCACCTTCTCTAACCTCATCTACTGCATCCGGTATCCCGATGCAGGCTCCTGTACATTGACGAGTCCAAGTGCAGACTTGGCGACAGCTTCACTGAACACTTGGTCTGCCAAGTGCGACTGGATCTCCCAGTTGCTGCCCATGTCATTCCCACTCTGATATTTCTGCCTGGGCCTCCTCTATTGCCAGAGGCCAAACACAAATTGTAGGAACAGCACCTCATATTTAGCTTACAACCCAGCGGAATGAAAATTGAATTCTGTTACATTATTTAACTTCTATATACACTCCCCTCCCCATTGCACTATAACAAAAATAAATAAATAAATAGAATATATACTAAAAAGACCCGTGGATAAAATAACAGTTATTATGAGACCAAAGCTTTCTAGCCCATAACCTCCTGTTCCCCATTGACACAATAGTTATAATGCAACATTCTATAATGCTAGGTTCCTTAGGAATGCAACTATCGCGCTATAGCACTGCTATCTGTACTGCATTAAAAAGCTCTCCTGCACATGTTTTTAAAATTCTGCCCCCGCTGAGTCTTTAACGCTAGATTGTTAATTAATTGTTTCCCTGGATTGTTAGTTTTATTGAAGGCCTTGTTGATAAATTGACCAAATTGTCAGCTAACTTGGATAGACTTGGAATCTCCATATATACAAATCATTTTTAAGATAAAAAGGACATTTACCAACATTTTACAATTGAAAATTTCTGAAGAGAACATATTTAAAACCCTACCAACCCATCTCTTTCTCAATTTAACAAATCAAATCAGAGAGGGCCATACAACAAATTTACAAACCACTTAGATTTATGGGGATAGATATAAAAATCTGGAGTAACTCTGCAGGACAGGCAGCATTTCTGGAGAGAAGGAATGGGTGACGTTTCAGGTCTAGACCCTTCTTCTGAAGAACCAGAAAAGTTACCCATTCCTTCTCTCCAGAGATGCTCCAGTCTCGCTGAATTACTCCAGCTTTTTGTGTCTATCTTCGGTTTAAACCAGCATCTGCTGTTCCTTTTTACTAATTTTAAGGGGAGATGCACATCATAGTATAATATATACAATATAAACCATTTAAAGTACATTTAATGCACAGTTGCACATTTTACAATGCTTAAATCAAGTAATCAATGTCATGAGGTGAATTATAGATGTGTATCGGGGCTTTGACTGGAATGGGGCTAGTGTGGACATTTCACATGATAGCCACTACAAGGCCACAATTTAATGGAGTCTCCCATGCACTTCTCTAATTCATCTCCTGACAGTCTGTTATTGTGTATAATATATACAAGGTACTTTTTTTTCCTCGTTTCCATTCATGACAAATGGCTGGCGTTGTGTCGAGATGAGTGGACTGCACTGGTGAGGCGGCCGTCAGTAATGATGAACAGTGGGTGTGTGACGTCACAGGTGTAACATCATAATGGGCATCTGATGCTAGAGGTGTAAAATTAAAGGAAAATAATCTGAACATTCTGGCAATAGTACATGCAGTTTATAGGGATACAAATTTACAAATTTGCACTGCAATGGATTCTCATATCCCCTTAAAATAGAGTGTTGCTGAGCCCGGTATCCACTGCCAGAACCCAAAATGCCATTGCCATTCAGTCCATTATTCATGCTCAGGTTTTCATTTCTTTGGAGGAAGTAAGTTGTGGAAATGTGGAGGAAACCAGGGATTATATCTCAGTTAAAGAAACGAGAATGGTTGAAATGGTATTCCTTTCCACATTCCTCAAGGCACCTGCTGATAGTTTAAATAGAGGAGCACTAATAGCAGCAACATGTCACTCTTCCAACTGAGGAAGAAGACAAATAAAAGTGGGGAGACAGAAGTTCACTTTGAGTGGGGAGACAGAGCCTACTCACATTTTCATATTTTAGTTAATCACAATAAGAAGTGAAATGAAAATAAAGGTGATAGTTACCTGCATTGAAATCTTGGGACGCAACTTTAATTACAAAAAGGCAAGTTCTACTTTAATAAACAGACTAATACAAGTTTTGACAGTGAATATATTTTCAACTACCCGCTAATTAGCCAGACTCTGGTGTAAGAAAAAAATGACTAACAATGGTCTAAAAGGACACAAGAGCCAATGAGTGCCCATTTCCCAATTTTGTCTCAAACAAAATCCAAACCAACAGTATGAGCATCATATAGTCATAGTACTCTATGAGCACTAAGCAACTATCTCTTAAACAATGAGATGGTCCCAGCCTCTACTATCTTCTCTGGCAGCTTGTTCCATACATCCACTACATTTGCTGAACAATTGCATGATAGAACAACTGGAATGTAACCATTCCCCCAATACAAACCAAAACTGTTCCAGAGATGGGGCAGTTGAAGTTCCAACCTAGTTCCACACAACCTGGCCCATGCTCTTCCCCTACATCTTCCGTGATGCCTCCTCCAACTGCAGCCATCCTTACAAACGCCATCCATTCCCACATATCTCCAACCCACTCCATGCAAATATCAACTAATTCCACACTGCATCACCTCCAACCCCATATCACTGGCCCCCCCAAGTACACTTCACCCAACATAATGCCCCAATCCTCACTTTGCCCTACTCCCACTACATACACCAACTTCTCCAAACCTACCCCACTATTCCTTATACTCGCCCCTTCACCAAACTGTTATTCCTGCACCCATCTATCCTCACCTTCCCCATACTTCACTTCACCCAACATGGTCCCAATACCATACTCCCACACCGATATCCTCCACCATATCCCTAACAGCACACCTCCACCCTACATTCCTACCTTCTACCTCCTTATCCTATCCTCAACTTTTCACTTCCTACCTTACCCACGTTCACCCCAATGCACCCACATACTGCCTGATGCCCTGCAGAAACAGCATCCCCATTAGACAGTCAATAGCAACCTTCTTCAAACCTCCACCACTGAATGCCACAGAACACCCACCTACCCTAACCACCCAATAGCATCCCTATGCTCAAACACACTGCTCAAGAACCATCACCACAGTATACCTCAACACACCAATCTCTCCCCCAGCTCCACTGATCAGCTGTCCAGTTCCCAGCCATATCCCACCTTGCTCTTTCCCCAGCCCATCCTACCCTGGCCCTTCCCCAGTCCAGCCCCAGCCTTAACCCACCGTCTCCATACCTCTACATCGACCTCTACTCAACACCCCAGTGCCAATCTTCCTAACCCCACTTTCTGCAACCCCACTCCCTCCTATCCCTCCATCCTGCGACCGCACTGCTTCCACCACTCTCCCTCCAAGTCCTGCCCCCTCTCCTTCCTCCCAATTCTACCCCACCCCTCCACCCACATTCACCCACCCCCTCTTCCCACTCACGTCTCTCCAGCTGTTCATCTCCCCCTCCACTATCCCGCCCCCCCTCCTCCTCACTATCCCGCCCCCCCTCCTCCTCGCTATCCCGCCCCCCCCTCCTCCTCGCTATCCCGCCCCCCCCTCCTCGCTATCCCTCTCCTCCTCGTTATCCCGCCCCCCCCTCCTCCTCGCTATCCCGCACCCCCCCCCTCCTATCCCGCCCCCTTCCTCCTCACTATCCCGCCCCCCCCTCCTCCTCACTATCCCACCCCCCTCCTCCTCACTATCCCGCTCCCCCCCCTCCTCACTATCCCGCCCCCCCTCCTCCTCGCTATCCCGCCCCCCCTCCTCCTCGCTATCCCGCCCCCCCTCCTCCTCGCTAATCCCGCCCCCCCCCCTCCTCCTCGCTATCCCCGCCCCCCCCCCCTCCTCCTCGCTATCCCGCCCCCCCCCCTTCCTCCTCGCTATCCAGCCCCCCCCCCCCTCCTCCTCGCTATCCCGCCCCCCCCCTCCTCCTCGCTATCCCGCCCCCCCTCCTCCTCGCTATCCCGCCCCCCCCTCCTCCTCGCTATCCCGCCCCCCCCTCCTCCTCGCTATCCCGCCCCCCTCCTCCTCGCTATCCCGCCCCCCCCTCCTCCTCGCTATCCCGCCCCCTCTTCCCCGCCACCAGGGACCCTCCGCGCCACCACCGCCTGAGCTGGGCCCACCCGCGCTGCTTCCTCAAGGACCAGGCCCGGCCGGTTCCCGCCCCCGGCGCCGCTGCCCACTCAGCCGGAGCTTCGCTCCTCTGACGGTGCCGGGAGTGCGGGAACCCCGGCGGGTGGAGAGCGCCGTGCGGGTGGAGCGGGGCCACGGGCCGGACAGTGCGGGTGGAGCAGAGCCGAGCCAGGCGGGGCCGATTACCTTCTTTATCCGCCATGCCTGCCGCCTTTGTGTCGGCGCCAGCTGCGCGTGCGCGGTCCTTTCGCGCGCCAACTGAACGTCAGGGCCTTGGGTGGCGGTGCGGCCAATCAGGGGGTGGCGCCCTGACCACCTGCCGGGGGCTGAAGCCGGCCTGGGCGGCGCCATGTTGAGCGTCAGCCTGGCTCCAACCAAAGATCCCATAGCGAAGCAAGATAGACCACACCTTCTAAATGCAACGTGCTGACGTGTAGTACGCTACGCAACGGAGCGGAACGTGGGCCTTTTTTTTCATCCATTTCAGTAACCCGACCCGACTCGACGTGTAATCCAAAGATTATAGAGCAGAGCTCCTCTATAATCTTTGGTGTAATCAACGTTGTGGGGGAACAGTTTGTCAGGGCTGCCAACATTGGGTGAGAGTTGGGAGTGAGAAATAGCGAGGGTCCAAGCCCGAGGGAGCGTACCGACCAAGGGGGAGGGGAGGGGGAGGGGTGTCGGTGTCCCCCCTCCCATTGGTACTGAGCTTTTGCATTTTTCATCTTGAAATTGTGCAATCTGGTGCATATTGTAGCGAGTATTTTAACTGACACTTGAATGCAATATTTATGCTTTAAATTGGATTAGCTATGAATAAGGTTAGGCTAAATTACATTTCTAATTACATTCCACAGTAGGGCCCAGGCTCTGATCAACAGCACATGAATGATCTTAGTATATTCATGTGTGGAAATCAGATTATAATCAAACACTTGGCCCATGTTGACCAACCTGGGTCTCACTGCACACCTGGTACTATTCCTGACCCTGGCTCCAGTTGCATAACCTCTCTCATTCCTGACCCTGAGCAGCCTTACACCTGGCCCCCTACTCTACCCTGATCATAGCTGCTTACCTGCTCAGGTTCCCACTCCCATTGTCCCAGCTTCGACTGCACACCTATTCCAGACCTTGACTCTGGATGCACACTTGGCCTTGCTCCTAGCCCCTCTGTACTGACAATATATCTGGCCCACGCATAAAGCCCCATATCTGACCCCCTGGACTTAACATATTACGTTAAGCACCTATTAAGTCCATAGGTGCTTATCTAATGTGGTAATCTTTTTATGGGGCACTTCACAGACCAAATTCTGTATAATAAAATTTGCTACATCCATTGGCTTTCTTGTTATCTAACATGCTAGTTACTTTGTCAAAGAAGTCATCAATTGGTTGTACACAATTTCTCATCCAAAAAATTATACTCACTCAGCTGTATAAGTATTCTGTTACACATTTCCTTCATTTTCCTAACAAACTGTCCTAAAGTCATTTCAACCCACAATATTTTCAGTATTTTGCTGTCTTCCTCTCAGCTGGGACTTTTCCCGAAATGCAAAGTCCAATAACTATATATTTAAGCAATATTATTTCTATTAAATGTGATCTTGAGAGTACATAACATTTTCTGTGGTATTCATAACACAACAATGATAAAAAGATGTTCAAGAAGGAACAAGAAACAAATGATAAAAAGATCTTTGTTTGATTGCACCTACCATCATGCATACATTATATTACAGTTAATATGTACCGAGGGCAAATTTTTGTTCCAATGCTTCCATTCCCAATTACTTTTACATTGAAGTGATTGAAATCCAAGTGAAGTTTAAATGGGATCAGATAAATAAAACCTCCAGAATGGATGATATTCATTAAGTGGTTGGTTGAAGTCAGTATCAGCACAATCACTATATTAAACTTTGAATCTTCAGATGTCCTGGTTAAAGCTGAAACTAAAGACAAATAATAACCTCCTCACACATTCCCCTGCAAGTATCTCTGTCACTCCTTTAAAATATACTCCTTCTTTGAACAAGCTCTTAAACATCACATCTGAATCAGTTTCCATCTGATTACACTCCTTGAGAATGTTCATCTACGTGTTCAATTAATAAAACAACAAGATTGGGGACATTTCTATTCAACCTGTCAAATGAATTTTTTGGGGGGGGTCAGAAATAGTCAGTGAGGTAAACAAACATAATAATTGAGTGGCAAATGACAATAGTGCTACCTTCCCAATATTTAACTGAAGGAAATAATGGGTTATCGGGGCTGTATGGTGCGACAGACAGCCTGACACCTTGCATGTCATTTTAATATTACACTTATCCCATCCCCCTGGATATTCCGGATTAATAAATTAAGGTTTTGTCAACTAATTACGAATCAGGCTAATTACAAATCAATAACATTAGGCAATTCCGAAACATGAAGCGCTGAGCATTGGGATCCAGACATCACGGACAACTGGCCTCAGTTCCCTGTTCACATCTGGCAGTGTTCTCCGTCTGAACAAGGGGCCGCGGAGTGTTTTTGAAAGTGGGGGGGCTGAGCAATCACAGATCACTGGCCTTGGGGGTACCCAAGCTCACGGTAAGGACTTTTTGAAATTTGATGTATTAAAATCATGTTTTAGTGCATTGTGGAAGTATGATTTCAATGTATCTTGTTTGAAGTATTTTTAAGGGATAACCTTTTCCACACAATGGGTGGTGGGTGTGTAGAACAAGCTGCGAGAGGAGGTAGTTGAAGCAGGGACTATCCCAACATTTAAGAAACAGTTTGACTGATACTCAAGAAAGGACAGGTTTGGAGAGATATGGACCAAAAGCAGGTAGTGTAACTGGGACATGTTGCGTGTGTGGGCAAGTTGCGCCGAAGGGCCTGTTTTCACACTGTATCACTCTATGACTACATTATACCTCCACCATGCATGAATGCTTCAAAATCACGTGGTCGAGTTTTATTGCCATATACTCAAGCATAGAAACATAGACAATAGGTGCAGGAATTGGCTATTCGGCCCTTTGAGCCAGCACTGTCATTCAATATGATCATGGCTATTCATCTAAAATCAGTACCTTTCCTGTTTTTTCCCCATATCACTTGATTTCGCTAGCCCCAAGAGCTAAGTGTAACTCTCTCTTGAAAACACCCAGTGAATTGGCCTCCACTGCCTTCTGTGACAGTGAATTCCAAAGATTCACAACTCACTGCGTGAAGAAAGTTTGTCCTCATCTCAGTCCTAACTGGCCTACCCTTTATTCTTAAACAGTGACCCATGGCTCTGAACTCCCCCAATATCGGGAACATTTTTCCTACAGTTACAGTAAGTGAAAATCTAGCAGGCAAGCAGGATACTTTCTCCAACCACCCCCATTTGAAGGGCCACTATCTTCCATCGTTTCTACCCAGTGCCTGCAGTCATTGGTTGTCCTCCAGGATGCACCGAGCTGCAGCCTGATCCATGCCGGTCACCTGGGCAAATTCAGCACAGAGACTCTCACGGCAGCGGCACTGAGGCTGAGGCTGCTCCATGGCCGGAGCTGCAGCGAGCGACTCGCCAGCCCAGCAAACACTTACCAGCCCGGAAACACTCGCCAGCCCGGCAAACACTAGCCAGCCCCGGCTCCCCGTCCGCATCTGTCCCTGCCGCTGCTTCTGCTTCCATCCCTCCCTCAGCCCCGGCTCTCCAACACCCACGGCCCATGCAGTTGATATGAGTTTTGAAATTTTCGTTGATCACAGAATTTGTCACGACAGAGCGTGACAAATTTGTGATCAGCGTGAGAGCGTGAGAATTTGTTGAAATGCGTGATTCTCACACTCAATGCGTGAGAGTTGGCAGCCCTGAGTTTGTGTTAATAAATTATAATTCTGAAAATGAAGAGAAAATTTTTACCAAATAACTTTTATGTTTACGAGGATGTTTCCGTAACCGGCTTCCGTCTCCGCACTAGCGATGGGATCTTTGGTGCGGAGATGGCAGTGGCTCGACTGCAGTCCGTCTGTCTTTTTTTAAATTTTTGTCTCGTTAAATGTATGTGTTTGATTCTAGTTTTTATTATTTTTTAGCTGTGTATATGTGGGGAGTGGGGGAAACCATTTAATCTCTTCCCTGTATGGGGACCCGACTTTTTCCCTGTCGGGTCTCCGATGTCGTTGGGCCTAACATTGTGGAGCCGGCGGCGGCCTCCAACCGGAACCAACCTGAGGGCTCCAGTCGCAGAGCCTGCGGACTCACCATCGCGGTGCTGGCCGGCTTCGGAGAGGGGAGAGCTGTGGTGGCGCGCGGCTGCAACCGGACCGGAGCTTCGGAGGCTCCGGCCGCAGGCCCGGTGGACAGGAACATCGGGAGCTCACAGGTCCCTGTTGGGAGACCGCTTTTTGGAGCTCCCGCAATGGCAACTTCTCCCGCCGAAATCGCGGGGTTTAAAGGACTAGGAGCGGGGCCTAACATAGCCCCGCACGGCTTAAACGGCCGCGGGATTTACCATCGCCCACCGGGGGCTTTAACATCGTGAGCCCGTCGCCTCGACGTTGCAATTGGACTGCTGGACAGCGGGAGAAGAACAAGGGAAGAGATAAGACTATTGCCTTCCATCACAGTGAGGAGGTGTTGGAGATTCACTGTGATGGATGTTTGTGTAAATTGTGTTAAGTGTGGGTCTTGTTTTTTTTTGTAATGTTAAGACTGTAGAAATGCAATTTTGTTCAAACCACGCTGTTTGAATGGCAATAAAAGGCATTCTATTCTATTCTATATTCTATTCTATTCTATCATCATACTCCTCAGAATGTAACCAATAAGCAACTTTGTACACCTTCTTTTTCCTCAACTTTTCAATTTTTGCATTGTAAACTACAGGTTTTTGCTCTTCAAATCACGCATCACATGCCTTTCTGCCCACTACTTTCCCATTAAGAATGTCCTGTAGATCATCACATTTGGAGTAGTCCAAATTCGCATAATCTCTGCGAATGCTGTCAAAATCAGTCTCTTTTGCTGGGCATTTGGATTGACAATTTTGCATTTCTTCTTTGGAGACATCTGTTTAAAATATAAAGGATAAAAAACACTTAACAGCATTAACAGAAACAAGTTATTATTTGCAGTTGTAGAAAAAAGGTAGAAATGATAAAGTAAACGCTAAAACAAATAGTAAATATCCAACAAAAAATTCATACTCATCAGTTTCAACAAACCAATTAAATTCATCTAATCAAATAAATTAATCTAAATTCAATTACTAGATCTAAACATTTATCCATTTCTTAAGAAAAGGCTAACATTTTTAAATAGCCTATCCAAATAACAAACTGATCCCATTCACACAAGAATTCACAATATAACATGATTTTTAAATCACACTGTCATGAATTTATATGCCAAATGGAAGGAATTTCAATTTTAAATGTTTAATTCCCATAAATTAATCTCGAAACATCCACTCTCAATATAATCAAAATTATTATTTTTTGCACAATACATGGCTAAAACTGTTGTGGATATTTAGTATAAAAATATTGATTATGGATAGACAATAACTCAAAATATAGAAGATTTAGATGCTCTTATGACATGATTGTCCAAAAAAAAAGAGAATTTTAATCATCTTGAGAGTGGATGTTTCTGGAACGTGATCGATTGGAACGTTGCCATTGCCGTGAATTTTAAGCCCATGTCGGCAGGCAAGATATGTCCGATTCTTATGGGGCCTAAATAACATTTTCGCATCGTAAGATTAGACTAAAGCCACCCCAAGAAGCAAGATTATATGTGATGTCCTGATATTGTGAACCGTGACGTTGAAGGCCTTGAGGGCGTTAGAAGTCACTTTTTACTTTAATCCAGCGATTAAATTGTCCAGCGAATTAAAAAAAAAACGGGAACGGAAGTCCGATCGATTTTTCTTCATCAGCTAGCAGCCCGAGGAAATCCCTCTCCGACAAGCAAAACAAACCTGCATTTTAATCCCGCCCCCCCCCCCCTCAAAGGCTGCAGAGTCGCACACACAGTCAGTGGCGAGTCTGGAGTGCCGCTGATGGTAGGTTTTGTAACATCACTGCTGTGGGCCGAGCATCAAAAATGTGTCTAGAATTTAACTGTTGTGACCCATGTCTCGGAACAACATGAAATTTCGCACAGATTTAGATAAAATATAATTGAGAAGGATGTCATAACTCTTCAGTGCCAAAAGTTGCACGTTAATTAATTAAACTAATTAGAAAATGAGATCGGAAAAGTAAGTGCCATCTAGTGTCCAATGTCCATATTACACCATGGGGAGCCTAATTCCGTGCTGTGGTCTATTTAACCCATATATTGTTATATCATATATATATATATGACTTGTGAATATGACTGTAATCATATATAATTATGTATAATTATATTATATAAAAATAATCTATATTACTAAATCTCTAATCTTGACCGCTTTTGGCCGACTGTGCTGCGATTTCCGAGAGAACGCCGCCACCTACGGCTGTCATTTTTGGCCACCTCGCTCAGAGCCCCCCTCCGCCATATGAGTGCGGAGGATTTTTTCTGTCGATGAAAAATGAGAGAGAGATTAATGTTTTTACAAAATTCCCAATTCTCTCTGCTGCCCCCGCTGGCAGCAGGGGAAGGGACTATAAAACCAGGAAGTGTCGTGCCTCACTCAGTCTCTGCCAGACCAGGAAGCGAGAAGGTCACGGCTCTCTGAGCTGTGAATAACATTGAACGCACGTCTACTCCACGGTGAGTCCCCTCGATGCGGCTGTAAAGTGGCTGCAGCCCTTTTTAACAAGTTTGTGTTCACAAAATGAATTTTGGTTGTCGGGTGTCTGAAGCCCATTTGTTTGCCTCGCCTTTTTTTAACAAGTTTGTGTTCACAAAATGAATTTTGGTTGTCTGGTGTCTGCACCCCAATTGTTTGCCTCGCCTTTTTTTAACAAGTTTGTGTTCACAAAATGAATTTTGGTTCTCTGGTGTCTGCACCCCAATTGTTTGCCTCGCCTTTTTTAACAAGTTTGTGTTCACAAAATGAATTTTGGTTGTCGGGTGGCAGCAGCCCAATTGTTTGCCTCGCCTTTTTGACAGGTTTGTGTTCACAAAATGAATTTTGGTTATCGGGTGGCAGCAGCCCAATTGTTTGCCTTGGCTTGGCTTTTAAAATCATTGCAACTGTTGGATTCCTGCCCAGGCATCCATACGGCCCACAATGTCTATACTAGACCTCTGGAAACCAGTACCTTCAGCCCGCAACACCCATACTAGCCCCCCCCCCCCCCACTGGCGAGCAGTATTGGAATTGGTGGACAGGTGAAATATTGCGTTGGTGACCAGCCCTCCCGTGTGATGCTGGGACCCAACGGGTCCCACTTAGTCTAGTATATTACTAAAAGTCTGATCTTGACCACTTCCTGTTCTGTATATTGATTTTAGAAAAAAGGATGCCACTTATGGCTGTGATTTTAGGCCATCTTACTCAGAGTCCCCCTCCGCTGCGCAGGACGAGGATTTTCCCATCGATTAAAAATACAAGAGTTATTGGTGTTTCAAAAATGTTGAGATTCTCTCGCCTGAAGGCCTCGTCCCTTCCGGAGGAAGTATAAAACCGGAAGTGTTGAGTGCCTCAGTCAGTCTCTGCAAGATGGGGGAGTGAGAGGGTCACGCATCTCAGTCTGAGCTGTGATTAACACTGAACACATGTCTACTAAACTGTGAGTGGTTTTACTGACCTATCAGTGCCCTTAATGTGGTTTGAAAATATAGTTTGGAAATGCTAAAGCTGTGTTGCCTCTGGTTTGGAAATGCTAAAGTTGTGTTGCCTTTGGTTTGGAAATGCTAAAGCTGTGTTGCCTCTGGTTTGGAAATGCTAAAGTTGTGTTGCCTTTGGTTTGGAAATGCTAAAGCTATGTTGCCTTTGGTTTGAAAATGCTAAGGCTGTGTTGCCTCTGGTTTGGAAATGCTAAAGCTGTGTTGCCTAATTAAAGTTGCCTTGCCTAATAAAAGTTGCCTTGCCTTCTATGTAATTAAAAGTCTAATCTTGACCACTTCCTGTTTGCGCTTTATATTGTTTTTAGAAAAAACGCTACCACGTACGGCGGTGATTTTTGGCCATCTTACTCAGTCCCCCTCCGCTCATCAGGTGCCGAGTATTTTTCCCATCGATTAAAAATAAAAGAGTTATTAGTTTTTTTTAAATGTTGAGATTCTCTCTCCTGTCAATCACGCCATGAAGGCCATGCCCCTTCTGGTGGGAGAGGGGGAGAGACTATAAAACCCAGGTGGAGAGGTGGAATATTGGTGGAGAGGTGGAATATTGCGTTGGGGGGCCATCCCTCCTGTGTGATGCTGGGACCCAACGGGTCCCACTTATATTACTAAAACTCTCATCTTGACCACTTCCTGTCTGCGTGGTAATTCGTTTTTTCGCCACCTTACTCACCATTCTCCTCTGCTGCAAGTCAAATAATCTTTTTTCCAATCGTTGAAATAGTACAAAAGCTATGAAGGTTTTGAAGGTTCCCCCTCCCCCACATCCACCCCTCCCCCACAGCCCTCCTCCTTCACACACCCCTCCCTCACCCTTGGGATTTTAATCAGCTTTCAATTTAACCAATTTCAGGAGAACTTTTTGACAAATGGTCAGTTTCTTTAATTCCTCACTCTCACCAGACACTTGATTCTTAATATAGCCAATATGTTTGTTGTGTCTTCTGTGAAGACAGATGCAAAGCAATTCTCCCACCAATCTTACTGTCTCCGACAACATTCTATCTCTGTTCCACCTACTCCCCTGGCATCAGTCTGATTGGTCTCGACCCGAAATGTCACACGTTCCTTCTCTCCAGAGATGCTGCCTGTCCCGCTGAGTTACTCCAGCATTTTGCGTCTACCTTCGATGCAAAGCAATTGTTTACTTTCAGTTCCGCATTCTTATTTCCCATCATTTCCCATTTCCCAATAAGATTGTTAAGGGCTTGGACACACTAGAGGCAGGAAACATGTTCCCGAAGTTGGGGGAGTCCAGAACCAGGGGCCACAGTTTAAGAATAAGGAATAAGCCATTTAGAACGGAGACGAGGAAACACTTTTTCTCACAGAGAGTGGTGAGTCTGTGGAATTCTCTGCCTCAGAGGGTGGTGGAGGCAGGTTCTCTGGATGCTTTCAAGAGAGAGCTAGATAGGGCTCTTAAAAATAGCGGAGTCGGGATATGGGGAGAAGGCAGGAACGGGGTACTGATTGGGGATAATCAGCCATAATCACATTGAATGGCGGTGCTGGCTCGAAGGGCCAAATGGCCTACTCCTGCACCTATTGTCTATAAATCATATCTTCAGCCAGAATAGATCCACATTTGCCTTCACTTTTTACCTCCAAATAAATGTTCTTACAACCTGCTTTTGCATTTCTCATCAGTCCATTGCAATACTCTTTATCAATTGTTTTTTCCTCTGATGCCTAGTTCTAAATTATACCAAATTCACACATTAACTGTTGTTTCTGGCAATTTGAGAGCCTTTTCTTCAGATTTTAAACTATCCTTAGTTTCTGATGTTGGTCATGGAAATGTTTTGTGTCCGAGAGGAAATATTTATTTTGAAACTTGTGCAATACTTCTTTAAATGCTAACTGTTTCCTGACCTGTCATCTTTAAATGTGTTCTCTCATTCAACCTTGGCCAACACTCCACTCATAACTTCATAACGTTTCCTTTGTGTAGATTTAGGAAGGTTTCTTGCATTGAACCTTGTCATACTCATGCTAAATTTTAAATTATGCTCCTAGCACCCATGAACAAGAGCTCCTAGCACCCATGAACAAGAGCTCCTAGCACCCATGAACAAGAGCTCCTAGCACCCATGAACAAGAGCTCCTAGCACCCATGAACAAGAGCTCCTAGCACCCATGAACAAGAGCTCCTAGCACCCATGAACAAGAGCATCAATCTTTCTCATTGCAAGAGAAGGTCACCTATTAAACTAAAGGGTTTTGAATTTTAAATAATACAAAAACATTATACATTTTATCCAGCTCTTTTATTGAGTGTTTTACATGAGTAAATACACAAGTGTGATGGATGGGTAGTTGGTCAATTGGTTGACTTTTAGGAGAAAATTTAAATTGATGCATTTATGGAGAAAATTCCAAATATGCCATAATTCTCAGAAGAAGAGTATGTAAAGAAATAGAAACTATTTGACTCATGGGCCAGAGGACAGGATATGTGTTTGTTTGTAAGAACATCAATCTTTTGTATTAATGCAGTATAAGAATATAATATCAAAAACTAACATTTGAAATCAATTCTACCTAAGAAAGACTTTACAGAATTAGATTAATGCAAAAGGAAAACAAATGCAGTAGTGTACCTGCTGCTTCTCTCAATAATATTCAGAAATATATGTTGAAATTTTAGTAGAAAAACCTTAACTTTGTAAACCTGAGGGGTGAGAATATGAAACTTGCAGTGAATTGAGGGAAAGAAAAAATGCTGATACTTAAACATTTTAATAAAAGCTTGAAAACATTTAAAGCACTTTCACAGGAATGACTCAGGATGAAATGTTTTGTGCTGATGCAGACAAGATTAACATTGTCACATTTACAGCATACTTCCTGATTTGCTAACATTACTTTCTAAAGTTGAAGGTTCCTCTGTTGGGCAACCTTATACAGTGCCCTCCATAATGTTTGGGACAAAGACCCATCATTTATTTATTTGCCTCTGTACTCCACAATTTGAGATTTATAATAGAAAAAATCACGTTATTAAAGTGCACATTGTCAGATTTTAATAAAGGCCATTTTTATACATTTTGGTTTCACCGTGTAGAAATAAGAAAGTTCAGTATTATAACTGCGCATACCCAAGTCATGGGTCATTCGGGATAAACATCCTCGCCAGCTGAGTGTGTGCGGACCTGCGTATTCATTTCAATGAGATTTATAAATAAATGTATCCAGCAGTCGGTCACAGTGTGCTGCAGGCTGCACAAATCCACAACTGTATCTATTAAAATTATTGACTCAATACAGCACCAGCGTTGAATACGCAAGAATGCCTGGAACGAACCTGTCAATTATCAAATCTCTGGCATTAGCCCGAGTCACTGCCATTCAAATTCGATATTGATTTACACGAATTACAAGTTGTGTGGTCAACCAATTTGAGACAGCCTTTACACTCCTATCTAAACAACCTTCCTGGATTGAAGGAAACGAGGAGAATGTGCTGTGTGCGGGATAGGTTGGAAAGTTCAGATTGGATTCGAACAGGCTGGTTAAACCTTCGAGGTGGGTTGGCTTAAATAAAGATGCTGTTGCTTTAACCTTTGGGGTTGGTTCCAGTCTGTCAGGGCACGCAGTTGGGAGCCGGGTCCGGAATATAGTCGCTGCCTGCCTCAGACACAAATTATGAATAAAGATAAGAAAATGTTTCAAACACAAGTAATATTTTCTTATTCCAGTAGCAAACACATTAAGGATTAAATGAAAATAATAAATTATTTAACTTGTTGAACATCTCATAGTTGCTGAATAGATTAATGAACTGAACTAGAACTGGGACTGTGTAAATCGTATGTGAACAGCAGAACAAGAAAGGAAGCTATTGAGTTGACAGAATTCTAGATTAATTCCTTGGTAGAATTAGTTAATAATTTATACAGTTTATACAGCGCTGCGTTTGCTTTTGTTTAAATCTGAATGACCTTTGACAAATCCCATGATTCCTTGCATTTATCAAGATACCGAACCCGCTTATTACAGCAGTGTTTATACATAGTCTCCCCATTTCAGGGCACCATAATGTTTGGGACACAGCAATGTCATGTAAATGAAAGTAGTCATGTTTAGTATTTTGTTGCATATCCTTTGCATGCAATGACTGCTTGAAGTCTGCGATTCATGGACATCACCAGTTGCTGGGTGTCTTCTCTGGTGATGCTCTGCCAGGCCTGTATTGTAGCCATCTTCAGCTTATGCTTGTTTTGGGGGCTAGTCCCCTTCCGTTTTCACTTCAGCACATAAAAGGCATGCTCAATTGGGTTCAGATCGGGTGATTGACTTGGCCACTCAAGAATTGACCATTTTTTAGCTTTGAAAAACTCCTTTGTTGCTTTAGCAGTCGAAACATTGCCTATTTCCTTCGCTCCATAGATGCTGCTGCACCCGCTGAGTTTCTCCAGCATTTTTGTGTACCTTCTGTTTGGGATCATTGTCTTGCTGTAGAATGAACTGCAGGCCAATGAGTTTTGAGGCATTTGTTTGAACTTGAGCAGATAGGATGCGTCCATACACTTCAGAATTCATTATGCTACTACCACGAAGTTTAGGAATAAGGAGTAAGCCATTTAGAATGGAGACGAGGAAACACTTTTTCTCACAGAGAGTGGTGAGTCTGTGGAATTCTCTGCCTCAGAGGGTGGTGGAGGCAGGTTCTCTGGTTGCTTTCAAGAGAGATCTAGATAGGGCTCTTAAAGATAGCGGAGTCATTACAAGTATAGTATGGTGCAACACAACTCTGGAAATGAACCGTTTCTGAACTGGGTGATGGGTGTGGTGAGATATGATGTAGGGATATCCCTTTACTGTTTCTGTTTCTTTCCTCTTTTTTTTCCTTCTTTTGTTTTAACAATTCTATGGGTTTTTCTCTTTATCTTTCTACAGGCTATCACTTGCTAACACCAGGAGTTATACTCCAGGGGTTTACACATCACCACTTCCTTCACTCTTTCCTTTTCTCGCTTTCTCTTTCTTGTGTTACCTTTCTCTTGCTAAATTAAAAATAGAAGTTGTACACAAAATGTATTATGTCTTATGCCATGGTTTATACTAGTGTACACTGCTTCTAATAAAAATACAAATAAAAATTAAAAAAAATTAAAATAGCGGAGTCAGGGGACATGAGGAGAAGGCAGGAACGGGGTACTGATTAGGGATGATCAGCCATGATCACATTGAATGGTGGTGCTGGCTCGAAGAGCCAAATGGCCTACTCCTGCACCTATTGTCTATACCATCAGCAATTGTATCATCAATGAAGATATGTGAGCCTGTACCTTCAGCAGCCATATATGCCCAGGCCATAACACCTCACCACTGTGTTTCACAGATGAGGTGGTATTCTTTGGATCTTGGGCAGTTCCTTCTCTCCTCCATGCACTTGCCATCACTCTGATATAAGTTAATCTTCGTCTCATCTGTCCACAAGACATTTTTTCCAGAACTGTGGTTGCTCTTTTAAATACTTCTTGGCAAACTGTAACTTGGCTATCCTAATTTTGCAGCTAACCAGTGGTTTGCATCTTGCAGTGAAGTCTCTGTATTTCTGCTCATGAAGTCTTCTGCGGACAGTGGTCATTGACTAATCCATACCTGACTCCTGAAGCGTGTTTCTGATCTGCCGGACAGGTGTTTGGGGATTTTTCTTTATAATAGAGAATTATTTTTCATCAGCTGTGGAGATCTTCCTTGGCCTGCCTGTCCCTTTGCGATTAGTAAGCTCACCAGTGCTCTCTTTCTTCTTAATGATGTTCCAGTTTGGCTGATGTCTCTAACAGTTTTATTCTTGTTTCTCAGGCTTATAATGGCTTCTTTAACTTTCATTGGCAGAACTTTGGTCCTCATGTTGATTAACAGCAATAACATTTTCCAATGGAAAGACGGGTGGAAAGACTAAGTGCTAAGAGCTCTCTTATACCTGCATTGAGGAGGCATTTAAACACACCTGAGCAATTACAAACACCTGTGAAGCCATGTGTTCCAAACACTATGGTGCCCTGAAATGGGGGGACTGTGTATAAACCCAGCTGTAATTTCTACACGGTGAAACCAAAATGTATAAAAATGGCCTTTAATAAAATCTGGCAATGTGCACTTTAACCACATGTGATTTTTTTCTATTATAAATCTCAAATTGTGGAGTACAGAGGCAAATAAATAAATGATGGGTCTTTGTCCCAAACATTATGGAGGGCACTGGAGCTGGAATAAAAATTCAAGAACAGTAATTGTCAAATTGTGAATTGGCGCTGACCAACATTTGTGAAAAGCTCTGTCATTCGGTTGTGCATTGAGAGATTTTTGAAAGGGTTGGGCAACGTGGCAAGTCTTTGTTGGCAACGTGGAACAATTATTGCTCTGAACTGGGGCATCCCCCTCAAATCTTTCTCTGTTGCACTGACTAGTGCCTGAGTAGTCTACTTGTCATGAGTCTCTGGTCCTCTCATCTCTCCCCACCTTTTCCTCCCATTCTCTGGCACTTCTCACTACAACTATAGGAGTGTAACACCTGTCTCTTCCACTCTCTCATGACTATTCTAGACCTAATCGGGCCTTTCAAGTAAGACAAAGGTGTATTTTCACCTCTTCCAACCTGGTCCACTGCATTCAGTGGTGATGATGTGGTCTCCTTTACATTGAAGAAACCAAACCGTTTAGTCAGCTATTTAGTGGAGCACCTCTATTCTGTCTACAACAGTAATCTCAAAACATCATAGTAACTCTCCTTCACACTCTCATACAGACCCATCTATCCGTGGCTTAATTACAACGGAGAGGCCAAACGCAACTTGGAAGAATAACATTCCGCTTGGATAGCTTATAACCCAATGTTATGAATATTGAATTTTACAATCGCAGGTAACCCATACCCTCAGTGTTATCGCCTCCTCCTGTACTGCTGTATACTGGCTATATTCCTTTTCCCATCTGTCCTGATCCAAAATGTCCTCCTGCATGTTTTGCCTTCACTGATGCTGCTTTGATCTGCTGAGTTCTTCCAGCATTCTAGTTTTTGATCAAGATTCCAGCATTTGCAATCTCTTTGTCTTCTAGGTTTAAGGTGAGAGGGTGGAAAAGTAAAGGGGATCTGAGTGGGAAAGTTTTCCACACAGGAGGCAGATATAATCCATGGCATTTAGGAGATATCTAGGAAGGCACTTGAATAAGCAAGGCATAAAAGACCTAATAGCAGATAGGCACAGTGGTAGCATTGACATGGTGGGCTAAAAGGCCCATTTCTGAGCTGAATTACTTTGACTGGGATTTGCTGCAGAATCACGTATAGGTCAGCATGTCCAGTGGTCACATGTTGAATTGTATTGCCAAGTGTCACGTGAGTAAAGGAAAACACAAAATACAAAGCAGAGCAGGAGGAAAGAAAAATGACAATAAAAGTATGCATGTTGTGGAATCTTAGCAGTTTTAACATCTGCTCCCACCTCATATGGTTTTTTTTATAAAAAAAGATGCATCCTATCACTTTCTTCAGGCACTGCCTTCATTGATCAATCTTCCCTTCGGCCTTTCGTGGTTATTTCTATGATGGAGATGATTTCAACTCTTCATCTTTTGGCAGTTCTTGATTTTCTGCCAAGTGTAGTTTTTGTCTTAATTTCTGTCAAGGAATATTTCTTCCTATCATAGAAAAATCATATATCTAAACCCTTTAAACTCTTGCATGACCTCATTCCCTCACCGGTAGGTAGCTCAGTAGACAATCATAATTCCAGCTATGAAATAGAGCCACAAGAATCAGCCTGGGACATTGATTTTCCCTCAGAAGGAACACAGTAACTGGTGTTAAAATTCCTGCGTGCAGGAAAATAAATATATTTCTTTAGGATTCTTATGGTCATGACAAAGAGATTATTTCTGGAGTAGCAAGAATGTAAACATTAGTTGAGCAGTGGATTGAGAATCCCATATTGAACTTCTCATCCATTGCCAGAGTGAGCTACACATTCCATTTGGGTAGATTACAACCCCACGGCATGAACATTGAATTCTCTCATTATAAGTAAACCCTGACCTATTGAGTTCTTCCAGCACTGGTATTTTGCAGGAATATTGGGCACAGTTCTAGTTACCACACTAGTAGGAAGGATATGATTAAGCTCCATCTAGTATTGCATCCTCCTCTTATCCGTTTGTCAGTATAATTCTATGCCTTGCTTATTCCAGTGCCTCTTAAACGTAGTTACTGTATCCGATTCTACCATCACCACCATCACATATAGATCACCCTGTGTAAAAATAAACAAAATTCCCTTCGTATCCCCTTTAAAGTATCTAAAATTATGAGAGGCACAGATAGGGTAGATAGTCAGAACCTTTTACCAGGATGGAAATGTCCAAGCAAGAGGGCTTAGCTCTAAGGTGAGCGGGGCAAGGTTTTACACAGGTGACAGTGAGTGCTAGCCATGTGTGATGATGGAGGCAGCACAATAGTGACATTTAACTTGCTTTTCGGCACTTGGATATGCAGGGAATGGAGATTAGTTTAACAGGCCTTTTCCATCGCTGTCTTAAAACATTATTCTCACCTGAATAATGTAGTCTAAACAGTATTTTGTACGATTGCAATATGATGTCCCAACCTTTATATTCTATAAGTCAACGTATGACCCCTTCTTCGCCATCCTATATTGGCACCCCACCATTTACAGTATATGTTTTATTTATCTTCCCTAAATGCATCACCTCAGTCACATTTGATGTTCAGTTATGAGAAGAGACTGAAGTTTGTGTTTTTGCTTGTAACTGCTATGGAAAACCTGATAGTTATGACAGGCATTTATAAGGCACTGCAGAGAGTAGTGCATTCGTCCGAACGCACTATGGGAACTACATTCACCCCCCTGCAGGACCTATACACCAGGAGGTGCAGATCCAGAGCCAGCAAGATAATGAAGGACCCCTACCACCCCAGCAACGGACTGTTCCAGCTGCTACGGTCATGCAAGCACCTCCGATGTCATGCTGCGAAAACAGAGAGGATGAGACGGAGTTTCTTCCCACAGGCCGTTAGAACTGTAAACTCTAATCTCACCATTACTGTTGTGTCTTTTTTTCCCTAAAGTGTAAATACTGGTTCTGTTCTTTTCTGTTGTTTTGCACAATCCGCAGGCATTGCCACTTTCATTTCACTGCACATCTTGTATGTGTATGTGACAAATAAAGTTGACTTGACTTGACTTGAAGAAAGGTTTCTCTATGCCTTAAGTGTTTGAGATCAGAGGATAGGTTTACAGTGAGGAGTAAGAAGTTTGGAAGAGATCAGAGGGATTATATTTGCACCAAGGAATCTGGAACACTCTGCCTGAAAAGATGGAGGATGCTGATAATTTACTACATTTAAGAAGCATCTGGATGAGCACTTGAATGACCAAGATTTATAGTGGTACAGTAGGTATTTGAATATCAGCAGGGCTGTGCTGCAAGTTTGTAACAGAGTAGATGAACATTAACAAAAATCATTGTAAAAGGATACATTGAGGTACTAAGCTCTTCCAACTGTAAATAGAAAAAATATAATTAATACAGAAAAAAACATAAAAAATGAATAGCACTCAAAGTAATCTCACTTTAATGCCGCCACGTCCATAGTGTGAATATGGCTTCTCCAACTAAAATTGGGAAACAATTTCAAATTACACTTTTAGCACAGCTATTGCTCCTTTATTAACTTTCTCAAAACAGCTCAATGAAGAGGTCAATAAACTCAGAGATTGTCCATTGGGAAATATGTGCCAAGACATTATGGTATAAAATACAACTGATGAACAGCTAGTCAAATGATCCAATCCATTCTTTCCCAGTGAGAGTGCAGTGCTGCACATTAGTTTGTTGTTTAAAAGACGATCCACTTCTCACATTGGGGACTTTGATCAGCAGCTCAATACAAATAGTATTCACAGGTCAGCATATTGCTGACTACTGACGATACTCTGACCTATGGCTCTGCCCCCTACACTCAGCATCAAGTCCAAGGGAGGAGCTCGGAGCCAAGGAGACACCAGCTTAATCAGAGTTGGTGAACCACCCGGTGTAAGAATATTTGGTTGAAGGAGTAATGCACAAATGTCACGCACCCCTCCCCCCCCCCCCCCCCCCCCCTCAAAGCCCAATCAGCCACCCTGCCCCAACCACACAACCCAAACCTCTAGAAGTGGGTTACAGTTGTGGGCTTCATTTCCTCCATTGGGGAAAACAGCAGGGAGCCGTTGGATGGTGAGGGGGGCAATCTAGACATTTCTGCAGAGCATGAACTGACCTATTTAAGACAGGTTTTTTTAAAAGGGCAATCACTCTTAAGAATTCTCTACCCCAAAGAACTCTAGACAAGTCATGAATATATTCAAGGGAAAAGCTGGCACAACCTTGATCTTCAAATGGGTTAGGTCATGGCGAAGGGCTAGAAAGTAGAGTATTGAGGCCAAGATTGGACCGACTGTTGTCTATTGAATCACGGCGCAGATCCTTATGTGCATTTACTGCAAGGCAGCAACTGAAACGTGATTCCATGTGCATTCTACAAGATGGTCTTATTGCTGGTTGACTCAAAATATTAAACTTCAATACATCTGACTAATATCTGCATATCATTCTGCTAAATATAACCAGTTTCATGAATGCTTGATTTCACCCAGAATGGATTTCAAATGTCCTCCAGGTTCAATCCATTTAGTAAGTGAGTAAGTTTATTGGCCAAGAATTTGCCTTGGTGCTCCGCCCACAAGTAACAACATGACATACAGTGACAGTTACGAATGACTCAGAAAACACTAAACATTAATAACAATAAAACATTAATGATAAAACACCATTGATCAAGCATGTGAACCAACAAAAAACCAGATCAAAGGGAGGCTACTGAATTTTGGCTGTTGAGTAGAGCAACTACTCGTGGATAAAAACTATTTTTATGTCTGGCTGTGGCAGCTTTGACAGTCCGGAGTCGCCTTCCAGAGGGAGATGATTCAAAGAGTTTGTGGCCAGGGTGAGAGGGGTCAGAGATGATCTTGCCCACTCATTTCCTGGCCCTTGCAGTGTACAGTTCATCAATGGAGGTAAGGTTGCAGCCAATAATCTTCTCTGCTGATCGGACAATTAGCTGCAGCCTCCAGGTGTCGCGCTTGGTGGCTGAGCCAAACCAGACCATGATGGTGAGAACAGACTCTACGATGGTCGTGTAGAATTGGACCATCATTGCTTGTGGCAGATTGTGCTTCCTCAACTGCCACAGGAAGTACATCCTCTGTTGTGCCTTTTTGACTGTGGAGTCGATGGTAGCCCCCCCACTTAAGGTCCTTGGAGATGATGGTTCCCAGGAACTTAAAAGACTCCACAGATGTGACTGTGATGTTGTTGATGGTGAGTGAGGTGAGGGGAGGGGGAACTCTCCTAAAGTCTACAATCAATTCCACTGTATTTAGTATTGCGGGTTGCAAAAACGTACGAGTAACATGAAATTCAATGTTGAAGCAAGAATAGGTTTATCTTCTGGGAATCCAGAGAATTACAATAAATCATCAAATTAATTGAACCTGTTGCTTGCAGCCATGTGAAAAAAACGCTACTTTAAAAAATATATTATTACGTGCAATATAGATCGAAGGCTAAATTCTGCATTCATTTTAAGAGGCAAAAACTCAATTTTGGTAAAGACTTGAACAAATATGCATATGTATGACTGGAAAACTGAAGGAGTAGGGGTTATAGGGTTATATAAATATAAGGGGCCGATAAATAATCTCAAACTGAAATAATTCCAATGTGATGTCATGGATGCATTTTTCTCCAACATCTATTAATTCTGTTGCTTCAAAGGTGTTATATTCCGGACGGCAGAATGAAGAACTGGACTTACACACTGGTTGCCTGGATCATGAGAGAGAGAGATTTATTACCCAGCATTCCCTACTTATATTGAACACCAACTCATTAACATACACATGAATATGTCTGAAAACATTAAAGGTTATGTTCAGCTGTAGTCATTCTGCAGCATATACACCCTTACATCCGACATAAACATACTCACATTAATCAGAAGCTGTTCAAGATTCCTGTCTGACGCATTTTTTTTCTTATCCTCAGACAGCTCTTCCACATGGCTGTCAAGGCTGAAGTGCAAATGGGCCATTTTTTCCTGCATCTCTCTGACATGCTCCATCTGTTCAAAGGAGCACTCTTTTCCTAAAGAAAATGGAGTACTTTCCACAATTGAAAACATTGAACGCATGTAATTCAGAAAACCTGCTGTGCTCCCAGTTCTGATTCTATTTTCTCATATACAGTGCCCTCCATAATGTTTGGGACAAAGACCCATCATTTATTTATTTGCATCTGTACTCCACAATTTGAGATATGTAATAGGAAAAAAAATCACACCTGGTTAAAGTGCACATTGTCAGCTTTTAATAAAGGCCATTTTTATACATTTTGGTTTCACCATGTAGAAATTACAGCTGTGTTTATACATAGACTCCCATTTCAGGGCACCATAATGTTTGGGACACAGCAATGTCATGTAAATGAAAGTAGTCGTGTTTAGTATTTTGTTGCATATCCTTTGCATGCAATGACAGCTTGAAGTCTGCGATTCATGGACATCACCAGTTGCTGGGTGTCTTATCTGGTGATGCTCTGCCAGGCCTGTATTGCAGCCATCTTTAGCTTATGCTTGTTTTGGGGGCTAGTCCCCTTCAGTTTTCTCTCCAGCATATAAAAAACATGCTCAATTGGGTTCAGATCTTGTGATTGACTTGGCCACTTAAGAATTGACCATTTTTTTAGTTTTGAAAAACTCCTTTGTTGCTTTAGTAGTATGTTTGGGATCATTGTCTTGCTGTAGAATGAACCGCCGGCCAATGAGTTTTGAGGCATTTGTTTGAACTTGAGCAGATAGGATGTGTCTATACACTTCTGAATTCATTATGCTACTACCATCAGCAGTTGTGTCATCAATGAAGATAGGTGAGCCAGTACCTTCAGCAGCCATACATGCCCAGGCCATAACACCCCACCATCGTGTTTCACAGATGAGGTGGTATGCTTTGGATCTTGTGCAGTTCCTTCTCTCCTCCATACTTTGCTCTTGCCATCACTCTGATATAAGTTAATCTTCGTCTCATCTATCCACAAGACCTTTTTCCAGAATTGTGGTTGCTCTTTTAAGTACTTCTTGGCAATCTGTAACCTGGCCATCCTATTTTTGCAGCTAACCAGTGGTTTGCATCTTGCAGTGTAGCCTCTGCATTTCTGTTCATGAAGTCTTCTGCGGACAGTGGTCATTGACAAATCCACACCTGACAACTGAAGAGTGTTTCTGATCTGTCGGACAGGTGATTGGGGATTTTTCGTTATTATAGAGAGAATTCTTCTGTTATCAGCTGTGGAGGTCTTCCTTGGCCTGCCAGTCTCTTTGCGATTAGTAAGCTCACCAGTGCTTTCTTTCTTCTTAATGATGTTCCAAACAGTTGATTTTGGTAAGCCTAAGGTTTGGCTGATGTCTCTAACAGTTTTATTCTTGTTTCTCAGTCTCACAATGGCTTCTTTGACTTTCATTGGCACAACTTTGGTCCCCATGTTGATAAACAGCAATAAAAGTTTCCAAAGGTGATGGAAAGGCTGGAGGAAAGAAAGACTAGGTGCTGAGAGCTCTCTTATACCTGTATTAAGGAGGCATTGAAACATATCTGAACAATTACAAACACCTGTGAAGCCATGTGTCCCAAACATTATGGTGCCCTGAAATGGGGGGGGGGGGGGGGGGGGGGACTATATATAAACACAGCTGTAATTTCTACACGGTGAAACCAAATTGTATAAAAATACCCTTTAATAAAATCTGACAATGTGCACTTTAACCACATGTGTTTTTTTTCTATTACAAATTTCAAGTTGTGGAGTACAGAGGCAAATAAATAAATGATGGGTCTTTGTCCCAAACATTATGGAGGGCACTGTATGAAATTAGAGGGACCAAATTTACTTGAAGGTGATTTTCATCTTTAAATATTTTAACTTATTTCAACTGCTTTCATCGAGTTAGTATAGCAGTACAGATGCATGCAAGTCAGGATATGATAACATGCTTGTATTACAGTGGAAGCAAACGATTATATGCTGCCTGCTTCAACATGTGGGGTACTTTCTTTGACGATTTATTTTACACAAATACACAATAGAAAAACAATACCTCAATGTCTCCAGGAGGTTTTTCATTGACTATATAATAAGACTAGACTAAGTGGGACTAGTTGGGTCCCAGCATCACACGGGAGGGCTGGTCCCTCGACGCAATATTCCACCTCTCCACCAATTCCAATATTGGTGGCCAGTGGGGGGGGGGGGGCTTCTTCTTTCTGGAGTGCTAGTATGGGTGTTGTGGGCTGAATGGACTGGTTTCCAGAGGGCTAGTATGGACATTGTGGGCCGAATGGATTCTTGGGCTGGCGGCTCAGTCACTCAAGCCTGTTGTGCTGGCAGCCCACTCACTCACGGCTGGTGGGCTGGCAGTTGACTCACGGCTATTCCTTGAAATTCCATTTCAAGCGGGGTGCAAGGCCACCAAATTCAAGTGCAGTTTCATACCACTTCAAGCAGGGTGCAAGGCCACTAAAGACAGCGAGTCGTGACCTCTCCCTCCTCCATCTTGCAGAGACTGAGCCATGCCCACACTTCTGGGTTTTATAGTCCCTCCCCCTCCCACCACAAGGGGCGTGGCCTTCATGGCATGATTGACAGAGAGAGAATCTCAACATTTTTAAAACACTAATAACTCTTTTATTCAATGGGAAAAATCATCGGCACCTGATGAGCAGAGCGGGACTCTGAGTAAGATGGCCAAAAATCACCGCCGCACGTGGTAGCGTTTTTTCTAAAATCAATATAAAGCGCTAACAGGAAGTGGTCAAGATTAGGCTTTTAATTATATAGAAGGCAAGGCAACTTTAATTAGGCAAGGCAACTTTAATTAGGCAAGGCAACTTTAATTAGGCAAGGCAACTTTAATTAGGCAAGGCAACTTTAATTAGGCACGGCAACTTTAATTAGGCACGGCAACTTTAATTAGGCAACACAGCTTTAGCATTTCCAAACCAAAGAGTGGTGAGTCTGTGGAATTCTCTGCCTCAGAGGGCAGTGGAGGCGGGTTCTCTGGATGCTT
This sequence comes from Amblyraja radiata, assembly GCF_010909765.2. NCBI lineage: Eukaryota > Metazoa > Chordata > Chondrichthyes > Rajiformes > Rajidae > Amblyraja > Amblyraja radiata. Next base: position 227,946 of record NC_045982.1, on the reverse strand, counting down.
TCAAGAGAGAGCTAGATGGGGCTCTTAAAAATAGCGGAGTCAGGTGATATGGGGAGAAGGCAGGAACGGGGTACCGATTGGGGATGATCAGCCATGATCACATTGAATGGCGGTGCTGGCTAAAGGGCCGAATGGCCTCCTCCTGCACCTATTGTCCAACACCATGAGTGTTGTCAATCTGTTTTATGCAAAATCAAAAAATTAGCAAGTTAGCTTGGGTTCTTTACAGACTGCCAGGAAGAGAAATGACACTAAGGTGTAAGGAAATGGCAGAGAAATTAAACGGGTACTTTGTATCTGCTTTCACGGAAGATGATTCAGAAAACATTGTGAATAGTGAGGGCTTCAGGATCAGATTAAACAGGGAAGAAATTAGAACTGTTGAAAATTGATTGGACTGAGAGGATAAATTGCTCGGATCGGATTGCTTGTTCTGCGGGTTCTGAAGGGATGGTGAAAATGTTAATGCCATTGATATTTGAATAGTTCCCACAAGTCAAACTATACTTATATTTAGTTTTAAAGAATGAGAGAGAAATCAGTGAATTAGTGATGGCAGAAGTAGCTAGGACATTAAAACAGAATTGTACAGCTCAGTGGGACATGTGTATTCCAGTCCCTTACAATTAAAAACAACTTAACATTTAACTTGCCAGTTGCTTTCTCAAATGCATATTTACTTTTTATATCTTGTGAGCTAGAAATTCATAAATTTTTAAATATCACATTTTTGTCAACCAAAGAACTCACCAAATGCTTGAAGATTGCCAGAGTGGAAATCATTCAGTAAATGCAGAAGGCCACTTTCCATCTCCCTCACATCAGAAACGTCAGTCAGGAAGGAATGTTGAATTGCTGCAGGCTTCAGCACTTTCTCAGCAGGTTGTAGAGTCTTTACTTTACCTTTATCTGCCCTGTTTAAATGGCCAAATAATTGTAGAGTTAAAAAAATGTAATAAATGCTACTGTTTCACACAAATAGGTCCAAATTCAATGTGTAAGAAGGAACTGCAGATGCTGGCTTAAACCAAAGATAGACATATAAAAAGCTGGAGTAACTCAGTGGGACAGGCAGCATCTCTGGAGTGAAGGAATGGGTGACGTTTCGGGTCGAGACGCTTCTTCAGACTCCCAGTCCCGTATGTGGATTTCAAATCTTTGAGGAAATGGGAGTGACCGATATCAAGATGGAATTCCCTGGCTTTTATTTTCATACATTCTGCCGTCCCACAGCCTCAGTGTAATTTTCCTCAAAGACTCATGGAAATAGAGTCTTTGACTATTTTAAGATAGAATTTGATCCATAATAAGGAAAAGGTGATTTAATTTTAACCTTTATCTGCTATAATAGTCTTTCAGTTTGTTAAGGCACTGGTTCAACTAAAGCCTGTCTCAAGGATCACCCCCCCCCCCCTCCCCTTCTCCTCCCCCTCCCCCCCCCCCCCCCCCCCCCCCCCCCCCCCCCCCCCCCCCCCCCCCCCCCCCCCCCCCCCCTTGCCAGTGTGCTTGTGTTAATGACCAAGAGGAAACATGGAATTACAGTGTGGAAACAGGCCCTTCAACTAGAGTCCTAGCCTGCTCAACCTGTCTATAGCTTTGTTAGACTTCCCAAAATGCAACATTTATAGACAATAGACAATAGGTGCAGGAATAGGCCATTCGGCCCTTCGAGCCAGCACCGCCATTCACTGCGATCATGGCTGATCATCCCCATTCAGTACCCCATTCCTGCCTTCTCCCCATATCCCCTGACTCCGCTATCGTTAAGAGCCCTATATAGCTCTCTCTTGAAGGTATCCAGCGAACCGGCCTGCACCACCCTCTGAAGCAGAGAATTCCACAGACTCACAACTCTCTGTGAGAAAAAATGTTTCCTCGTCTCCGTTCTAAATATCTTACCCCTTATTCTTAAACTGTGGCCCCTGGTTCTGGACTCCCCCAACATCGGGAACATGTTTCCTGCCTCTAGCGTGTCCAAACCCTTAACAATCTTATATGTTTTAATAAGATACCCTCTCATCCTTCTAAACTCCAGAGTGTACAAGCCCAGCCACTCCATTCTCTCAGCATATGACAGTCCTGCCACCCCAGGAATTAACCTTGTAAACCTACGCTGCACTCCCTCAATAGCAAGAATGTCCTTCCTCAAATTAGTGGACCAAAACTGCACACAATACTCCAGGTGTGGTCTCACTAGGGCTCTGTACAACTGCAGAAGAACCTCTTTGCTCCTATACTCGACTCCTCTTGTTCTTGCCATTCGCTGTGTCCCTTCTACACCCACCCCCCTCCAATCACCACTTCACACCCAATCACCCACACCCTCTGTACTGCACAACATCACTTGTTCAATAACAACAATAAAAATAGAGGAGGTGGAGAGGCTTTTCAGAAGAAAAAAAAGCCAGAAATCTCCAAGACCTGACAATGTTTCTCCCTCTACTCTTAGGCTCTGTGCCGAACAGCTGGCACCGGTCTACACAGACATTTTTAACCAGTCCCTGCAGACATGTACTGTCCCTGCCTGCTTCAAAGTCTCCACTATTGTCCCTGTACCCAAAAAGGCAAGGATTACTTGTCTTAATGACTACAAGCCTGTCGCACTGAACTCTGTAGTCATGAAGACACTCGAAAGGCTTGTGCTGGCCAAGCTGAAAAATATCACGATCCCACTGCTGGATCCTATGCAGTTTGCATATCGGGCAAATAGATCTGTGGATGATGCAGTCAACCTGGGCCTGCACTTCATCCTCCAGCACCTAGACCGCCAGGGAACCTATGCGAGGATCCTGTTTGTTGATTTTAGCTCTGCATTCAACACCATTGTACACTCCAAACTTTCCAAGTTGACTGTGCCTGAACCCTTCTGTCGGTGGATCACCAGCTTCCTGACAAGACAGGAAGCAGCAAGTGAGGCTGGGAAAGTACATCTCGGAACCGCAAACACTCAGCATAGGACCACAGCAAGGCTGCGTACTCTCCCCTCTCATCTATGCGGGACGGCAGATGGCACAATGGTCTAAGTGTTCGGCTGGCGACCGGAAGGTGGCCGGTTCGAATCCCGCTTGGAGTGCATACTGTCGTTGTGTCCTTGGGCAAGACTCTTCACCCACCTTTGCCTGTGTGTGAATGTGTGTGTGATTGGTGGTGGTCGGAGGGGCCGTAGGCGCAGAATGGCAGCCACGCTTCCGTCAGTCTGCCCCAGGGCAGCTGTGGCTACAGAAGTAGCTTACCACCACCGAGTGTGACTGAGGAGTGAATGAATAATGCGATGTAAAGCGCCTTGAGTATTAGAAAGGCGCTATATAAATCCCATCCATTATCTACTCTCTCTACACCAACGACTGCACCTCCACAGACACCTCTGTCAAGCTTCTCAAGTTTGCGGATGACACAACCCTGATTGGACTGATCCAGGATGGGGAGGAATCTGCCTACAGACAGGAAGTGTCACAGCTGGCGTCCTGGTGCCATCGCAACAACCTGGAGCTCAATGCTCTTAAGACAGTGGAATTGATTGTAGACTTTAGGAGAGCTCCCCCTCCCCTCCCCCCACTCACCGTCAACAACACCACAGTCACATCTGTGGAATCTTTTAAGATCCTGGGAACCATCATCTCCAAGGACCATAAGTGGGGGGCTACCATCGACTCCACAGTTATAAAAGCACAACCGAGGATGTACTTCCTGCGGCAGCTGAGGAAGCACAATCTGCCACAAGCAATGATGGTCCAATTCTACACGGCCATCGTAGAGTCTGTTCTCACCTTCTCCATCATGGTCTGGTTTGGCTCAGCCACCAAGCACGACACCTGGAGGCTGCAGCGAATCGTCCGATCAGCAGAGAAGATTATTGGCTGCAACCTTCCCTCTATTGATGAACTGTACACTGCAAGGGCCAGGAAGCGAGTGGGCAAGATCATCTCTGACCCCTCTCACCCTGGCCACAAACTCTTTGAATCACTTCCCTCTGGAAGGCGACTCCGGACTGTCAAAGCTGCCACAGCCAGACATAAAAATAGTTTTTATCCACGAGTAGTTGCTCTACACAACAGCCAACAATCTGTAGCCTCCCTTTGATCTGGTATTTTGTTGGTTCACATGCTTGATCAATGGTGTTTTATCATTAATGTTTTATTATTATTAATGTTTAGTGTTTTCTGAGTCATTCGTAACTGTCACTGTATGTCATGTTGTTACTTGTGGGCGGAGCACCAAGGCAAATTCCTTGTATGTGAATACTTGGCCAATAAACTTACTTACTTACTTTCTTCACTGCCTGCTGTACCTACATACTTACTTTCATAGACTGATGAACAAGGACCCCCCAGATCCCGTTGTACTTCGCCTTTTCCCAACTTGACGCCATTTAGATAATAATCTGACTTCCTGTTTTTGTTACCAAAATGGATAGCCTCACATTTATCCACATTAAACTTCATCTGCCATCCCCCAACCTGTCCAAGTCACCCTGCATTCTCATAGCATCCTCCTCACAGTTCACACTGCCACCAAGTTTTGTGTCATCTGCAAATTTGCTAATGTTACTTTGAATCCCTTCATCCAAATCATTGGTGTATATTGTAAATAACTGCGGTCCCAGCACCGAGCCTTGCGGTACCCCACTAGTCATTGCCTGCCATTCTGAAAGGGACCCGTTAATCCCTACTCTTTGTTTCCTGTCTGCCAACCGATTTTCTATCCATGTCAGCACTCTACCCCCAATACCATGTGCCCTAATTTTGCCCACTAATCTCCTATGTGGGACCTTATCAAATGCTTTTTGAAAGTCCAGGTACACTACATCCACTGACTCTCCCTTGTCCATTTTCCTAGTTACATCCTCAAAAAATTCCAGAAGATTAGTCAAGCATGATTTCCCCTTTGTAAATCCATGCTGACTCAGACCGATGCTGTTACTGCTATCCAAATGTGCGGCTATTTCATCTTTTATAATTGACTCCAGCATCTTCCCTACCACCGATGTCAGGCTAACTGGTCTATAATTCCATTTTCTCTCCCGCCTTTCTTAAAAAGTGGGATAACATTAGCTACCCTCCAATCCACAGGAACTGATCCTGAGTCTATAGAACATTGGAAAATTATCACCAATGCATCCACGATTTCTAGAGCCACTTCCTTAAGTACCCTGGGATGCAGACTGTATTCAATTCCCTCAACCATTCCTCAGCCCACCTGCCCAATCAATCAAGACCTTGCTGCAATTTTTGACAACCATCTTCACTATCTACAATACCACCCACTTTTGTGTCATCTGCAAACTTGATAATCATGCCATGTACGTTCTCGTCCAAATCATTGATGTAGATGACAAACAGCAATGAGCCCAGCATCAAAGCTGAGGCACACCACTAATCACAGGCCTCCAGTCTGAGAAGCAACCTTCCTTCATCAATCTCCACTTCCTTCCATGAAGCCAATTTTCTATCCATTCAGCCATCTCTCCTTGGATCCCATGCGCACTAATCTTCCAGCGCAGCCTGCCATGTGGAACCTTGTCAAATGTCTTGCTGAAATCCGTATATATACGTCTACTGCTCTGCCCTCATCAACCTTTTCGATCACATCTTCAAAAATTTCAATCAGGTTCATGAGACTTTGTTCTACTTGAGCCAAATCCAATCCACTGTGTGTACAACTCAGATCACAATCATCTGTGGTTCTGCTTTGCCACGTTTAGTTTCCAATATATCACAGTGAAAGGCATAGTGATTGATCACCAAGTACAGTATACACTTGTGAAGTTGTATGGAACAGATTACTCAAGAAAATATACAATAAAATGACAGTGAGAGTTTTATTAGCACCAACCTTTTCAATTTTGACTTTAGTTTTGGCGATGAAAGCTGAGGTAACACGGGACACAAGGCTGAACTCTGACAGGTGGACACAGGAGATTTCCTGGGACTGCAGTGCTGGGATAAAGTCATCCTTGGAGTTTGTTTCTTTATTTTTTCTTCCATCCTCAGGTGTTTCACCTTTGCACGATAGGAGATCAAAGTTGAAATAAACCAAGTGAACAAATTGATCCTTTTAAAGTTTCATCCCATCAACACCAAGATCTGATTGCCACACTACAGGAAGGATTTGGTAAGAGAGTGCAGACGGGATTCACCGGGACGTTGCCTGAAACAGATTTATACAGGTTTACAAAATTATGAGGGGCACAAATAAGATAGACTGAATCTTTTTGATGATTGAATCTTATTTTCTAGAATTAGAATGAGAGGGCACAAGCTGAAAGAAAGAAGGGAGAAATCTGTGCCATGTAATTCCATGAAACATTCTGGACATATAATGCAACATGATAAATGTATTCTGCATCAGAAAAGTCTTTAAATAACAGTGAAACATGGATATAAAATGCCAAGTCTTTTATTTCAATCTTATAGGATAAATTCTTAGATGATCTAGAGGGGAACAAAGAGAGTTCCACTGTTAAACTGGTGATACATTTACACCACTGAAAATCAAACAACTGTCATGTCATGTCAGAGATGTTGCCTGATCTTCTTCTTCTTCTTCTTGCGTGTGGCGTGCACAGCCTAAAGTTGTAGGACAACTTGTTCTATTTGATCTTATTTGATTGTGCACGCCAGGTTGATTGCATTAGTTGAAACAGGGCGGACCACGTGAAGGTTGCAATCTCTCACCCCATCTGATCTGCTGAGTTACTTCAGCACTTTCTGCCCTTCCATGTAAATCTGCAGTTCCTTGTTTCTTCATTAAACTGGAAAGTGTGCAAAAGACATTTGTCAGGTCTGGAGGCCTGAGTTATAGGGAGACATTGCATAGGTCTGAAAGAGGGTCTCGACCGGAAACATCACCCATTCCTTGTCTCCAGAGATGCTGCCTATCCCGCTGAGTTACTTCAGCATTTTGTATCTATCACTGAATAGGCTAGGTCTTTTTTCCCTCGTGTACGGGAGACTGAGGAGTGACAATACTACGAGGAACAGAGAAAAGGTGAACAGTCACAGCCTTTTCCAGGGTAGAGGGGTCTAAAACTAAAGGGCATATGTTTAAGGTGAGAGGGGGGGGGGGGGGGAGGTGGGTGATTTAAAAAGGACCTGAAAGGCAACCTTTTCATCCAGCACAGGAACAGGTCCTTCAGGCCAACTCAACCAGGATGCACACTTGCCTGTATTTGAACCGTATTCTTATAAACCTTTATGAAGTGCATATATGGACTGAGCTGCATGTAGAGGCGGGGACAATTACATGGATAGGAAGGGTTTGGATATGCCAGGTGCCGGCTATTTGGTCAGCGTGGACAGGTTAGGCCAAAGGGCCTGTTTCTCCACGATATAGCTCTGTTACTATGACCTCTTCCCCAGAGTCCCAGACAGCCCTGAAATGGGGGGACTATGTATAAACACAACTGTAATTTCTACATGGTGAAACCAAAATGTATAAAAATGGCCTTTATTAAAATCTGGCAATGTGCACTATAACCACATGTGATTTTTTTTCTATTACAAATCTCAAATTGTGGAGTACAGAGGCAAATAAATAAACGATGGGTCTTTGTCCCAAATATTATGGAGGGCGTTGTATCTGTACACTGTGAATGGCTTCATGTATGTCTATTGTCTGGTTAGCACACCACAGAAGCTTTTCACTGTACCTCAGTACACTTGACGATAAACTAAACAAAACAAAATTAAGGCAGGAAGGCAGTATGGGGAATGGGAAGGCAAGTTAAAATGATTCGCAACCGGCAGATCCAGTTGGCCTTCGGGAACATCAGATGGAGATGAGGGTAGAGGAGGTGCGTATGAACCTGTCTCACCTGGAAGGGCTACAGCTGGGGTCCCATTTCCACATCTGTTTAAGGAACACACCTTCTTCCAGATGCTGTAACAAATTCTCCAACTTCAGTTTATTCTCTTTCTGTATAAGATCAGGCCAATTCTGCCAGGCATCATTTGGCTGTTCTTTCCAAAGATCCAATAGCGGAGCTTACTATAGGAAGAAGGGTTTCGGCCCGAAACGTTGCCTATTTCCTTCGCTCCGTAGATGCTGCTGCACCCGCTGAGTTTCTCCAGCATTATTGTCTCCCTTACTATAGGATCTTTGGTTCTTCCTGTGTGCGGTCCAGCCTCGTTCTTAGCAACACTTCACGCAGGAAATAAAACTGAACCTGGTCTTAACTATTGTTTAACTCACCGTTTAGAATTCTCTCCGCAGCTGTAGTTTACTGTATTTATTCTCGTTGGGAATGACGGCCGATCGCAAGGGGATCCGTTTATTTCTTCAATGATCAAGGCCTCAGCAGCGACTCGGTCTCAATCTGAACCGCGCCTTGTCCTGACTCACAGCTCGTCCAAGTTGTGCGGAAGGTCGGGGCTTGGACCGGGGACGATCCGGCCCAAATGGGAGGAGTCGCCGCGGCCCTGGACCGAACCTCCGACCCCACGAACAACGATGTTTCCGGCACTTTGTGTCTTTAACGCAGAGACCATGGAGACCGCGAGGGCGGGACCGTCCCGTCAATCAGCAGCGGGCGGGCGGGGAGATTGTGACCAACCTGTCACAGACACATGTGGACAGAACTGCAGATGCTGGTTTACACCGGATAGACACAGAGTGCTGGAGTAACTAAGCGGGTCAGGCAGCATCTCCGGAGAAAATGGATAGGTGACGTTTCGGGTCGAGACCCTTCTTCAGATTCCGGTGTGAAAAAATCTTTCCTCTCTTACCATAAATCGATGCCCTCGATTTCTCAATTCCTCACGCCGTGGGTAAAAGACTGTGCATGCACCCTATCTATCTCCCCCACCATGATCTTACACCTCGATAACATCACCCCTCAGCCTCCTGCACTCCAAGAAATAAAGTCCCACACATAGAATCTATGCCGAAAATAATGTCAAGTTAAACTGGTTTCCAATGCTTGCATGTAATTTGTATTCCGCCATTCCCTGCCTATCTGAATGTCTCTTCATATCTGCCTCCACCACCTCTGGAGGGACCTTCCAGACACCCACCACTAATAAAATAAAACTTCTCACAAGTCTGACCTAAAGCAACGCAGTCATTGTAAATGTACCTCTGTAAACTGCTCAAGTGCGTAAGGGGTGGATGTGGGAATGGGGCAACATAGAACTAGTGTGAATGGGTGATCGATATCAAGATCACTCGTCTGTTTCCATGGCCTCTAGTCTTTGACATTTCCATCCTGCGAATAAGGTTCTGACTACACCTCAATATTTTATACACTTCAATCACATTTCCTCGACCTCAAATACTCCAGAGAAAACATTCCAAACGTGTTCAACTTCTTGCAGCCAACACACCGTCCCGTAGAGACAGGCTATGGCACATATTAAATCCAATCTATCAAGCAGCCTTGATGCACTGCACTTCATCTCCCCAGCCCTGCACTCATCCCTGGAACACCTGGAGAAGGACATAATCATAGAGTGATACAGTGTGGACAACTTGCCCACACCGGCCAACGTGTCCCAGCTACACTAGTCCTACCTGCCCGCGCTTGGTCCATATCCCTCCAAACCTGTCCTATCCATGTACCTGGCTAACAGCTTCTTAAACATTGGGATAGCCCCTGCCTCAACTACTTCCTCTGGCAACTTGTTCCATACACCCACCACCCTTTGTGTGAAAAAGTTACCCCTCAGATTCTTATTAAATCTTTTCCCCTTCACCTTGAACCTATGTCATCCGGCCCTAGATTCCCCTACTCTGGGCAAGAGACTGTGCATCTACCCGATCTATTCCTCTCATGATTTTATACACCTCTATAAGATCACCCCTCATCCTCCTGCACTCCAAGTAATAGAGTCCCAGCCTACTCAACCTCACCCTATAGCTCACACCCTCTTGTCCTGGCACCATCCTCGTAAATCTTTGTCAGACTTGAAAAGAGTGGATGTGGAGAGGATGTTTACACTAGTGGGAGAGTCTAAGACTAGAAGTCATAGCCTCGGAATTAAAGGACGTTCTTTTAGGAACTAGATGAGATTTTTCTTTAAAGTCAGAGGGTGGTGAATCTGTGGAATTCTTTGCCAGTGAAGGCTGATGAGGCCAGGTCAGTGGGTATTAAGGCAGAGGTAAATAGATTCTTGATTAGTACAGGTATCAGAGGTTATGGGAGAGAAGGCAGAAGAATGGGGTTAAGAGGGTGAGGTAGATCAGCCATGATTAAATGGAGACTTGATGGGCCAAATGGTCTAATTCTACTCCTATTCCTTTATGGCCTATAGCTCTGGTGTCAATAGTATTATCCGCAAGCTCATCTCCAAACTTATGAAATGTGGAGTCAGCCTTCTCCTCTGAAACTGGATCTTCAACTTCCTGACCAACAAACCACAATCAGCAAGGATAGGGAACAAATCATCTTCTACGATAATCCTCAACACTGGTGCCCCACAAGAATGTTGTTCTCAAGCCCCCTACTATACTACTTATGACTGCAACCAAATACCAAAGCCACCAGCATTTCCACAGAAACTGTTTCCTCCACAACTCCCTGGTCAATTCATCCCTTCCCACCCAAACCACCCCCTCCCCAGCACTTTCCCCTGCAACCGCCCTTTACCTCCTCCCTCGACTCTGTCCAAGGACCCAGACGTCCTTTCAGGTGAGGCAGAGGTTCACTTGCACCTCCTCCAACCTCATCTACTGTATCCGTTGTTCCAGGTGTGGGCCTCTATATATCAGCAATACCAAGCGCAGGCTTGGCGATCGTTTTGCTGAACACCTCCACTCGGTCCGCCTAGACTAAACTAAACATGTTCTAACCCAGACTATTCTGATAAACCTCATGTAACTAGTAGAGTGGATAAGGGAGAACCAGTGGATGTGTTATATCTGGACTTTCAGAAGGCTTTCGACAAGGTCCCACATAAGAGATTAGTATACAAACTTAAAGCACACGGTATTGGGGGTTCAGTATTGATGTGGATAGAGAACTGGCTAGCAAACAGGAAGCAAAGAGTAGGAGTAAACGGGTCCTTTTCACAATGGTAGGCAGTGACTAGTGGGGTACCGCAAGGCTCAGTGCTGGGACCCCAGCTATTTGCAATATATATTAATGATTTGGACGAAGGAATTGAATGCAACATCTCCAAGTTTGCGGATGACACGAAGCTGGGGGGCAGTGTTAGCTGTGAGGAGGATGCTAGGAGGCTGCAAGGTGTCTTGGATAGGCTTGGGTGAGTGGGCAAATGCATGGCAGATGCAGTATAATGTGGATAAATGTGAGGTTATCCACTGGTGGCAAAAACAGGAAAGTAGACTATTATCTAAATGGTGGCCGATTAGGAAAAGGGGAGATGCAGCGAGACCTGGGTGTCATGGTACACCAGTCATTGAAAGTAGGCATGCAGGTGCAGCAGGCAGTGAAAAAAGCAAATGGTATGTTAGCATTCATAGCAAAAGGATTTGAGTATAGGAGCAGGGAGGTTCTACTGCAGTTGTACAGGGTATTGGTGAGACCACACCTGGAGTATTGTGTACAGTTTTTGACTCCAAATCTGAGGAAAGACATTCGTGCCATAGAGGGAGTACAGAGAAGGTTCACCAGACTGATTCCTGGGATGTCAGGACTATCATATGAAGAAAGACTGGATAGACTCGGCTTGTACTCGCTAGAATTTAGAAGATTGAGGGGGGATCTTATAGAAACGTACAAAATTCTTAGGGGGTTGGACAGGCTAGATGCAGGAAGATTGTTCCAGATGTTGGGGAAGTCCAGGACAAGGGGTCACAGTTTAAGGATAATGGGAAAATACTTTAGGACCGAGATGAGAAAAACATTTTTCACACAGAGAGTGGTGAATCTCTGGAACTCTCTGCCACAGAAGGTAGTTGAGGCCAGTTCATTGGCTATATTTAAGAGGGAGTTAGATGTGGCCCTTGTGGCTAAAGGGATCAGGGGGTATGGAGAGAAGGCAGGTACAGGATACTGAGTTGGATGATCAGCCATGATCATAATGAATGGCGGTGCAGGCTCGAAGGGCCGAATGGCCTACTCCTGCACCTATTTTCTAGGTTTCCATCATCTCCAAAGTTGCCATATATTTTCTGTAAAGTGGCAACCAGAACTATGTACGATACTCCAAACTCAGTCTAACAAATTTTAGCTGCAATGTTACTTAATATTCAATGCCCTGACCTATGGAGGCACGTAATTTGACCAAGTTTACAAGCTCTCCGATCACCCAAGGGTTCCTCACTTTGCCATCCTTGTCCCTGCTCCTTACTCTGTTCAGTTGGCTTTAAACAACTCCCACATGAGTTATTTAATAATAGCTGCTCCAAATCTCCCTCGATCTAATGATCTTGTAATCTGCCTTACCCCAAATTAGTACACCTTCCCACCCCCCAAATTCTAGATTTATTCTCGAATTTCCAAATGTCTGTTAATCACTACATGCAGCTTTTCTGTAAAAAGCTGGTTTGTCAATTATGAAAGGCAACTAATTCAAGGAAATATTGTATAATTAATGTAGATACTACAGTACACCAAAATGTGTTTTTTTCTTGCAAGAAGTTTAAGGGAGCAAGCTTTAGTGATATAGGTAGGAACAGAAATATCTACCACTTAATATATACCCATCTACTGGTGGAAAAATAAATTGCTAGAATAGATCGCTCAATTATTAATATATCCACGTTATAAAATAAGCATAGAAGCATGTCTGCACACATGCAAGAAATAAAATAATGCTTTTGCTTAGATTGTACATGATTCTGATGAAATTTAACAATTGAAAATTGTTTTGGAATAATTCATCCACCTCTATCAATTTTATAATTAATTGATAACTGCATATTTAAGTAGTTCATTTTAATTGAATGTTTTCACACATCACAATTACCTTCTATGTATTTTGAACGTGTCAGCTCATTTATCACGTAATTGAAGCAGTGGCTAAATTTCATTTCTCGTCGAAACAATATTTCAACTAAATAATCACAATTGTTGGACAGGCTGTAAGAGTTACAGCATTTCCTCAAACTATTTTTTTCTGTGCAGTGTAAAAGTGTAGCATTGTGAAGCACGATTTAGTAAGTTACCAGCACTTTGATTGCCGAGTATAACAAAAGATTTTATTTCTGGTTAAAAATATCCACCAATCATCTGTAACAAAGCTGAAGTCCTGAAAAAGAAACCTTAAGAAACGAGACAGCAACACAAAATGAAGATGGCATGTGAAAAAGTGCTATGTGACATTTTATTTGTACTCATGTACCAATGAGCATTAGGAGGGCACAAAGAACTACACATCAGTTCTCATTAAAATATTTCCAAAAGGCAACATCACAAACACCATTTGTAATGGTAATGTCTTCAGTTTTAAATTTCACAATATGTTCTAAATGATGCAGTAAGAGATTAAAATAAACATTTGAGAAGGTTCTTTTACTCTAAGCAAGTGTTATACAAAAGAAACTGGAAGCAAAAAATGATTAATAGAAGATAAAGGAAAAGTAGAAAGTTTGGTTCAGTTATACCATCATTTTAAATGAGCTGGGTTGAGGAAGTAAAAGGCTTCCTCACAAGCTCTTTGACTATGATGCCCAAGAGTCATTTTATTTGCTTAAACATCTGCTTGAGAATGAGTCTCTTTAAACCATTTCAATTGGCGGAAAATATGTTTTTTTACGAATGTCACATGTCTTCTAACAATTCACTGAGAAACAAAAGATGATGAGCAGCATATAATTGTCAGCTCAACTGTGGGAGGAAAGCACAGTGAAGTGAAGGAACTGGAGAGATTCATACTCTGGGGGTGGGAGATTAAAGTAGACTTTGGATCAGCAACAAATCTATGGTGTTAAGAGCGTGTAAATGAAAGGCTTCTGATCAGCCTGTTAACTTTCAAATGGGTTCTAATCATTTATGAAAGAGCACATTTGTTTTCAGGAACCTATTTAATCACCAATTTTTTTGCATGCAATTAAACCAAATATTTTCCACTTATACTTGGATGAACCTTTGTCTAATACAGAAAATATGATTCTATGTCAACAAGCTTTGCAGGGAACTTTTATACCCAAATCACTATTGAATAATACTTCAGCCAAACCAAGATATTGTAAAAATGTACGAGTTCCATACAGTCATGTCATTTTATATTATAGTAACATTAATGTATCTTTTCATGCTCCCCAAGCAGTGGGGAGTTACTCCAAGGAGCTGTTCGATGACAGTAACTCGGGTTGGTTGCTAGAAGCTTCAATCTTAGATTCCTCCAAATTTTCTGTAAATAGAGGTGACTGCATCTGCTCAGTGGCACAAGGACACACTTCAGGAGAGAGCTGGATTTCTTGGATAGGACAATCAGCCTTTACAGAAACACCTGGAGTGGATTGTGGACTTTGATAATCTTGGGGGACATTACTGAAGCACAGCGAATCATTTCCCCCAGCCTCTCTATCGTGGCCCTCGTGTGTTGTTTGAACACTCAGATCATGAACCTTTTTATTCAAGTCATTCCTCTCCGTCTGAAGAGCTCGACACAACTTCTCCAGGCGCTGAATCTTTATCTGTAGATTTTCAAATTCTTTGTCACGTTGGGTTTTCTAGTTTTCAATAAAAAAAGTGAAAAGTCAATAAAGCCAATGTTCAACATACTCAGTTATCAATAAACCTCAAGATAACACGGACACCAAATGACAGAGTCTTAATAACTATAGGTATGCCTTCAAGACTTTCAGGAGGCTTTCGACAAGGTCCCACATAAGAGATTAGTATACAAACTTAAAGCACACGGTATTGGGGGTTCAGTATTGATGTGGATAGAGAACTGGCTGGCAGACAGGAAGCAAAGAGTAGGAGTAAACGGGTCCTTTTGGCAGGCAGTGACTAGTGGGGTACCACAAGGCTCAGTGCTGGGTCCCCAGCTATTTACAATATATATTAATGATTTAGACGAGGGAATTGAATGCAACATCTCCAAGTTTGCGGATGACAAGAAGCTGGGAGGCAGTGTTAGCTGTGAGGAGAATGCTAGGAGGCTGCAAGGTGACTTGGATAGGCTGGGTGAGTGTGCAAATGCATGGCAGATGCAGTATAATGTGGATAAATGTGAGGTTATCCACTTTGGTGACAAAAACAGGAAAGTATACTATTATCTGAATGGTGGCCGATTAGGAAAAGGGGAGATTCAACGAGACCTGGGTGTCATGGTACACCAATCATTGAAAGTAGGCATGCAGGTGCAGCAGGCAGTGAAGAAAGCGAATGGTATGTTAGCATTCATAGCAAAAGGATTTGAGTATAGGAGCAGGGAAGTTCTACTGCAGTTGTACAGGGTCTTGGCGAGACCACACCTGGAGTATTGCGTACAGTTTTGGTCTCCTAATCTGAGGAAGGACATTCTTGCCATAGAGGGAGTACAGAGAAGGTTCACCAGACTGATTCCTGGGATGTCAGGACATTCATATGAAGAAAGACTGGATAGACTCGGCTTATACTCGCTAGAATTTAGAAGATTGAGGGGGGATCTTATAGAATCTTACAAAATTCTTAAGTGTTGGACAGGCTAGATGCAGGAAGATTGTTCCCGATGTTGGGGAAGTCCAGAACAAGGGGTCACAGTTTAAGGATAAAGGGAAAATCTTTTAGGACTGAGATGAGAAAAACATTTTTTACACAGAGAGTGGTGAATCTCTGAAATTCTCTGCCACAGAATGTAGTTGAGGCCAGTTCATTGGCTATATTTAAGAGGGAGTTAGATGTGGCCCTTGTGGCTAAATGGATCAGGGGGTATGGAGAGAAGGCAGGTACAGGATACTGAGTTGGATGATCAGCCATGATCATATTGAATGGCGGTGCAGGCTCGAAGGGCCGAATGGCCTACTCCTGCACCTATTTTCTATGTTTCTAACACCATAATCCCAAACAAACCCATCTCTAAACTCTTGAACTGAGTTATCAGCATCCACCTCTGCTACTGTATCCTCGACGTTCTGACCTATAGATCGTAATCACATCAGTGAGGATAGGCAATAATACACCTTCTGTGATGTAACTCCATCTATAATTTTGCAGATAACACCACTATAGTGGGCTAGAACTCAAACATTGACAAGACGGAGTAAAGGAGGTAGAGTGGTGTCAAGACAACAACCTCTCCCCTACACCAGCAAGACAAAGGAGCTAGTTATTAACTTCAGGAAGCGAGATGGCATACATGTCCCAGTCAACATCAAAGGTGCAGAAGTGCAGATGGTCGCGAGCTTCAAGTTTCCGGGTATAAATATCATCAATCAGCCCTGGACCACAGCTAGGAAAGTGCTCCAACACCTCTATTTCCTCAGGAGATTGAGGAAGTTTGCATGTCTCCAACTACTCTTGCCAATTGCTGCAGATAGCTTCCTATTGGGATGTGTCACAGCTTGCTTTGGTGACAGCTCTGCCCAAGACTGTACGAAACCACAGAGAGTTGTGGATGTAGCCCAATCCATCACATAGACCACCCTTCCCACCTTTGATTCCATTTACACCTCACGCTGCCTCGGGAAAGCAGCCAACATAATCAAAGACCATTTTCACCCCTGTCATTCCCTCTCCTCCTGTAGGGCAGAAAATAAAAACGCTTGAAAGCATGTTCCACCAGATTCAGGAACAGCTTCTTCCCCTCTTACCAGACTAATGAATGGTTCTCCCATAAGCAGATCTCCCAAACAACCTCATTCACACCATGTACATTTTCTCTACAACTGTAACACTACAATTCCATAACATTATCTACTGCACTTTGGTTATTTCATTTGTTACACTACCTGTACATGGGTTGATGTACTCATGTATAGGATGATTCGACTGTATTGTATGTAAACAAACCTTCTCACTGTGACTTGGTGTCATTAATAATTTCCATTTTGCAAAGGAAATCAATGATTTTGGCCTTTCTACTATCTTCCAACAACTTACTGAGGAGCAACACCAGTATACGATGAGCAACATGTGATGCCAGTATTGTCTTAGGCAGCTGAATAAAATCAAGCAATGTAAGAGAAGTTCCAACTCAGGATGGGATGAGGCAGGGGGGATGGAGGTACATTTAGCAATTATCATTGTGTGTCCATCATGGAGTTCTGAAGTCAATGGTCAACCATAAAAGCATGTGGTGTTGAAGCAGCATAGTAGGACTGAATGGCCTACTCCTGCTACTGGAAATCACAACTCAGTACTTGAGCCAAATAATTCTGGACTTCTCCAATCTGATGGACTTGCAGCTTGCTTTCACAGATGGCAAAGCAATTTGGTCTCTAATTCGAGCTGTGGATTTCGAAAGTACTGTTTAAAAACACCAAGGATTGACACACAAAAGTTGATTAACTGGATGCAGATTAGATATCACTGCTTTGTGTTAAGATTTAAAATGAACTGCCCACCCCAACCATGGACTGTTTGCCCTCCTCCCATCAGGGAGACGGTACAGGAGCCTCAGGTCTCGTACCAGCAGGATGAGGAACAGCTTCTACAATTATACCATCACATTGCTGAACTCGGAGTCCCGCCGATAGATTTCTCCGGTCCCTCCGTCCCCATTGTTTAATTATTCTGTATTTTTGATTATTCTGTATCTTCTTTTTTTTAAATTTCTATATGCACTACTACTACGGACTGACGCAAAACTGCATTTCGTTGTACCCATACTTAGTATTTGTGCAATGACATTAAAGTTGAATTGAATTGAATTGAATTGAATAGTTCATGCACCAGAACAGAAGTCATGTTTACCTCCTCTACCATGTCCAGTAAAGCCTTATTGCTGCTCTCCCATCTGCTCCGATACATTGTCGTCTCCTTTTCCAGTTTTTTAATTTTTTTGGTCATCTTATTAAAAACAGGAAATAAATATATAGATTAGAATTAACTCTTGAAATATTATAATGACAGAAAGTGATACTACTCAAAGTAAGTTGCAACAAGTTGGTAAAGCTGTCTAGGGGCTAGGTGAGACCATATCCAACAATGTGTGTGCAGTTTTAGTCTCTTCATCTGAGAAACAATATCGGTGACGTGGAGGAGATGCAAAGGTACACCTGGCTGATTCCTAGGATGGCAGGACTGATGTATGCAGAGAGATTATAAAACATAGCATAAGAACATAAAACAGGACAGCCCAGGAATGGGTCCTTCATCCCACAATGTATGTGCCAAACATGACCAATGTCTTGAAGACCATTTCTGTCGTCTAAATGGACGAGTTTAGTGCCTGTGCGAGGTCATTTTATTTTGGACTCAATGTTGTACCCTTTATCTGTACATTGTGGAGGCTTGATTGTAATCATTTATAGTCTTTTCTGGACTATAGCATGCAAACAGAAGCCTGTACCTTGGTGCACATGATAATAAAGTAAACTAACGGAGTCAGTGGTCGAGAGCGACAAACCAGGGAACTTCCTGATTCACACTCGCCTGAACCACCAGCAATGCAGGCGTTACAATTGGTCGCTACTATGTGGGCTAGAACATTTCTAAAACAAAACCTCTAAATTTCCACTCGGAGAAAGTTAAGAGGAGATTTAATACAGACAAAAGATAGACACAAAAAGCTGGAGGAACTCAGCGGGACAGGCAGCAACTCTGGAGAGAAGGAAAGGGTGACATTTCAGGTCAAGACCATTCTTCAGACATTCTGAAATACTAGAGATATTGATCAAATAAATTATAAAGCTAAGAAAAACTCTTGCAATCTAATTATCAGCTTAAAAGAAAGCTGTTTTATTGGCAAAAATTTGCAGGTAAATTTGCAAGGTATAACAAGCCAAATAGTTAATTAAGATTTAAAACCTCAGCCAGTATATCCACTCCATCAAGGTGACCACCTTTACCTTTTCCATCTCTTGCCTGAAAGTTGTAAAAACTTCATTACTTTTTGACAGAGTTGTTTGGAATTCTTCAAACTTTCCTGTATATAGGGCCAGCTGTTAAAATACAAAACAAACATACATAAAAATTAATATGGATTTAAAATTGCATGTCTCATTTAGGAACAGAACAAGAATGGTTCATGATTTCCTTCACAGTGAATCTCCAAATCAAAATTCACGTATATTGTTTGGTTTAGAGATACAGTGCTGAAACAGGCACTTTGGCCCACCGAGTCCACACCGACCAGTGATCCCCGCACATTGACACTATCCTACACACACTAAGGACACTTTCCATTTATACCAAGTCAATTAACCTACAAACCTGCATGTTTTTGGAGTGTAGGAGGAAACTCTCGGAGAAAACCGATGCAGTCATTGGAAGAACATACAAACTCCGCATAGACAACACCCGTGGTCAGGAGCTAACTCGGGTCTCTGGCGTTGGAAGCGCTGCAAGGCAGCAATTCTAGTGCTGCACCACTCTGCTGCCCTATTGTGGGTTGCTAAGTATTTATTTTTTTAATTACATGGTTGCGCCCAGTAACAGAAGAAAGAAAAATGGGATGGAAACAGTTCATGCATGATCCCACTGAATAAAGGGTGACTTACGCCCGCTCTGGTGCTCAGAATAAGGTGACCAAGGAGACGCAGCTGGGATAGGAAGTGCCTGGTACAACAGGTGAAAGGATAGATTGGTAGGTAGTGCACTCCTTTTGCCATTTACACCAGGCCTCTCTTGCTCTCAGAAGAGGTGCTCAGTCCACCTTGAAAGGTCTTTAGAAGTCGCAAGCACTCATAGGGCGAGGAGACCCAGGCTGTATTCAAGGAGATTTGGAGAGCATTTGAGCTTTTTCCCATGATAGTGGCAATCTCTTACCGTCACAAATATCACAAGAGTATTTGTTTCACAAATCGAGTGCTGGTCATGCAAACAGCGACCTGGCCAATGGAGGCAACTAAAGTGCATTAGGGTTGGGATATTGGCCTGAAAAAGCAAGTGATGTTGACTTGCTTCTCCAGTCAGTGAGTGAATGTGGAAGGTTTTGGGGAGATAATTGTGGCAACTCTCTTGTGCTTTGAGATGCCTGTTGCAAGGAACCCAACTCATATAGGAGGGCAGAGATGACGACTGACAAAGAACATACCTGCTGCTTCAGATGAACCTCCTGTTGCTTCATCAATTCACACATTCTTTGGCTTTCCACTGTTTCCCTTAACAGCTGAAGTCCAGACAAGAGATAATATATTAGAACACATATAGCATTATCTACTGTATCCATTGTTGAAGCTGTGGTCTCCAATACATCGGCGAGACCAAACAGACTAGGCGATTGTTTCGTTGAACACCTTTGCTCAGTCGGTCTGGACCTACCTGATCTCCCGGTTGCCATACACTTTGATTTCCCACACAGATCTTCCTACATTGTCAGATTGAAGCTAATCACAAATTGGAGGAACAGCATCTCACATTTTGCTTGGGCAGCTTACAACCCAGTGGTATGAATATGGATATCTCCAACTTCAAGTAACCCCTGTGCTCCCTCTCTATCTCTCCCCCACCCAAATTGCATAAGGTTCCCGTTCTCACCTAGCAAACATCTAACAATGGCATGTTTCCTTTATCATCGTACTTTTGTTCTATATCTCTCTACATCACTGTCCTTTCCCCTGACTAGTCTGAAGAAGGTTCTCGACCCAAAACGTCACCCATTCCTTCTCTCCAGAGATGCTGCCTGTCCCGCAGAGTTACTCCAGCATTTTGTGTTTATCTTTGGTTAGATTGGCATCATGATTAGCAAAGAAATGGTGGAGTGAAGGGTCAGTTCTTAGCAATATTCTTCAAGGCATTAACAGGCAAAATACAACAAATACTAGGAATGAAAAAAAAAATTCACCAGTCAGATCTTATGAAGTGAAGAAGGGTTAATATTAAAGACTATAGAAATTAAAGTTCAATTAGGGGTAATAAATCTGAAATTCCATCTTTTAAACTGACAAAGAGGGACAAAGTTTAAGGGAGATGTGCAGGGACAAGTTTTGTTTTCACACTGGGTGGTGGATGCCTGGAATACGCTGCCTGAGGTGATCTTCTTCTTGTGTACAGTGTGCAGAGCCTTGTTCTGTTTGATCTTGTTTGTGCACGCCAGGTCGAAACAGGGTGGACCACGTTGATGGTTGCAATCTCCCATGCCACCTGAGGTGGTGATGGAAGCAGATACAATAGTGGTGTTTAATAGGCTTTTGGGTATGCGGGGAATGCAGGAATTAGTTTAACTTGACATCATGTTCACCAAGTAGGGCCTGTTCTGTGCTGTATTGTTTTATCTTGGCTCCCTTACCTTACCATTATCCTTGCTTCTGCCTGAACTCTGATCAGCTGGCCTTGAAGCGACGGCCACATATCAGTTGCACCTGATATTGCACCAGGTTCCTGTTCTCACCAGCAAACAGCTAACAATAGCCTGTTTCTTTTATCATTGTTAATTTTTTTGGCATATCTTTGATTCATTTGTTCTATATCTCTCTGCGCCACTGTTCATATCTCTCCTATCCCTTTCCCCTGACTAGTCTGAAGAAGGATCTCGACCCGAAACGTCACCCATTCCTTCTCTCAGAGATGCTGTCTATCCCGCTGAGTTACTCCAGCATCTTCGGTTTAAAACAGCATCTGCAGTTCCTTCAGACAATTTCCTGGCCAGGCTTGTTTTCCAGTACAATGTACAATATGGTCCCTCAACAAGTTGGATAATCCACACGATTCCAGGAAACCCTCTTGAAGATCAAAAGGGATGAGAGGTGGGAAGGTGAAGAGATGGGGACTGAGGAAAGTGAAGGGGAGAAAGGTGTGGAGGGATATTGGAATGTAAGAGCAGTTGGAGCAACCAAATGGAAGGAGAACAGTTGCCTGTTCCTGTTCCGCATGACAGATTATGGCAGCTTTATGATGCAGTGAATCAGCTGCTGCACATTTGATTTCTGTCATCATCAGCCTGTGATACCGGCTCAGCTTGTTTATTGTTTTTTTCCCCATCTCCTTATTTTTTATTTTTCTTCTCTCTTGAAGTGAAGGAACCGTAGAGCACATTGTCCTTTCTGTATTTCATAGGTAGGACATTACAGCGCAGGAACAGGCCATTTGGTCCACAATGTCTGTGCCTAACATGATCCAAGCCAATGATCTTCACTGCCTACATATAATATTTATCCTCCTATTCCTGCATATCCATGCGCCCATTCAAATGATTCTAAAACGGCACTATTGTATCTTCCTCCGCCACCACCTCTGGCAGTGTGTTCCAGGCAATCTTGTCCTCAACATCTCGTTTAAACTTTCTCCCTCTCAGCTTAAAGCTAAGCCCTCTTGTATTTGATATTTCCAGGCTGGGAAAAGGATTCTGACCACCTACCTTATATCTATGCCTCTCATAATTTTATATTCTATCAGATCTCTCCCCAACCTCCGGCATTCCAGAGAAAAAGATCCAAGTCTGTCCAACCTTGCCCAGTAGCTCCATACCACCTAATCCAGGCATCGTTCTTGTTAACCTCTTCTGCAAAATTTTCAGAAGCCTCCACATCCTTCCTGTAAGAGGTGACCAGAACTGCACGCAATACTCCAAATGCAGTCTGACCAAGCTGCAGCATGGCTTCGCTGCCTGACTCTTATACTCAATGCCCTGACCGATGAAATCGAGCATACTATCTATATGACTTTGTTATCACTCCATCTGCTGGTATTGCCACTTTTCGGCAGTTTCAGAAATCCTACACTCTTTTATCCATGTTCTCTCTACAACTGCTCACATAAACTCAATGGCCAAATGATCTTGTTTACAGCCTTTCCCCATCTCACCATGTTACACTAATCAAGACATCTCCTTCCCTCGGGCTTCTAGCGTCTCCTTCTCAGTTCTGACAAAAGATTAACCGTTTCTCTACTCAGACGTGGTCTAACCTGCGGAGTATTTCCAGCATTTTGTCTTTTTATTTTACTCAATTGCAAACTCCAAATTTTTCTGATGTTATGCATTTGTAAATACAGCATAAGCACTCTTCATTCCAATGGCAGATTTGATAGAACCAATCAATCATAAAAGGCAGAAAACATTGGAAGGAGTACAGGATCCCGATCAATACTGGACTAAGCAAAAACTAAGAAGGAAGGTGTCAGTCATTCAACACGAGAACAGGCCATGCAGCTCATCTTGTCCATGCCAACCAAAATGCCCATCTAACCACATCCCATTTGCCTGTGTTTGACCATATACCTGTAAACTTTTCCAATCCATGTACCTACTGAAATGTCTTTTAAATGTAGTGTAGCAGCCTCAACTACATTCTCCGGCAACTTGTTCCGTATACCCACTGCCTTCTGTGTGAAAAACCTGCCCCTCAGGTACCTATTATTATATTTCCTCACTTTAAACCTGTGCCCCCTGGATCTTGATTCCCCCACCTTGAGAAACAACTGCGCAAGTAGAAAACAAATGTAAAACAATAATCAAGAGAATTTAAACTCTGGAAGTTTGCTTCCCGCTGGGTTGTGGAAGCAGAATCTGAATAATTTTAAGGCAGGTCAATAGTTTCTCAATAAGCAAGGAGTGGGGCAAAAGGAAGGACTGGAGAGGGCACAGAGATTCACGAGGATATTATCTTGGATGGAGTATTTCCGTTACACAGTGACTGGTTAGGGTGGGCTTGTTTTCCCTGGAACGGAGAAGCAGAGGGGGGTCTGATGGAGATGTGCAAAACTATAAAGACCATAGATTGGTGTAGAGAGAGACAGAGAGAGAGAGACAGAGAGAGACAGACAGAGACAGAGAGACAGAGAGAGAGAGAGAGACAGAGAGAGAGAGAGACAGACAGAGAGAGAGAGACAGAGAGAGAGAGACAGAGAGAGGGGGAGAGAGAGAGACAGAGAGGGGGAGAGACAGAGAGAGGGGGAGACGGAGGCAGGGAGAGGGGGAAACAGGGAGAGACGGAGACAGGGAGAGGGGGAGACAGGGAGAGACAGAGAGAGGGGGAGAGACAGAGGGGGAGAGACAGAGAGAGGGGGTGAGAGAGAGACAGAGAGAGGGGGAGACGGAGACAGGGGGAGACGGAGACAGGGAGAGGCGGAGACAGGGAGAGACGGAGTCAGGGAGAGACGGAGAGAGGGAGACGGGGAGAGGGAGACGGGGAGAGGGAGACGGAGAGAGGGAGACGGAGAGAGGGAGACGGAGAGAGGGAGACGGAGAGAGGGAGACGGAGAGAGAGACGGAGAGAGAGACAGAGAGAGAGACAGAGAGTTGTAATCCAGAACAAAATGCCTGAGGTGAAATAGGTACTTTTAAAAATCTGAACAAACACTTGAATCGCCAAGACACAGAAAATTAGGGATCAAGTCCTGATAAATAGAATCAGTTTCGATGGATACATAATGGCAGGCAGGGAGTGGTGGGCTGAAAGACCTGTTTGTATGACGCTACAATTCTTGCTCACCCCTCCAAATAGCTCCTATTTTTGTCTGTTTACACTGGGCAAATTGCCTGGAAACATTTATATCCTCTTAAGGTATCATTGTAAAAGTATATTGTCACATCAGCATGTTGAATAACACTGGTGAGAGAGAAGTTTAGAGATTAAATACTCACATAATCTTTTTCTTTCTGGTGCTTTTCCGCGGCTTCTTTCAACAACTCCTGTGCCTGCTGGAGTTTGGCATCGATGAGCTGTTGTTGTAGATCTTTGTGTTTAAATACCTTGTCAATGTGCTGTGAACAAGTTTTCATGATTAAAAATTGTTACCCTCTTTAAACCACTGTTCTGCCCCACAACAGATGGAGGATGGAGGATGTCCAGGTGATCTGTTCTTGGGCAAGGTCTCACATCCTGTAACCTACTGGGCTCAGACTGAACTTTCCAAAGGGAAGTTTTGTATGTCATACTTCCAATATAAATCCCTGTACACAATCCCCACCCTCTTACATTGGCTTTCCTTGTAAGTAAGCTTTGGCTTCTTGTCATTCAGAATGAAAACAGAGGAAGACAAAGGGGTTAATTAAGAGGGGAAAAAAGAGAAAGAAAGAAAGTTTGCGGGGAATATAAAAACTAAAAGCTTCTTCAGATATGTAAAAAGGAAAAGATTAGTGAAGACAAATGTAGGTCCCTTATAATCAGAGACAGGGGAATTTATAATGGGAAACAAGGAAATGGCAGAACAGTTAAACGAGTACTTTGGTTGTCTTCACTAAGGAAGACACAAACAATCTCCCAGAAATACTAGGGGACCGAGGATCTAGTGGGAGGGAGGAGCTGAAGGAAATCCACATTAGTCAGGAAATGGCGTTAGGTAAAGCGTTGGGACTGAAGGCAGATCAATGCCCAGGGCCTGATGGTCTGCATCCCAGAGTACTCAAGGAGGTGGCATACAAATCATGGATGCATTGGTGATCATTTTCCAATGTTCTCTTGACTCTGGATCAGTTCCTGTGGACTGGAGGGTAGCCAATGTAACTCTACTTTTCAAGAAAAGAGGGAGAGAGAAAACAGGGAATTATAGACCAGTTAACCTAACAGCGGTAGTGAGGAAGATGCTCGAGTCGATTTTTAAAGATGTTATAGCAGCGCATTTGTAATGCAGTGAAAGGATCGGTCAAAGTCTGCATAGATTTATGAAGGGGAAAATCATGCTTGACTGATCTTCTGGAATTTTTTGAGGATGTAACAAGTAGAACGGATAAGGAAGAGCCAATGGAAGTGGTGTATCTGGAATTTCAAAAAGCCTTTGACAAGATCCCACACAAGAGACTAGTGTGCAAATTTAGAGCACATAGTATTGGGGATAGGGTATTGACATGGATAGACAAGTGGTTGGCAGACAGGAAGCAAAGAGTAGGACTTAACGGGTCCTTTTCAGCATGGTAGGCAGTGACTAGTGGGGTGCCGGAAGGCTCAGTGCTGGGACCCCAGTTATTTACCATACAATAGACAATAGGTGCAGGAGAAGGCCATCTCTGGTGTGGTGAATCTCTGGAACTCTTTGCCACAGAAGGTAGTTGAGGCCAGTTCATTGGCTATATTTAAGAGGGAGTTAGATGTGGCCCTTGTGGCTAAAGGGATCAGGGGGTATGGAGAGAAGGCAGGTACAGGATACTGAGTTGGATGATCAGCCATGATCATATTGAATGGCGGTGCAGGCTCGAAGGGCCGAATGGCCTACTCCTGCGCCTATTTTCTATGTTTCTATGTTTCTATTCGACCCTTCGAGCCAGCACCGCCATACAATGTGACCATGGCTGATCATCCCCAATCAGTACCCCTTTCCTGCCTTCTCCCCATATCCCCTGACTCCGCTATCTTTAAGAGCTCTATCTAGCTCTCTCTTGAAAGTATTCAAGGAATCGGCTTCCACCGCCCTCTGAGACAGAGAATTCCACAGACTCACAACTCTCTGTGAGAAAAAGTGTTTCCTCTTCTCCGTTCTAAATGGCGTACCCCTTATTCTTAAACTGTAGCCCCTGGTTCTGGACTCCCCCAACATCGGAAACATGTTTCCTGCCTCTAGCATGTCCAAACCCTTAATAATCTTATATGTTTCAATAAGATCACCTCTCATCCTTCTAAATTCCAGTATACAAGCCCAACCGTTCCATTCTCTCAGCATATGACAGTCCCGCCATCCCGGGAATGAGCCTTGTAAACCTATGCTGCACTCCCTCAATAGCAAGAATGTCCTTCCTCAAATTAGAGGACCAAAACTGCACACAATATGCCAGGTATGGTCTCATTAGGACTCTGTACAACTGAGGAAGGACCTCTTTGCTCCTATACTCGACTCCTCTTGTTTTAAAGGCCAACATGCCCATTCGCTTTCTTCACTGCCTGCTGTGCCTGTATGCTTACTTTCATAGACTGATGAACAAGGACCCCCAGATCCCGTTGTACTTCCCCTTTTCCCAACTTGACACCATTTAGATAGTAATCTGCCTTCCTGTTTTTGATACCAAAGTGGATAACCTCACATTTATCCACATTCAACTTCATCTGCCCACTCCCCCAATCTGTAAATAGCAGCGGTCCCAGCACCGAGCCTTGCGGTACTGCCTGCCATTCTGAAAGGGACCCGTTAATCCCTACTCTTTGTTTCCTGTCTGCCAACCAATTTTCTATCCATGTCAGCACTCTACCCCCAATACCATGTGCCCTAATTTTGCCCACTAATCTCCAATGTGGGACCTTATCAAATGCTTTCTGAAAGTCCAGGTACACTACATCCACTGGCTCTCCGGTGTCAAATTTTCCTAGTTACATCCTCAAAAAAATTCCAGATTAGTCAAGCATGATTTCCCCTTCGTAAATCCATATTAACGATTTAAACGAGGGAATTAAATGTGACATCTCCAAATTTGCGGATGACACAAAGCTGGGTGGCAGTGTGAGCTGCGATGAGGATGCTATGAGGCTGCAGGGTTACTTGGATAGGTTGGGTGAGTGGGCAGATGCATGGCAGATGCAGTACAATGTGGATAAATGTGATGTTATCAACTTTGGTGGCAAGAATAGGAAGGCAGATTATCAGATGAATGGTGTCAGATTAGGAAAAGGGGAGGTGCAACGAGACCTGGGTGTGCTTGTACATCAGTCACTGAAAGTAAGCATGCAGGTCTAGCATGCAGTGAAGAAAGCTAATGGCATGTTGGCCTTCATTGCGAGAGGATTTGAGTTTAGAAGCAAGGACGTCCTACTGCAGTTGTACAGGGCCCTGGTGAGACCGCACCTGGAGTATTGTGTGCAATTGTGGTCTCCTAATTTGAGGAAGGACATTATTTCTATTGAGGGAGTGCAGCGTAGGTTCACCAGGTTAATTCCCGGGATGGCAGGACTGACGTATAATTAAAGAATGGGTCGACTGGGCTTGTATTCACTTAGGATGAAGGGATCTTATAGAAACATATAAAATTCTTAAAGGATTGGTTCAAGTTCTAGTGAGTTTATTGTCATGTGTCCCTGTATAGGACAATGAAATTCTTGCTTTGCTTCAGCACACAGAACATAGTAGGCATTTACTACAAAAGTTGTAATTGAGCCTTTTATGTTTTGGGTCTTATAGAAACATATAAAATTCTTAAAGGATTGGACAGACCAGATGCAGGGAAAATGTTCCCGATGTTGTGGGAGCCCAGAACCAGGAGTCACAGTTTAAGAATAAGGGGTAGGCCATTTAGGACTGAGATGAGGGGAAAAAAATTCACCCAGAGAGTTGTGAATCTGTGGAATTCACTGCCACAAAAGACAGTGGAGGCCAATTCACTGGATGTTTTCAAGAGAGAGTTAGATTTAGCTCTTAGGGCTAAAGGAACCAGGGGATCTGGGGAAAACACAGGAACCGGAGAATGATTTTAGATGATCAGCCATGATCATATTGCTGGGTCGAAGGTCCGAATGGCCAACTCCTGTACCCATTTTTCTATGTTTCTGATATGCCTTTATATATTGTGCCTAAATAGTCCAAACATACTTATATTCAGTACCCCAACCTGTAAACAGGTGGTAATAAAAAGGAGTTGCAGATGCTGTTTTGTACAGACCCAAAGGGTCCCGGCCCAAAACATCACCTATCCATTTTCTCCAAATACTGCCTGACCCTCTGAGTTACTCCAGGATTTTGTGTCTATCTTTGGTAAACTGGTTAATATTTGCAATTAAATACTGCAGACCTATCGCAAAGGCATCAGAACCACCCCTCCCGAAACAGTCATGCATGCAGGAGACATACTGTCATTAATTCTATTCTTATAAATTGTAATGCAAAGGAATCTGATCAGATTTACTCTGATATCAGGTCATTTAATTTGATACGTACCCCAAATTACTTCAAAAGTAAACATGAAAGGGAGATTTCAGACTCAAGAGAAACAACAGATTAATGCTCCAAAATACTTAGGGCCCTCTGATATCTAACCCCCAAAGTCTATTTTCTGACACTATTGCATAGAATATAGTTTTATCATTTAACTTCATACATACAGTTGCAAAAGCAAGCAAATACCACAGAAATACAGCAGTTCATTTCAAATACTTTCTACCAGGAAACCCCATGCTGGGTGTAGTGTTGCATGTAACCCTAAGTCATACAGCGTGGAAACAGGCCCTTCAGCCCAACTTGTCCACATCAAACAACACGTCCATCTACACTAGTTCCACCTGCCTGCGTGTGGCCCATATCACTTTAAACTTGTCTGTGCTTGTCTAAATGCTTCTTAAATGTTGCGATAATACCTGCCTCAACTACCTCCTCCGGCAGCTTGTACCATACACCCACCACCCTTTGTGTGATCAAAGAAATGGGAGCCAATAGAATAATTGCCTCTGCAGTTCCCATACTGTGGTAGACGCACTGATTCTGGGAATTGAGAACCAGAGGACATAGTTTAAGATGAGGGGGGAAAGATTTAATAAGAACCTGAGGGGTAACTTTTTCCACACAAAGGGTGGTGGGTGTATGGAACAAGCTGCCAGAGGAGGTAGTTGAGGCAGGGACTATCCCAATGTTCAAGAAAAAGTTAGACAGGTACATGGATAGTCCAGGTTTGGAGGGATATGGGCCACCACAGGCAGGTGGGACTAGTGTAGCTGGGACATGTTGGCCGGTGTGGGCAAGTTGGGCTGAAGGGCCTGTTTCCACGCTGTAACACTCTATGACATGAACAATAATAGCTATAGGCTTAAATTCCATTTGGTTATTTCACTCTGATACAGGAAATATTCCAATAAACATTATAGTTGAGTTCTGTTAATTTACCTCTTCTCGCAGCTCATACTGTTCGATAAGTTTCTTTAATTTCTCAGCCAGCTCCATGTTTTCCTGGCGCAGTTTGGAGTTTCGTTCATTGTGTTGTTCCATCTGTGCCTGAATATCGTTTAGAGTTACCTGGAAGTGAGAAGTGATCTCTTTACGCTTTTCCTCCTCATCTCTTCCACGTTGAACACCTTCTTCCTGTGGGAAACAGATGTAATGACAACACTCCTCCAAAACTTGGTAAAGTGACAAGCTTTAGGCATCCTGAATTTACTTGCTGCATATTTCACATTTCCAAACAGAGAGCACTCAGCCTCATTTGCGCTGTCAGTAAGGAACATCATGAAGATGAGGTAGAGAAGGTTCAAGTCGCCAACAGATTTCAATGGCAAATCATTATTATAGGTTAGCCAAAGATATTTAGTTCCTTTGTACAAGAGCAGGAAAATTAGTGCTCAAGTAATTAACAACATTCAAGCGCTGGTCTTTATTGCCTGGGCAACAGATAGCAAGAGTAAGGAAGGCTTAATTCAATGTGCAGGCTTTTGCCGAGATTAAATCTGGAGCACTGTCCATTCATCAAGTCTTCCAATTTAAGGAAGGATAAAACTACCTTAAAGACAGAGCAATTAATGTTCACTAGATAGATTCCTGGAAATGATGATGAAATGTTGAGGCCTGTACTATAAAAGCAGTGTGGATGCTGTGTCCTCAAACATGGTTAAGGCAAACACAGATAGATCCTTGAATTAAATGGGAATAGTTGGGGATCAAGCAGATAATGTAATTAGATTCAGAGTTGTTCAGCATTGAAACAGGCCTTTGGAACACTTCTCCCTTAAAACTCTGTGCATACTACACAGGGATTGGAATAGACTGAAGATGCTCTAATGCACCCAAGGTTTATAGATCCAATGGTCCTTTAGCATTCAGCCGAACCACCTGTGGTACATAGTTCCCACTCTCCCAGGCGAGAGAATTTATTATCAGATACAGATATAAAATAACTTAATCCGCAATTGTCACAGCGCTAGGTGATATGGTCTGCCGACCTGTCTGGAACCACCAGATCAGCTTACCTTCAGAGTTCGATTGTGACGTTGCAGCTCACGACACAAGCTCTCCAGTTTGCTTCTTGCCAGAATAGCTTTGCTGTGCTCATTCCGCAAGTGATCCTTCTCTTGGATGATCTGGGTTTGTTTCTTTTGCAGTAATCTCATTTGCTTTTGAGTATTTCTATGTTCTTCAAGCTGCAGAAAGACTGCTTACAGTTGGTACCAAACTTACATTGCATAATTTCAAGTGAAAAATAAAACATTTTTCTGAACGTGCAATTTCAGCATGTTATGAAAATAAAATTCAGGACCATATCTGAGGAAGGATGTACAGGCCCTGGAGAGGGTCCAGAGGAGGTTTACAAGAATGATTCCAGGAATGTATGGGTTAACATATGATGAGCATTTAACAGCACTGGGCCTCTACTCGCTGGAGTCTAGAAGGTTGAGCGGGGACCTTATTGAAACTTACAGAATAATGAAACGCATAGACAGGGTGGATGTGGAAAGGATGTTTCCACTGGTGGAAGAGTCTAGGACCAGAGGTCACTGCCTCAGAATTAAAGGGCGCTCTTTAAGAAAGGTGAGGAGGAACCTCTTTAGTCAGAGGGTAGTTAATCTGTGGAACTCATTGCCACAGAGGGCTGTGGGGGCCAAGTCAGTGGATATTTTTAAGGCAGAGATAGACAAATTCTTGATTAGAATGGGTGTCAAGGGTTATGGGGTGAAGGCAGAAAAATGGGATTAGAAGACAGAGATCAGCCATGATAGAACGGCAGAGTAGACTCAATGGGCCGAATGGCCTAATTCTACTATAACTTATGAACTTGTGACCACTGAATCAACATTTTACCAGTAAAAATCATCTAATACAGGAATAATAAAAGCAACTCGAAGTTGTAAATTAGCCTGAGTGAATCCTGCATCAGCACTCCCAAGTCCCTTTGCACCTCCAATATCTGAATATGTCCCCATTTAGAAAATAATCTACACCTTTATTCCTACGATCAAAGTGCATGGCTGAGCTGTAGGACTCTATGGTTCTATTCAACTTGGCAATTTAGTTCAGAATTATGAAGTTGTAAGGAATTGTAGATGCTGGAATTTTGAGGAAAACACAAAGTGCTTGATAAATTCAGCAGGAATGGACAAGCAATGTTTCAGGTTGGGATCCTTCAAACTGATTGGAGTAGCAGGGGAAAAGCTGGAACAGAAAGGCGTGCGCAGGACATAGCGTGGCAAGTGATAGATGTAGGTGAGGGACTTTGATCAAAGTCTGAAGAGGGGCTCTGATCGTGTGAATTAAGAATAAGGGGTAGGCCATTTAGGACTGAGATGAGGAAAAACTTTTTCACCCAGAGAGTTGTGAATCTGTGAAATTCTCTGCCAGCAGTGGAGGCCAATTCACTGGATGTTTTCAAGAGTTAGATTTAGCTCTTCGGGCTAAAGGAATCAAGGGATATGGGGAAAAAGCAGGAATGGGTTAATGATTTTGGATGATCAGTCTTGAATGGCCCACTCCTGCACCTATTTTTCTATGTTTCTATCTGAAACATCACTTGTCCATTCCTCCCCAGATATAACTTGACCCAGAGTCCATCCAGCAGTCTGGCAGGGATTTGCCATGCCAAAGAAAAACTGGTTGATGTGAGATGTGGCACAAATTCTATGCTGTCCAACTTTTTAATAACAAAACTCAGGTTGACTATTTTTCCAGATAGTGTGCATGATTGATTAACACATTGTAATATCAACACAGTAATTAGCTTGTGTGCTGATTGTAGTTGGCAGCCTGAATAACGATCATACATTTTACACCATTCTGCTCACCATATCTGCATATTTTTTGCAGAGTGCAGCAAGCTTCTCCTCCGGGGTACTCAAAGTGTTTAACGTCTGCATCAGTAACGTAATTTCCTTTCCTGAAAAATATGATCACGTATTAGAAATGTAACGGGATGAACGTCTTTCAACAGTTGATCAATGTTTGAAAATTCCCCAACATATTTTGGTCTTTAGTTCTTCTCACCTTTATGAGGAGAGAACATGACAGAATCAGCAGGGTTAAGGTTGTGGCGGTGGTGGTGGTGAGCTAAAGGGCTCCATAAAAAATCGAAGTCAAAACTAAGCATGCACAAGCTGTTTTTGAGTAGCAAAACTATCCCCCACAATACACTACCTTGCAGCTCAATATATCCCTCACAATATGCAAAACACTGCAGCTGTTTAAAATTGTCAAATAAACAGAAACTTGTGGAATCACTCAGTACATCAACATCTGTGAAATAAGTGGTTATTTTAACCCAATATTCTTTCAGAAGAGCAGTTGTGATGAAAATTATTGATCAAAATGTCAACTTTGTTTCTCTCCACTGATGCTGCCTACATTCCTGGCGTTTTCCATTCGCACATTTGTTGCTAATATTATCTAAGCCAAAAGATCAAAGGAATGATGTGGAGGATGACACAAACATCGCAGGGTGTATCTTAAATTGAAACGTCAAACTAATGGCACAACATAGGATACACGGATACTATTTGGATAAGAACGTACATGGCATGATGCAAGTTTGCAAATTACACCAAAGTGGGTAGACACCAAATGCTATGGGAAGGAATGGGTGACGTTTCGGCTGAAGACTCTTCTCGACCTGAAATGTCACCCATTCCTTCTCTCCAGAGATGCCGCCTAGCCCACTGAGTTACTCCAGCGTCTTGTGTCTATCTTTGGTGTAAACCAGCATCTGCAGTTCCTTCATACATTAAAGTGAGTGGTAGACTCAAAATGCTGGAGTAAAATGTGGGCAGGCAGCATCTCTGGATAGAAGTGAGTGTTATTGTAGATGGTGATGATGGTTGTCAGAAATTGCAGCAGGATCTTGATTGGTTGGGCAGGTGGGCTGAGGAACATTGATGGAATTTAATTTAAAAAATGTGAGGTGTTGCATATTGGGAAGTCTAACAAGGGCCAGACCTGCACAGTGATCGGTAGGGCTCTGGGGAGTATTCTAGAGCAGAGGGATCAAGGAGTGCATGTACATAGTTCCTTGAAGGTGGTGTCACAGGTAGGTGGGGAGATCAAAAAGTATTTTGGCACATTGGCCTTCATCAGTCACCTTCATCGCGGAGTATTGAGTATAGAAGTTGGGAGGACATGTTACAGTTATACGTTGGTGAGGCCACATTATTATGTTCAGTTTTGGTCACCGTGTTATAGGAAGGCTTGTTGTCAAGCTGGAAAGGATGCAGAGAAGATTTACAAAGATGATGTCAGGGGGCGCTGACCTGTGCGCGGCTGCCCAGCCTGCAGCTGTCTGTCTTTTCATCTTTTTTTTAATTTTTAGTTAGTTAAAGTGTTTTTGTTTCTGGAGTTCTAGACTTTTTTATGTGGGGGGTGGGGGGGGGGGGGGGAAGGGGGAAACTACCTTTCAGGGTCCCTACCTGGTCGGAGAGGCAGCTTTTCTCCGGGCTGCAGCTTCGACCCGTCCTCGCGGCCTACCAGCGGGCCTGGAGCGGCGTTTCCTGTCGGGGACCGCCCAGAACCACGGCTTCGGCAGCGGCACAGCGCTGGAGCGTTAGCGTGTAGCGGGCGATGCCTTGCCTGGGTCGCCGCGCTGGAGCTCCGGTGAGCTGAAGACCGCCGGGAACAACATCGCGGAGCTGCGGGTTTGAGGAGCGGCCAGCTGCGGGCGGCGGCGCCGAACTGTACACCGGGAGCCTGGGATCTCTAGATGAGATCGCCAGTTGTGGAGCTCCAACCGGCACGGCCTTGTTGGATTCGGAAGCCGCGGCCTCCAGTACGGAAGCGGCCGTTCCAGGGTTCCCAGGCCGCTGCGAGGATTCTCCCGACGCCGGAGCAACATCACCCGGCGAGAACGGCCAGGAACATCGGGCCTCCGTAGAGGCAACTGTGGAGGCCTCAATGGGCCCGACTATGGGTGAACTGGGGTTGGGGACTGGACTTTGTGCCTTCCCTCATGGTGGGAGCCATTGTGGGGGGATGTTCTTTATGTTTAATCTCTTATTAATGTTATGTCTGTATTCTTTCTTTATGTGCTGCACTGGCAAGAAGCATTTCACTACACCTAGGTGTATGTGACTAATAAATAACCTTTGACCTTTTCTTTGAGAGCCTGAGCTAACGGGAGAGGTTGTGCAGTCTTGGGATTTATTTCTTGGAGCGCAGGAGGATGGGGGTGATCTTAGAGAGATGTAGAAAATCATGAGAGATCAGGTAAACACACAGAGTCTTTTACCCAGAGTAGGGGATTCAAGGGACAGAGGATGAGGTTTAAGGTGAGGGGGGAAAGATTGAATAGGGACCTGAAGAGTGACTCCATGACTCTAAAGTCTGACATTGCATTGGATATATCAAGGCTTCCACAATATCATATCTCATTTTGCATGCCTACTTGCACCATTAGCCAAGGTTCACTGTACAGACATTCTGCCATCCATTTGACAATGCAAACTTTCTCCAGACCTAAACCAGAAAAAATACAAGCATAGTGAATTACCAGAGACAAAAGAGACTGCAGATGCTGGATTTTTGTACTGGAAGAACTTTGTGGGTCAGGTGACAATTGCAGAGGAAAATGGACAACTCACATTTCGGGTTGGGACCCTTCTTCAGACAAATTAAGGCCTGAAACATCATCTATTTCCCTCCACAGATCGTTCAAGTTCACCTTTATTGTCACTTAGCCAACTAAAGTACAGCCATACAGCCATACTAAGTAAAAAGCAACAATACACACAGCCACATAAAATAAAATTTAACATAAACATCCACTACAGTGGAATCCACATTCCTCACTGTGATGAAAAGCAATTCGCTTCCTCGCCCATTGAGTTCCTCCAGCAGTTTGTCAATCACTGTGCACTCTGTTTCCCTTCATTTTCAAAACATGTGATGGAAGGCATCACTCTCTCGTTTAGTTTAGAGACACAGCACGGAAACAGGCCCTTCTTCCCGTGCTGACCAGTGATTCCCATACACTAATGCTCTCCTACACACTAGGGACAATTTACAATTTTACCGAAGCCATTTCACCTACAAACCTGTACGCCTTTGGAACATGGGGGGAAACTGGAGGACCTGAGGAAAACCCACGTGGTCACGGCGGGAACGCACAAACTCCATACAGGCAGCACCCGTAGTCAGTATCGAAGCCGGGTCTCTGGGGCTGTGAGGCAGCAACTCTATCGCTGTGCCACCATCCAGGTAACCATTCCCCAATGCTCAGCTAGTGTTCACATCTTGGCTCTTGAGCTTTAACACACCAAGATCTTTCCACCATTTAAATCACAAATGGGATCATGATGGAATAGATTCCCATTCGGCTGGAACAGTATCAACAAATCTTAAGCTGAACATCATTGACTTGATTGGCATCCTCTCAACCCCTCCACTTGCTAACCATAACATACCATCTGTCTGCATATGGTTTATATCCCTCTATTCTGTACATGTTCATATGTCTAAGTGCCTCTTAAATATTGCTATCGTATCTGCTTCCATCAGCAAATACCACTGTGTAAAAAACATGCCCAATCTCCTTTAAACTTATCCCTCTAACCTCAAATCCATGCTTCTATTCTTATGCAACTCTTAAATTTTATATACTTCTGTCAGCTTCGACACTCCAGTCCCAGACAAAACAATCCAAGTCTCTCCAAATTCTCCTTTCTTTCGAGACAACATGTTGCTGAACTGTTTTGGCACTGTCTCCAAAGCCTCCACATCATTCCTGTGATGCGTTGACCAGAACTGCATGCAATACTCTAGAAGTGACCAAGCCAAAGTTTTTCCAGGTGCAATACAACTTCCCAACTTTTGTAACTAATTCCCTGATGGATAAAGGCAAGTGCACCATGTGCCCTCTTTACTACCATATCTATTCATGCAACAAGCAGCCTTCTTGGAGTGCAACTTGACAAAGCAGCCATCTTGAATGGCAACCAATACATTTCTCTCAGGGTCAATGCCCCTTGGATGTGCTCACCATCACACAACTAGGTGTTCCAGGGCACAAAAGACAGTGAGCACAGGATACCATAATTCACAATTTTCCCTCCAAGTAATACAACACATATTGTTGTTCTTTCATTGCCAAGAGGTTGAACTGCTGGGACTTGCTGCCAGCAGCATTGCAGTTATTGTATAACAGACCACATCCCACCACTAACCCAGAGGCAATCAGGAACGACTATTAAATGTCAGCCATGCAGGAAGTGCCTGCAATCCATAGTGAGTAACAAGGAAAATCTTGGCTTCCAGAGTATTAGCATTCTTCCCAATGCAAATACTTTTACATTTCCCCTCTTTGTTTCCTATATCTCTTTGCATAATACCTCAATTAAAACAGGGGGAATATTCTCCCTCCTCTCTTGCCTCAAGGAATAGCTGGTACTGCAAGCCTATATACACTGTACAATTAAGCTCAACCGACAATAATTGCAAGGGAACAACCATTACTCTAACCCTAATCCTTTCACTTGTGAAGGCTACCTTTGAAAAATAATGTACACCAGATAAAATACAAACCATGGCTTCTGTAGGAAGTAAATAAAATTACTATTCTAGATAATTATTTACATCCATATATTATACACTTGTGCACAACATTTTAAATCAAGCTTCCACATCTTGGTTTATAAATTGTAAAATACGCTTGTCAGAGATGAAGAAATTCAACACGAACCACTTGCTGCAACTTGAACACAAAGATGACTTACCGCATTAATTTATTCTTCTTCAGGCATATGTTTAAAGATCAACACTAAGGTTTAAACTGTCTTTTCCTGTTCCTACTTAGTGATAGAATTTGTTTATCAGGACTTGTTACAAAGAGACATGGGAACGCAGTTTATAAAAACATTATATAACCACTGAGTTACATTATCTTCACTTCAATAACAAAGCAATGACATATCAGTTTTTGAAACAGTTTTGCACAGATTAAGTGTTGGTCATCTAATAAACCCATTCCGGTAAAAACAGGGGAAAGCACAATTTCAAGTAGTTGTTAATATATATCAATCCACATCGACTCACAAGAAACTGCAAATGCTGGAATCAGTTACTGAGTTTCTCGTACTTTTGCGCAATCCATGTGGAGTTGTGCCAAATCAGATACATTTCAAGGATATGAGACACGTTAACAAAATGGAACCAGCATATTTATATTTTTAAATATCACGTGAAATACTTATTTGAAGCAAAGGGGAGAAAACATTTTTCTCCGTCATGAAATATTTGTGACAGTATTGGCCACGTCATGCATAACATGTGCTCTTCACTTTTATCCCATCAATCAACCGCATGCCTAGGTTGGCAGAGCGAGGGGGATAATTCAGCTAGAGTAGGAACCATGGCTTAACTTGTCCATGCCAACCATGACACTGAGCTAGTCCCACTTGCCTGCACTAGGCCCATATCCCTTCAAACCTTTTTGGGTGACGTTTCGGGTCGAGACCCTTCTTTTCCCTTAGTCAGGGGAAAGTGAAACGAGTGATTATACACATTGTCTGGAGAGAGATATAGATCAAATGGATGCAAGATATGCAAAAAAAGTAACGACGATAAAGGAAACAGGCCATCGTTAGCTGTTTACTCGGTGAGAATGAAAACCGAGAACCTGCTGCAACTTGGCTGGGGGAGGGATGGACAGTGAAGGAATGCAGGGGTTACTTGAAGTTAGCAAAATCAATATTCATACCATTGGGTTGTAAATTGCCCAAGCAAAATACGATATGATGTTCCTCCAATTTGTGATTAGCCCCACTCTGGCAATGGAGGAGGCTAGGACAGAAAGGTCAGTGTGTGAAGGGGAATTAAAGTGTTTGGCAACCGGGAGATCAGGTAGGACTGAGCGAAGTGTTCAGCGAAACGATCGCCTAGCCTATGTTTGGTCTCGCCAATGTATAAGAGTCCACATCTTGAACAACGGTACCAGTAGATGAGGTTGAAGGAGGTGCAAGTGAACCTCTGCCTCACCTGAAAGGACTGTCGGGGTCCCTGGACAGATTCGAGGGAGGAGGTTTAGGGACCAACCTGACAGGAGATGGGGTGTTTTTTGACTGGAGTTCTTTGACTAGTTGTCTTTAACAAGGATCAGCACAAGGACATGTGTTTGCAATTTGCATGATGGCAGGTGGCTTGGTTAGTAAATTTGCAGACAATATGAAAATTAGTGGTAGGTTGTCAAAAGAAACAGCAGGATTGAGATCATTTAGAAATTGGGGTGGAGTAATGGCAAATCGAGAAGTGTGAAGTGATGGATTTTGGGAGGTCAAATGCAAGAGAAAAGTATGCAGTAAATGGCAGGACCCTTATGTACAAAGACATCTGGGGTTGCAAGTTCACAGCTCCCCGAGAGGCATTAAGAGGATTAGAGTGATACAGACCATGTATCAGAGTGATACAGACCTGAAGGAATTAATCAGAATTGCATGCACTGTACTGTTCTCACTATATATGCTAATATGCCCACGTTTTAAGTTGGCAATATCCTTGTTTTAACTGAGAAAACTAAACGGGCTAAATTAAATCAAAAAAACAATACAAAATAGGAGAATTTCGGCTCACCCAGTGCTTTGGCTTTCTTTTTCTCTGGAGGTTTTTTCTGATCCTTGTTGTTGGGAGCAACTCCATTCTCTTTCACATCAGCCACGGCCTTCACCACTTTCTCAGTTTCTTCATTCATCACCTCACATTCTATTTCCCGCACACCATTTCTCAGAGACTCATTGTTGGCACACTTTTCTAGTTCTTCCAACTCAGGAGATTCCTCAGGCTGCACAGAAGAACCGTGCTCATCCAGAGTGCAGCAATACGTGTTCAGAATGTCTTCAAGCTGTCTGCTAAGCTCATCCGAGACATCAGATGTTGACGTCTCAGACTGGACGCTATTCAAGTTGTTGGTAGTTGAAGTTTCTTGAACAACTAATGATGCCTCACTGCTGTTTCCGGTTTGTGTTTGTTTCAGAACATCTTCATTGGGTCTTATATTATCATGGTTTTGAACAACCCCATTCTGACCACCAGACTTTTCAATTGTTTGGCAAATAGTTTCAAGTCCTGCAGATTCAAGAACGCTCAGCTTGTCCTCTGCCCCCTCCGCTGCTGTGACACGAACTAGTGCCTCAAGACCACCAGCAGATGGGCTGAGCTTACTTTCAGAGTCTTGATTTTTCATGGTTTATCTTTTACTGCACAAAAATA
Organism: Amblyraja radiata; assembly: GCF_010909765.2. Lineage (NCBI taxonomy): Eukaryota > Metazoa > Chordata > Chondrichthyes > Rajiformes > Rajidae > Amblyraja > Amblyraja radiata. The sequence continues at coordinate 188,003 of NC_045982.1, read as the reverse complement.
AGCGTTATTTTTACAGATTTTAATTAGTTTAATTAGTTACAATAATAATCTGCTGAATTCCAATACACTAGTTAGCTTGAAGGTAGACACAAAATGATGGAGTAACTCAGCGGGTCAGACAATATCTCTGGAAAAAAATAATAAGTGACATTTCAGGGGTCTCGACCCGAAACGTCACCTATTCCTTTTCTCTAGAGATGCTGTCTGACCCGCTGAGTTACTCCATCTTTTTGTGACTACCTTCGGTTGAAACAAGCATCTGCCATTCCTTCCTACACTAGTTAGTTCATTAACCCAACAATTTAGAAACACTGTTTCTAAATGAATAATTTGGTTAATCTTTCAGTTAATTCCTAAATTGCCCCATATTAATTGCAGATTGTTTTTCAATGTTGGATTTGGGCATTTTCCAAATGTTAGGTTCGCTGCTGTAAAATTCCCTGCTTCCTGGTATTATAATTGCTTATTTCTAATCCTCGGGGGCAGCTTCAGAATCCAAGGAATTTTGGAAGTTTCTACTGCCTGTTCCTTTAAGACCATAGGATACAGGCCAGCAGGACCAAGAACCTGTACTGGAACCCTATTAGTGTCCCAAGTACTTTTTACCAGATCAATTCAAAATAATTATTTAGAATTCCATATTATTCACTAAATCCCATTCTTACTATTCCTTTCCATTTTATAACAGACCTATTGTTAGTTTGTATATTATATGCTAGTTCACTCATATTCTTTATTCCTTTTTAGTCAAATTCCTATTTTCTAAAATTTAATTCCAATCCTCTGGCTTGCACGACTGCAATATTGTCTCTTCTCTCCGGAGACAGTTTCACAACTCCACTGCAATATTATCTGTCTTTTCCTGATCTCTTTGTTAGCCAGGAAACATGCACCCTTCTCGTTGAGCCTTACCTTATCAGAATATGAAATTTAGAAAATATCTCCGTAAATGTTTCCCACTGATAATCTACTGTCTAAATCCTTCATTTATTTTTGCCAGGCAATTTTATAATTGCCCTCTCTTTAAATTCATTACTCTAGCTTCAAACACAGCGGGCCTGTCCTCAAGCTTTCTCCAGAGGATCCTTTGTAATGACATAATTAACCCTGGTATTATGCAATGCAAGATCTAAATCAGCCTGGTTTGAGTTTAATGAATTACTCCAAGAAGCCCTTTCAAATATTCTTCATGAACTTGTCCTCAGGATTTCCCTTCCTAGCCTAAATCACGATCAAGATCACATGACTATTGCAGTACATTTCCTACATTACTTGATTTATACCGTATCTTACAGTATGACAACTGTTGATGGCCTACATACTATACAGTGTCCGTTTGTGTCATCAACTCATCTATATTATTGCAAATGTTATGTTCATTCAGATAAATTTTATCTCATCGTTTTCTCTATTCTATTTTTTTAACGTATACACAATTTTCCACCTTCCAGTAGATTGGTTAGTCTTCCCCTTCTTAAATACTCTTTATCTAAACCCTTATCTTCTACTTAGCTTCTGATTTAACCCTCAAGGTCCCATTCTCCTACTGTTAGAATAAACCCTCCCCAATGGCATGTGAAACTCCATCCTTCACCCAGCAAGGGTCTCATTCATTCTGAGGTATGACCCATTATACTGTCTCCAAAAACAGTCCCAATTCTTCAGGAATCAAAACTCTTGCATGATCCAATGCCCAGGCACCATCACCAGCCGCACATTCACACCTTATACTTGTATTCACGAATATATGGCACTAGTAAACCTATCTCTAACGTTTGACAGTCGACCACTTAACCTTCTTCGATCCCAATCACCAGCATGACGGCTTCTATCTACATCCTTGGAACAGATATGAACTGTGATTATGAGACTTCATTGAACTGAGAATTAAGAAGACCTTCTATAAAATAAATATAAAGGTACTATTTTCCCCACTATAGGTCAGAAAGATAAGTTTATGTGAATGGTACAAGGATTAAAGAGAAAAGAGGGTAGGGACACTGAGCTTGATGGCAGAATGGGCAGCGACATCACATGTGAACAGCAAGTGTACTCGAAGGGCCATGGCCGTCAGGTCCCAGAGATAGAAGGTGAGATCGAGGCACTCTCATTTCCCGCAGCCACGACCGGACAAATTCTCTTTTGCTGTGATTTTTCTACCAACCCATACACAACCAATGCAAAGAAAGCTCGAGATCCAATGGCAACAGGTGGGGATTTAAGGACGTTGTGTTTTTTTAGAAACAAAGAACTGCAGATGCTGGATAATACACAAAAGAACACAGAGTGCTGGAGTGGGTGAGGCAGCATCTCTGGAGAACATGGATATAGGTGACGTCTTCACCTAAGGAGGACACAAACAATCTTCCTGATATAGTAGTGGCCAGAGTGATGGGGTGACGGAGGAACTGAAGGAAATCCACATTAAGCAGGAAATGGTGTTGGATAGACTGATGGGACGGGAGGCTGATAAATCCCCAGGGCCTGATGGTCTGCATCCCAGGGTACTTAAGGAAGTGGCTCTATAAATTGTGGACGCATTGGTGATAATTTTCCAATGTTCTATAGACTCAGGATCAGTTCCTGTGGATTGGAGGGTAGCTAATGTTATCCCACTTTTTAAGAAAGGCGGGAGAGAGAAAACAGGGAATTATAGACCAGTTAGCCTGACATCGGTGGTGGGGAAGATGCTGGAGTCAATTATAAAAGATGAGATAGTCGAACATTTGGATAGCAGTAACAGGATCGGTCCGAGTCAGCATGGATTTACGAAGGGGAAACCATGCTTGACTAATCTCCTGGAATTTTTTGAAGATGTAACTAGGAAAATGGACAAGGGAGAGCCAGTGGGTGTAGTGTACCTGGACCTTCAGGAAGCATTTGATAAGGTCCCACATAGGAGATTAGTGGGCAAAATTAGGGCACATGGTATTGGGGGGTAGAGTGCTGACATGGATTGGCAGACAGGAAACAAAGAAGAGGGATTAACGGGTCCCTTTCAGAATGGCAGGCAGTACCGCAAGGCTCGGTGCTGGGACCGCTGCAATTTACAATATACATCAATGATTTGGATGAAGGGATTCAAAGTAACATTAGCAAATTTGCAGATGACACAAAGCTGGGTAGCAGTGTGAACTGTGAGGAGGATGCTAAAAGAATGCAGGATGACTTGGACAGGTTGGGGGAGTGGGCAGATGCATGGCAGATGAAGTTTAATGCGGATAAATGTGAGGTTATCCACTTTGGTAGCAAAAACAGGAAGGCAGATTACTATCTAAATGGCGTCAAGTTGGGAAAAGGGGAAGTACAACGGGATCTGGGTGTCCTTGTACATCAGTCTATGAAAGTAAGCATGCAGGTAAAGCAGGCAGTGAAGAAAGCGAATGGCATGTTGGCCTTTACAACAAGAGGAATCGAATATAGGAGCAAAGAGGTCCTTCTGCAGTTGTACAGAGCCCTAGTGAGACTACACCTGGAGTATTGTGTGGAGTTTTGGTCCCCTAATTTGAGGAAGGACATTCTTGCTATTGAGGGAATGCAGCGTAGATTTACAAGGTTAATTCCCGGGACGGCGGGACTGTCATTTGCGAGAATGGAGTGGCTGGGCTTGTACACTCTGGAGTTTAGAAGGAAGAGAGGGAATCTCATTGAAACATATAAGATTGTTAAGGGTTTGGACACACTAGAGGCAGGAAACATGTTCCCGATGTTGGGGGAGTCCAGAACCAGGGGCCACAGTTTAAGAATAAGGCATAAGCCATTTAGAACAGAGACGAGGAAACACTTTTTCTCACAGAGAGTTGTGAGTCTGTGGAATTCTCTGCCTCAGAGGGCGGTGGAGGCAGGTCTCTGGATGATTTCAAGAGAGAGCTAGATAGGGCTCTTGAAGATAGCGGAGTCAGGGGATATGGGGAAAAGGAAGGAACGGGGTACTGATTGTGGATGATCAGCCATGATCACATTGAATGGCGGTGCGGGCTCGAAGGGCCGAATGGCCTACTCCTGCACCTATTGTCTATTTTCTCGGGTCTTCTTCAGACCGTCTTGTGCTGTTACTGTTGAGAATATTTACACAACTTTACCGATAAAATGAAGATGGTTGTAGACAAGAAGGAACGAAAAGGAACGGAAGCCGAGAAACCCGCGGTCGTGTGATGTTCCTGAAAGGCACAAATAGAGTCAGTCACCCGGCGCCGAGCAACAGCCCAACCGGTCCAGTGACCGTCCCCGTTCACCCGCCGGCTCCCGACACCTACGAGCGGCCCCGCTCCCCCCCCGTGTCCCCGCTCCCCAGTCCCCGCGTCCTCGCTCCCCCAGACCCCGTTCCCCCAGACACCGTGTCCCCGCTCCCCGTGTACCAGTCCCCGCTCCCCGTGTCCCGTCCCCGCTCCCCCAGACCCTGTGTCCCCGCTCCCCGTGTACCACAGTCCCCGCTCCCCCAGACCCCGTGTCCCCGACCCCATGCGTCCCCAGTCCCTGTGTGTCCCCACTCCCCGTGTACCCGTGTGTCCCCGCTCCCCCAGACCCCGTGTGACCCCAGTCCCCGCTCCCCCAGACCCCGTGTGTGCCCGTGTCCCCGCTCCCCGTGTACCACAGCCCCCGTGTGTCCCCACTCCCCGTGTCCCCAGTCCCCGTGTGTCCCCACTCCCCGTGTCCCCAGTACCCGTGTACCACAGACCACGTGTACCAGTCCCCACGTCCCCGTGTACCACAGCCCCCGTGTACCACAGCCCCAGACCTCGTGTGTCCCCGCTCCCCGTGTATCACAGACCCCGTGTACCTGTGTACCACAGCCCAGACCCCGTGTACCAGTCCCCGTGTGTCCCCACTCCCTGTGTCCCCAGTACCCGTGTACCACAGACCCCGTGTCCCCCCAGTCCCCGTGTACCACAGTCCCCGTGTACCACAGTCCCCGTGTGTCCCCAGTCCCCGTGTGTCCCCACTCCCCGTGTGTCCCCACTCCCCGTGTCCCCCCACTCCCCGGGTCCCCAGTACCCATGTGTCCCCGTGTACCACAGACCCCGTGTACCACAGTCCCCGTGTCCTTGTGTACCAGTCCCCGTGTACCACAGCCCCACAGACCCCGTGTACCACAGCCCCAGACCCCCGTGTGTCCCCGCTCCCCGTGTACAACAGACCCCGTGTACCACAGCCCACAGACCCCGTGTACCACTGTCCCCGTGTGTCCCCAGTCCCCGTGTACCACAGACCCCGTGTACCACAGCCCCACAGACCCCGTGTGTCCCCAGTCCCCGTGTACCACAGCCCCACAGATCCCATGTACCACAGCCCCACAGACCCCGTGTGTCCCCAGTCCCCGTGTACCACAGCCCCACAGGCCCCATGTACCACAGCCCCACAGACCCCGTGTGTCCCCGTGTACCACAGCCCCCACGTGTCCCCGTATGTCCCCAGTTCCCGTGTACCACAGCCCCACAATGTCCCCAGTCCCCGTGTACCACAGCCCCCGTGTGTCCCCGTGTACCACAGACCCCGTGTGTCCCCGTCTGTCCCCACTCCCCGTGTGTCCCCGTGTACCACAGCCCACAGTCCCCGTGTACCACAGCCCTCAGTCCCCGTGTGTCCCCGTGTACCACCCCACAGCCCCCAGACCACAGTCCCTGTGTACCACAGCCCACAGTCCCCGTGTACCACAGTCCCCGTGTACCACAGCCCACAGTCCCCGTGTACCACCCCACAGCCTCCACAGACCACAGTCCCCGTGTACCACAGACCCCGTGTATCCCCGTCTGTCCCCACTCCCCGTGTACCACAGCCCAGTCCCCGTGTACCACAGCCCTCAGTCCCCGTGTACCACCCCACAGCCCCCAGACCACAGTCCCCGTGTACCACAGCCCACAGTCCCCGTGTACCACAGCCCACAGTCCCCGTGTACCACCCCACAGCCTCCACAGACCACAGTCCCCGTGTACCACAGCCCCCAGTCCCAGTGTGTCCCCGTGTACCACAGTCCCCGTGTGTCCCCGTGTACCACAGCCCCCACAGACCACAGTCCCCGTGTACCACAGTCCCCGTGTACCAGTCTCCTTGTGTCCCCGTGTACCACAGACCCCGTGTACCACAGTCCCCGTGTGTCCCCGTGTACCACAGTCCCCGTGTCCCCCCGAGTACCACAGTCCCCGTGTACCACAGTCCCCGTGTACCACAGACCCCGTGTACCACAGTCCCCGTGTACCACAGTCCCCGTGTGTCCCCGTGTACCAGTCCCCGTGTACCACAGTCCCCGTGTGTCCCCGTGTACCACAGTCCCCGTGTACCAGTCCCCGTGTGTCCCGGTGTACCACAGACCCCGTGTGTCCCCGTGTACCACAGACCCCGTGTACCACAGTCCCCGTGTGTCCCCGTGTACCAGTCCCCGTGTGTCCCGGTGTACCACAGACCCCATGTGTCCCCGTGTACCACAGTCCCCGTGTGTCCCCGTGTACCACAGTCCACAGCCCCCACAGACCACAGTCCCCGTGTACCAGTCCCCGTGTACCACACCACACACAGTCCCCGTGTACCAGTCCCCGTGTACCACAGACCCCGTGTGTCCCCGTGTACCACAGACCCCGTGTGTCCCCGTGTACCACAGACCCCGTGTACCACAGTCCCCGTGTACCACAGTCCCCGTGTACCAGTCCCCGTGTGTCCCGGTGTACCACAGACCCCATGTGTCCCCGTGTACCACAGTCCCCGTGTGTCCCCGTGTACCACAGTCCCCGTGTGGCCCCGTGTACCACAGTCCCCGTGTACCACAGTCCCCGTGTGTCTCCGTGTACCACACCCCAGTCCCCGTGTACCACAGTCCCCGTGTACCAGTCCCCGTGTGTCCCGGTGTACCACAGACCCCGTGTGTCCCCGTGTACCACAGTCCCCGTGTGTCCCCGTGTACCACAGACCCCGTGTGTCCCCGTGTACCACAGACCCGTGTGTCCCCGTGTACCACAGACCCCGTGTGTCCCCGTGTACCACAGACCCCGTGTGTCCCCGTGTACCACAGTCCCCGTGTGTCCCCGTGTACCACAGTCCCCGTGTACCCCACCCCACAGTCCCCGTGTACCCCACACCCCCCGTGTACCCCACCCCACGGCCCCCACACCCCACAGTCCCCGTGTACCACAGTCCCCGTGTACCACCCCACAGCCTCCACAGTCCCCGTGTACCAGTCCCCGTGTACCCCACCCCACACCCCACAGACCACAGTCCCCGTGTGTCCCCGTGTACCACATACCCCGTGTGTCCCCGTGTACCACAGTCCCCGTGTACCATAGACCCCATGTGTCCCGGTGTACCACAGTCCCCGTGTACCAGTCCCCGTGTACCCCACCCCACGGCCCCCACAGACCACAGTCCCCGTGTACCACAGTCCCCGTGTACCAGTCCCCGTGTGTCCCGGTGTACCACAGACCCCATGTGTCCCCGTGTACCACAGTCCCCGTGTACCACAGTCCCCGTGTGGCCCCGTGTACCACAGTCCCCGTGTACCACAGTCCCCGTGTGTCTCCGTGTACCACACCCCACAGTCCCCGTGTACCATAGACCCCATGTGTCCCGGTGTACCACAGTCCCCGTGTGCCAGTCCCCGTGTACCCCACCCCACGGCCCCCACAGACCACAGTCCCCGTGTACCACAGTCCCCGTGTACCAGTCCCCGTGTGTCCCGGTGTACCACAGACCCCGTGTGTCCCCGTGTACCACAGTCCCCGTGTACCACCGTCCGTGTGTGTCCCCGTGTACCACAGACCCCGTGTGTCCCCGTGTACCAGTCCCCGTGTACCACATACCCCGTGTGTCCCCGTGTACCATAGACCCCATGTGTCCCGGTGTACCACAGTCCCCGTGTACCCCACCCCACACCCCACGGCCCCCACAGACCACAGACCCCGTGTGTCCCCGTGTACCACAGACCCCGTGTACCACAGTCCCCGTGTACCCCACCCACCCCACACCCCACGGCCCCCACAGACCACAGGCCCCGGTTCCCACCACCGAGCGGCCGCTGAGTTTTCTCCGGAATTTCCAGTTGGGCGACGGAAGTGAATGGACGTCACGGCGCATCCTCCTGACGTCGACCGATCCGACGGCGCGATGCTGCGTCACAATCGCACCCGGACAACGGGCACTTCCGCCCGGACTCGACCCCTGACCCCTGACCCCGGCCCGCAGGAGGAGGCCACTCGGCCCCTTTGGGCCAGCACCGCCATTCACCGTGGCCAATGGCTGAGCATCCACGATCAATACCCTGTCCCTGACTCCGTTAACCCTCCTATAGCAGAGCAAGATGGCCGACTCTCACGCAAACGTGTAGTTACGGTCATGGGTGATTATAGCCGCCATTTTAGCAACCAGCCTCCGCCATCTTGTTTCCGGCCAAAGATCGGATCTTTACTTCCGTCTCCGCTCCCGTATCTTCGCTTTGGTCTTTGACTTGGGCGGGGAGAGGGGAGAGGGTGTGTGGCCCGGGGAGAGGGGGTGTGGGGCCCGGGGAGAGGGGGTGTGTGGCCCGGGGAGAGGGGGTGTGTGGCCCGGGGAGAGGGGGGGTGTGGCCCGGGGGGGGGGGGGGGTGGGGCCCGGGGCGCGGGGGGGGGGGGGGGGCCCGGGGAGAGGGGCATATGGGCATGGGGGGGGGGGGGGGGGGGGGGGGGGGGGGGGGATAGGGCCTAGTGTGTATGAAGTTGCGGGGAGGTTTACAATTTTTCTTATTTAATTTCCCTTGTCTAGTCTGAAATAAAGTTCATCATTGGATATAAAAATCAGAAGAAATATAATTGTGTGTGTTATATGATTATATACATTTATATCACATTCATGTATAGAATAGAATAGTTTCTTTATTGTCATTGTAACATAAACCATGTACAACGAAATTTAAAAATGTCAGCCAGTCTGCACCATTCAAACATTTCTAAAAGCTAACGATACATATAAGGTAAAATATTAAAAAAAGATAAACAACTAAAATAAATATCATGAAAATAGCACGCATAAACACCCAACCCTACATCCTTCTGTCGATTTCACAGTGTACCACAGTCCCTTAGTATGTATCGCCCCGTGTTCCTTGGCGGCTACATTTAGTGCCTTTATAGCAGTGAAGTAAAAACAGTTTTTAAGTCTGTTTGTCCTTGTCCTTGTAGATCTGTACCGTCTGCCTGACGGCAACAGTTCAAACAGGGAGTGTCCGGGGTGGGAAATGTCCTTTATAATACTCTGGGATTTTTTGATGCAGAGTGTGTGTGCTTATAAACATTTTATTCTTTAACAAGAATTAACAGAATTATGAAGGAACAGAATTATGAATCTAACCCTATATCACGCACAAAAACTCTTCCCCCGCAATGTTAATTATTTTGCGAGTCGGGTCGGGTAGGTTCCGGTTACTACAAAATCAACTCAAACACTGCTTGTGAGCCATTTAAAAAGAAATGATTTAAAAAACATTAAAAAAGACAATTACCAGAGTCAAATTTTATTCTTGACAAGAATTAACAGAAGTATGAACTGACAGAATTATGAATCTAACCCTATATCACACACACAAACTGTTGCCCCGCCACATTGATTACACTGCGAGTCGGGTCGGGTTGGCTCCGGTTACTAAAATGGGCGGGAAAAAATCCCCTCCATAGCTACTACACGTCAGACCATTGCATTTCGCAGGAGTAAGCTATCTTGCTCCACTATAGGATCTTTGAGCGCCGCCATTCACTGTGGCCATCAAAGATCATAGAGGAGCCTCTGCTATAAGATCTTTGGTGGCCATTGGCTGATCATGTGACCAAGTTCAAGTTCAAGTTCAAGTGAGTTTTATTGTCATGTGTCCCTGTATAGGACAATGAAATTCTTGCTTTGCTTAAGCACACAGAAAATAGTAGGCATTTACTACAAAACAGATAAATGTGTCCATATACCATGATATAAATATATACACACATGAATAAATAAACTGGTAGTGCAAATAACAGAAAGTGGTTGCTAATAATCAGAGTTTTGTCCGAGCCAGGTTTAATAGCCTGATGGCTGAGGGGAAGTAGCTATTCCTGAACCTGGTTGTTGTAGTCTTCAGGCTCCTGTACCTTCTACCTGAAGGTAGCAGGGAGATGAGTGTGTGGCCAGGATGGTGTGGGTCTTTGATGATACTACCAGCCTTTTTGAGGCAGCGACTGCGATAAATCCCCTCGATGGAAGGAAGGTCAGAGCCGATGATGGACTGGGCAGTGTTTACTACTTTTTGTAGTCTTTTCCTCTCCAGGGCGCTCAAATTTCCGAACCAAGCCACGATGCAACCGGTCAGCATGCTCTCGACTGTGCACCTGTAGAAGTTAGAGAGAGACTTCCTTGACAATCCGACTCTCCGTAATCTTCTCAGGAAGTAGAGGCGCTGATGAGCTTTTTTGATAATTGCGTTAGTGTTCTCGGACCAGGAAAGATCTTCAGAGATGTGCACCCCCAGGAATTTGAAGTTCTTGACCCTTTCAACCATCGACCCGTTGATATAAATGGGGCTGTGGGTCCACCATTGGCTGATCATGTGACCATTGGCTGATCATGTGGCCATTGGCTGATCATGTGACCATTGGCTGATCATGTGACCATTGGCTGATCATCCACAATCAATACCCCGTTCCTGCTTCTCCCCCATATCCCTGACTCCGTTAGCCCTCAGAGCTAAATCTAACTTGAAAACATCCAGTGAATCGGCCTCCACCGCCGTCTGTGGCAGAGAATTCCACAAATTCGCAACTCTCTGGGTGAAAAAGTTTTTCCTCATCTCAGTCCTAAATGACCGACCTCTTATTCTTAAACTGTGGCCCCTGGTTCTGGAATCCCCCAACATTGGGAACATTTTTCCTGCATCCAGCCTGTCCAATCCCTTAAGAATTTTATGTTTCCATAAGATGCCTTCTCATCCTTCTAAATTCCAGTGAATACAAGCCCAGTCGACCCATTCTTTCATCATATGTCAGTCCCACCATCCCGGGAATTAACGGGAACGTTGCACTGCCTGGATCTGGATCTGGATCTGGATCACTGAAAAGCTCTAGATAGAACATCACTCAGCACTGGACAATTTTATACTGGGCAATTTTTACATTTATCAAGTCAATTAACCTACAAACCTGTACATCTTTGGAGTGTGCGAGGAAACCGAAGATCTCGGAGAAAACCCACACAGATCACGGGGAGAACGTGCAAACTCCATACAGACAGCATCCATAGTCGTAATCGAACCCGGGTCTCTGGCGCTGCATTTTGCTGTAAGGCAGCAACTCGACCGCTGCGCCACCGTGACTGCCTCAATAGCAATATTATTCTTCCTCAAATTAGGAGACCAAAATTGCACACAATATTCCAGGTCTCACCAGGGCCCTTTACAACTGCAGTAGGACCTTATCAAATCCTCTCGCAATGAAGGTCAACATGCCATTAGCTTTCTTCACTGCCTGCTGTACCTGCATGCTTACTTTCAGTGACTGATGAATAAGTACACCCAGGTCTTCTTGCACAACCCCTAATATGACACCATTCAGATAATAATTCTTGTTCTTGCCACCAAAGTGGATAACCTCACATTTATCCAGATTATACTGCATCTGCCATGCATCTGCCCACTCACCCAACCTATACAAGTCACCCTGCAGCCTCATAGCATCCTCCTCGCAGTTCACACTGCCACCCAACTTTGTGTCATCTGCAAACGTGGAGATGTCACATTTAATTCCTGTGTCTAATTTGTTAATATATATTGTAAATAACTGGGGTACAAGCGCTGAGCCTTATGACACCCCACTAGTCACTGCCTGCCATTCTGAAAAGGACCCGTTAATTCCTATTTTTTGCTTTATGTCTGCCAACCAGCTCTCTATCCATGTCAATATCCTACCCCCAATACCACTTGCTCTAATTTTGCACATTGATATCTTCACGGTGAGAATGACCGGACTGGTAGCTCAATGTTCCAGGGTTATGAGAAGAGGTGGGGTAGCCTCTTTGTTCAGCGACAAGTACATTGGTCAGAAAATACATTCTTGTGGGATCGTCCAGTGAAACTGGAATGGAATAACCACTTTGATGGGTTAGATTATAGGTCTCCCAATAGCCATCAGGTATTAGAAGGGCAGGTGTGTAGGGAGATTGCAAATAGTTGTAAGAATATTAATAGTATTAGTGGGAGATTAAAATTTCCTAATATTCACTGGTCTTCCATAGGGTAAACAGCATGGACAAGATGTAATTTGTTAAATGTGAAGATAGACACAATAAGCTGGAGTAACTCAGTGGGACAGGCAGCATCACTGAAGAACAGGAATGGGTGATGTTTTGGGTCGAGACCCTCCTTCACACTAAAGGATCTTCAGTCTCTGGACTTCTTCTGTCCAACTTGTCCACACCGGCAAACATATCCCTGCAACACTAGTCCCACCCGCCTGCAATCCCTCTAAACCCGTCCTATCTATGTACCTGTTTAATTGTTTCTTAAACATTACGATAGTCCCTACCTCATCTACCTCCTCTGGCAGCTTGTTCCATACATCCACCATCCTTTCTATGAAAAAGTTACCCCTCAGATTCCTATTAAATCTTTTCCCTTAAACCTATGTTCTCTGGTCCTTGATTCCCCTACTCTGGGCAGAGACTCTGTGCATCTATCTGATCTATTCCTCTCATGATTTGATACACCTCTATAAGATCACCTGTCATCCTCCTGCGCTCCAAGGGATAGAGTCCCAGCCTACTCAATCTTTCCCTACAGCTCTGCTCCTCTAGTCCTGGCAACATCCTCGTAAGTCTTCTCTGAACCCTTTCCAGCTTGACAACATCTTTCCTATAACATGGTGCCCAGAATTGAACACAATATTCTAAATGCGGCCTCACCAACGTCTTATACAACTGCAACATGACCTCCCAACTTCTGTACTCAATACTCTGGCTGATGAAGGCCAATGTGCCAAAAGCCTTTTTGACTACCTTATCCACCTGCGACTCGACGTTCAAGGAACCATGCACCTGCATTCATAGATACCTTTGCTCTACAACACGTCCCAGAGCCCTACCGTTCACGGTGTAGGTCCTGACTAGTTTAGACTTCCCAAAATGCAACAGCTCACATTTCTCTGTGTTAAATTCCATCAACTATTCCTCCGCCCACCTGGCCAATCGATCAAGACCCTGCTGCAATTTTTCACAACCATCTTCACTATCTGCAAAACCACCCACTTTTGTATCATCAGCAAACTTGCTAATCTTACCCTGTATATTCTCATCCAAATTATTGATATGGATGACAAACAGTAATGGGCCCAGCACTGAACCCTGAAGCACACCTAGGGTTGCCAACTGTCCCGTATTAGCCGGGACATCCCGTATATTGGGCTAAATTGGTTTGTCCCATACAGGACCGCCCTTGTCCCGTATTTGACTGTTACTACTCGGGTCGAGGGAACTGTCGGGTCGGAGCCCCGCATCCGGCCCTGCCTCACCCGTCCCGACGTAGTGCAGCCCATGGAATGCAGCAGCAGCGCCTCGCCCGTGTCCCCGTCGGTCGGTCGGCAGCCTGGCCAGCTGTCTGACCATCGGACCTTTGTTTACCGCCGACACCACCACCCCTCGTTCTCATGGCCGATTATCAGTTCATGAGTTGGATGGGGCGCCGGACTTTGCATGCGACGTCGCACGCCCCTGGGCCTAAACTCCTCAGCTGGCCCACCGGCTGGGCTTTGTGTGCATTCCAGCACCCGGGCTAACTCATCATTCACCCAGCCACGGCCGAGTCGGTCAACGAATTGCCATCGGGAAGTTGTCCTTTATTTTGACCTTTTGTCCCTTATTTGATAGTGAGAAAGTTGGCAATCCTAAGCACACCAACCTTCCACCATCACCCTCTGCTTCCTTCCATAAAGCCAAATTTCTATCCATTCAGCTATCTCTCCTTGGATCTATTTCCTCCAGAGCAGCCTACCATGCAGAACCCTGTCAAATGCTTTACTGAAGTCCATGTATACATCTACAGCTCTTTCCTCATCGACCTTTTTGGTCAAGTCTTCAAATAACTCAATCAGACGTGAGACAAAACCATGCTGACTATCCCTAATCAGCTGATATATCCTATCCCTCAGAATACTCTTGAATAACTTTCCGACGAGCACACTGGCCTGTAGTTCCCAGCATTTTCCCTCCAGTTCTTGAATAGAGGCACTGAGTAGGACTAATGCACGTAAAGCTGCTGGCCCTGACGGCATCCCCGGGCGCGTGCTCAGGGCCTGTGCTGCGCAGCTGACAGACGTCTGGACTGACATCTTCAACCTGTCACTTGCCCAAGCAGTTGTCCCCACATGCCTTAAAACCACCTCCATCGTGCCAGTGCCAAAACACTCCACTGCGGCAAGCCTCAACGACTTCCGCCCAGTTGCACTTACCCCCATCCTCACCAAGTGCTTCGAGAGGCTGGTCCTGGCACACCTCAAAAGCTGCCTACCCCCCACACTGGATCCCTATCAGTTTGCCTACCGCAAGAACAGGAGTACGGAGGATGCCATCTCAACGGCACTTCACTCCGCCCTCTCCCACCTCGACAACAGAGACACTTACGTAAGAATGCTGTTCATCGATTACAGCTCAGCATTCAACACCATTATACCATCTAAACTGATCACCAAACTCGGTAACCTGGGCATCGATCCCTCCCTCTGCAACTGGATACTGGACTTTCTAACCAACAGACCACAGTCTGTTAGGTTAGACAAGCACACCTCTTCAACCCTCACCCTGAACACCGGCGTTCCACATGGCTGTGTGCTGAGCCCCCTCCTCTACTCCCTCTTCACCTATGACTGCACACCTGTACATGGTACTAACACCATCATCAAGTATGCAGATGATACAACGGTGATTGGCCTCATCAGCAACAACGATGAGTCGGCCTACAGGGAGGAGGTCCAGCACTTAGCAGCATGGTGCGCTGACAACAACCTGGCCCTTAACTCCAAGAAGACCAAGGAGCTCATTGTAGACTTCAGGAAGTCCAGGGAAGTCCAAGTCCACACCCCCATCCACATTAACGGGACGGAGGTGGAACGTGTTTCTAGCTTCAGGTTTCTGGGAGTCAACATCTCCGATGACCTCTCTTAGACCCACAATATCTCAACTCTGATCAAGAAGGCTCACCAGCGTCTCTTCTTCCTGAGGAGACTGAAGAAGGTCCATCTGTCTCCTCAGATCCTGGTGAACTTCTACCGCTGCACCATCGAGAGCATCCTTACCAACTGCATCACAGTATGGTATGGCAACTGCTCTGTCTCCGACCGGAAGGCATTGCAGAGGGTGGTGAAAATTGCCCAACGCATCACCGGTTCCTCGCTCCCCTCCATTGAGTCTGTCCAAAGCAAGCGTTGTCTGCGGAGGGCGCTCAGCATCGCCAAGGACTGCTCTCACCCCAACCATGGACTGTTTACCCTCCTACCATCCGGGAGGCGCTACAGGTCTCTCCGTTGCCGAACCAGCAGGTCCAGGAACAGCTTCTTCCCGGCGGCTGTCACTCTACTCAACAACGTACCTCGGTGACTGCCAATCACCCCCCCCCCTCCGGACACTTATTATTATTTATTCAAATCATTTGTTATGTCGCTCTTCCAGGGAGATGCTAAATGCATTTTGTTGTCTCTGTACTGTACACTGACAATGACAATTAAAATTGAATCTGAATCTGAATCTTTGCCACCCTCCAGTCTTCTGGAAATTTCAACCAGGGCTCCCACAATTTCCTCTCCAGTGTCCTACAATGTCCTCGGATACATTTGATCAGGCTCTGGAGATTTGCCTACCTTCATACACAATAGTACCTTCAGTGCCTCTTCGACCGTAACACTGACTGCTCTCAAGACACTTCCATTGACTGCCCCAAGTTCCTCCGACCTGCTGTCTTTCTCCTCGGTAAATACAGAGAAATACTAATTGAAGAATTTGCCCATTTCCATTGGCTCCACACAGAGGTGACCGCGTTGATTCCTGAGGGGTCCCACTCTCTCTCTAGTTACCCTTTTCTCCCTTATGTATTTATGAAATCTCTTGGGATTGTCCTTAATACTATCTGCCAGAGCTGGCCCCTTTTTACCCATGTATATGCCTATACATGATTAACATCAAGCCATCCACATGAGTGAGATTAGAGGCTGGTGTATGATAGGTGGAATCAGATGGACAGAGGATGATGGGCAAGGTGGGGGAGGGCATGAGCGTCAATGGGAAGTGAAGAGAACTCAGTGTATCGTTTAGTTTGGACATAGAGCGTGGAAACAGACCCTTTAAAACCCACCAAGTCTACATCAACCAGTGATCAAATGGGATAGTCAAGGACGGAGTTAAAGGGAAAGGGAGTAAAGGGATAGTTAATGACCCCAGAATTAATGGGAAAGAAAGCTCACAAAGGGATAGGAGAGTATGGCCAAGTGTAATATGGATCAATGTGAAAGGTGAGATGCGTAAGGAATTAAAAGTATTGCATTTGAATGCGCGAAGTATAAGAAGTAAAGTAGATGAGCTTGAGGAGCAGATAGGGGTTGATAGATATGACATTGTGGGGATTACCGAGATGTGGCTGCAGGAGGATCGGGTCTGGGAACTTAATATTCAGGGTTATACATCCTATAGAAAGGACAGGCAGGTGGGCAGAGGAGGAGGGGGGGGGGGGGGGGGGGTAGCTCTTCTGGTGAGGAATGGAATTCAGTCCCTTGCGAGGGAAGACATAGGGACTGATGAGGTAGAGTCACTGTGGATTGAGTTGAGGAATTGTAAAGGCATGAAGACACTAATTGGTGTTATCTACAGACCCCCAAATAGTAGCCCGGATGTAGGGTGTAAGTTGCAGCAGGAGTTAAGACTGGCATGTAACAAAAGTAATGCCACTGTGGTGATGGTGGATTTCAATGTGCAGGTAGACTGGGAATATCAGGTTGGTTCAGGATCCCAAGAAAGAGAGTTTGTAGTGTGCCTCCGAGATGGATTCTTAGAGCAGCTGGTAATGGAGCCGACCAGAGAAAAGGCAATTCTGGATTTAGTGTTGTCCAATGAACCAAATTTGATAAGAGAACTCGAGGTAAAGGAACCGCTTGGAGGTAGTGTTCATAATATGATTAGTTTTAATCTGCAATTTGAGGAGAAGGTTAAATCGGAAATGTCAGTGATGCAGTTGAACAAAGGGGACTATGAAGGCATGAGAGGGGGAAACTTTATTTCTTAGTCCCCTACCTGGTCGGAGAGGCAGTATTCCTCCGAGCTGCTTCTTCGCCCCGTCCTCGCGACCTACCATTGAGAATGGAGCGGCGTTTCCTGTCAGGACCGGCCGGGACTACAGCTTCGGCGGCGGTGGCGCAGCGCTGGGATACCAACACGGAGCGGGTGATGCCTTACCGGGTCGCCGTGCGGTAAGCTCCGGAGTGCTGTGGCCGGCGACTTCCAACATCGCGGAGCTGTGGCTGCGGGCGGCGCTGGATTTGGAGCGCGCGGAACCTGGGATCGAGTTCGCCGGGGTCGGAGCTCCAACCGGCGCGGCCTGAGGGCTACGAGTGCCCCGGTCTCCGGTCTCCGGGGAGGAGGCAGCCGCTCCAGACTTTCCAAGCCGCTGAGGAATGTTTCATCTTCACGGCAAGAGGGCCCTGAAAATCATCGGACTGGCTGCTAGGCCACAAATGGGCCCCGACCTCGGGTGTTTCACAGAGGAAGAGGACTTAACTTTCTGGTGCCTTTCCCCACAGCGGAAATTTTTGATTCTGCTGTGGGGGGACGTTTGTGTTGAACTCTATAATGTGTTGTGTCCATTTTCTTTATTTTTTTAACCTTTTTTTATGGTTTGTATGGAAACTTATTATCTATTTTATGTAAAGCACTTTGGTGTCAATGCGAGTTGACTTAAAACGTGCTATATAAATAAAACTTACTTACTTACTATGAGAGAGGAGCTGGCCAAGGTAGACTGGAAAGGGGTACTAGCAGGAATGTCAGTGGAACAGCAATGGCAGGAATTTCTGGGTCATAATCCGGAAAACGCAGAATCATTTCATTCCAAAAAGGAAGAAAGATTCTAAGGGGAGTAGGAGGCAACCGTGACTGACAAGGGAAGTTAGGGATAGAATAAAACTAAAAGAAAATATATATAACACAGCAAAGAGTAGCCGGAAGCCAGAGGATTGGGAAACTTTCATAGGACAACAGAAGGAAACAAAACGGGCAATACGGGCTGAAAAGATGAAGTACGAAGGGAAGCTGGCCAGGAATATAAAGAAGGACAGTAAAAGCTTCTTTAGATACGTTAAGGGAAAAAGAGTAGCAAAGTCAAATGTGGGTCCCTTGAAGGCAGACACGGGTGAAATTATTATGGGAACAAGGAAATGGCGGAAGAGTTGAACAGGTACTTCGGATCTGTTATCACTAAGGAAGACACAAACAATCTCCCAGAAGTACTGGAGGACAGAGGATCTAAGGGGGTTGAGGAACTGAAATAAATTTTCATTAGGCGAGAAATAGTATTGGGTAGCCTAATGGGACTGAAGGATGATAAATCCCCTGGGCCTGATGGACTGCATCCCAGGGTCCTCAGGGAGGTGGCTCTAGAAATAGTGGACACATTGGTGATCATTTTCCAATGTTCAATGTCCTGTGGATTGGAGGATAGCTAATGTTATCCTCCAAATTCCTAATGTTTTTAAGAAAGGAGCGAGAGAGAAAACGGGGAATTACGGACCAGTTAGCCTGACTTCGGTGGTGGGAAAGATGCTGGTCAATTATTAAAGAGGTAATAATGGGGCGTTTGGATAGCAGTAAAAGGATTAGTCCAAGTCAGCATGGATTTATGAAAGGAAAATCATGCTTGACGAATCTTCTGGAATTTTTTGAGGATGTGACAAGTAAAATGGATGAAGGGGTGCCAGTGGATGTATTGTATCTAGACTTTCAGAAAGCCTTTGATAAGGTCCCGCACGGGAGACTGGTGACTAAAATTAGAGCACATGGTATTGGGGATTGGGTGTTGATGTGGATGAAAAATTGGTTGGCAGACCGGAAGCAAAGAGTAGGAGTGAACGGGTCCTTTTCAGAATGGCAGGCAGTGGTGAGTGGAGTGCCGCAAGGCTCGGTGTTGGGGCCGCAACTGTTTACCATATATATTAATGATTTGAAAGAGGGAATTAGGAGCAACACCAGCAAGTTTGCGGATGACACAAAGCTGGGTGGCAGTGTGAACTGTGAAGAGGATGTTAGGAGGTTGCAGGGTGACCTGGACAGGTTGAGTGAGTGGGCAGATGCGTGGCAGATGCAGTATAATATACATAAATGTGAGGTTATCCACTTTGGTGGAAAAAAACAAGGGGGCAGATTATTATCTCAATGGGGTTAGGTTAGGTAAGGGGGAGGTGCAGCGAGACCTGGGTGTCCTTGTACACCGGTCACTGAAAGTCGGCGTGCAGGTACAGCAGACAGTGAAGAAAGCTAATGGAATGTTGGCCTTCATAACAAGATTTCAGTACAGGAGTAGAGAGGTTCTTCTGCAGTTGTATAGGGCTCTGGTGAGACCACATCTTGAGTATTGCGTACGGTTTTGGTCTCCTAATTTGAAGAAGGACATCCTTGTGATTGAGGCAGTGCAGCGTAGGGTCACCAGTTTGATCCCTGGGATGGCGGGACTGTCATATGAGGAAATATTGAAAAGTCTTGGCTTGTATTCACTGGAGTTTAGAAGGATGAGGGGGATTCTTATAGAAACATATAAAATTATAAAAGGACTGGACAAGCTAGATGCAGGAAAAATGTTCCCAATGTTGGGCGAGTCCAGAACCAGGGGCCACAGTCTTAGAATAAAGGCGAGTCCATTTAAGACTGAGGTGAGAAAAAACTTTTTCACCCAGAGTTGTGGATTTGTGGAATTCCCTGCCACAGAGGGCAGTGGAGGCCAAATCACTGGATGGATTTAAGAGAGTTAGATAGAGCTCTAGGGGCTAGTGGAATCAAGGGATATGGGGAGAAGGCAGGCACAGGTTATTGATTGGGGAGCCATAAAGAGCAGCCATGATCACAATGAATGGCAATGCTGGCTCAAAGGGCCAAATGGCCTCCTACTGCACCTATTTTCTATGTTCTATGTTTCTATTTTCTAAAAAGCTGGATTGGTGTCTGAAGAAGAGTCTCGACCCGAAAGGTCACCCATTTCTTCTTTCCAGAGATTCTGCCTGTCCAGCTGAGTTACTCCAACTTTTTGTGTTTAACTCAAGAGGGTTGTAATGGACAGAGCACAGGTACTCCGTAAGATAGTTAAAAATATTATATGCTTGGTTTTATGAGCTCGTGTTACAGGTCCATGGGTGGTGGCGAAGGGACAGATATTATGACTGCTGTGGGCTGTGCTCGAAGAGGCAGCAAGGGAGGGAACCATGGAGATGGTTTGTGGTCCCTGCAATAGCAGAGAGGGACTGGGAAAGAGGTGAGTGGTAGTGGGATTGTATAGGACCTGGCAGAAGATGATGTGTTGGATGCGGGCGGAGGCTGGTGGGGTAAAGGTGAGTTCCAAGGGAACGCTACCTCTTCTTAGACACAAAAAGCTGGAGTAACTCACCGGGACAGGCAGCATCTCTGGAGAGGAATGGGTGACGTTTCTGGTAGAGATCCTTCTTCAGACCCTAAACGTCACCCATTCCTTCTCTCCAGAGATGCTGCCTGTCCCGCTGAATTACTCCAGCTTTTTGTGTCTCTCTTCGGTTTAAACCGGCATCTGCAGTTCCTTCTTACATACTCCCTCTGTATTGTCTGGGGAGAGATGAGAACACGTACAGGAAATGGAGAAAAGGCATGTGTGAGCTCAGTCAACTATCCTTAATATTATCTGCCAGGTAATGTGTTGATGTTGGGGAACTGGAGAAGCAAGTGGATGACCTCCGGTTCGTCCGAGAAACGGAGTCGTTCCTCGACAAGTCCTACAGTACGATTGTTACACCTAAGGTACTGGAAGAGAGATGGCGGGAGACAGTGAGAACGGGAGGGAAGCATGGAATGCCAACGTCCCCGGGTGTTGTACCTCTTGTGAACAGGTTCACCCACTTAGAAGCTGTCGGGACAGAAGAGGTGTTTACACTGGGCGGCGGACTGGCTTGTGATGCGAATAGGGCTGTTGAGCCAAAACCAAAAAGGCCTAAGGCAGGCAACGCCATTGTAGTGGGAGACTCCATTGTGAGAGGTACGGACAGGGATTTCTGCGGCAACAGACGGGATGCGAGGATGGTGTGCTGCCTTCCTGGTGCCAGGATCCAGGATGTCACGGACAGAGTGCAGAAAATCCTCAAGGGCGAAGGTGAACATCCGGAAGTGGTAGTGCATGTCGGCACAAACGATGTCGGAAAGAAGGGGATGAATATTCTGCAGCGTGACTTTAGAGAGCTCGGAAAAATGCTGAAAAGCAGGACCTCCAGGGTTGTTATCTCCGGTTTGCTTCCAGTTCCTCGTGCTGGCGAGAGCAGGAACAGGGAGATACGGGACCTGAACGTGTGGCTGAGGAACTGGTGCACGGGGCAGGGATTTAGATTCTTAGATCACTGGGATCTGTTTTGGGGTAAGGGGGAACTGTACAAAAGGGACGGATTGCATCTTAACAGGTGTGGGACCAGCATTCTGGCAGGCAGGTTTGCCACTGCTACACGGGTGGTTTTAAACTGAATAAGGGGGGTGGGGGTGTCGAATGGGCTAGTCGAGGATGGAGTTAAAGGGAAAGGGTTTCTTAAATGTGTGAGCGTAGAGACAGAGGGGTGTAAAATGAGGGTAGAAGCAATAGGTAGCAAGGTGAAAAGTAAAAGTGGCAGGCCGGAAAATCCAGGGCAAAAATCAAAAAGGGCCACTTTTCAACAAAATTGTATAAGGGGTAAGAGTGTT
Organism: Amblyraja radiata; assembly: GCF_010909765.2. Classification (NCBI taxonomy): domain Eukaryota; kingdom Metazoa; phylum Chordata; class Chondrichthyes; order Rajiformes; family Rajidae; genus Amblyraja; species Amblyraja radiata. The sequence continues at coordinate 166,094 of NC_045982.1, read as the reverse complement.
GTAAAAACAAGCCTGAAGGCTTTGTGTCTCAATGCAAGGAGCATTCGTAATAAGGTGGATGAGTTGAATGTGCAGATAGCTATTAATGACTATGATATAGTTGGGATCACGGAGACATGGCTCCAGTGTTACCAAGGCTGGGAGCTGAACATCCAGGGATATTCAATATTCAGGAGGGATAGAGAGAAAGGAAAAGGAGGTGGGGTAGCGTTGCTGATTAGAGAGATTAACGCAATGGAAAGGAAGGACATTAGTTTGCAGGATGTGGAATCGGTATGGGTAGAGCTGCGAAACACTAAGGGGCAGAAAACGCTGGTGGGTGTTGTGTACAGGCCACCTAACAGTAGTAGTGAAGTTGGAGATGGTATCAAACAGGAAATTAGAAATGCGTGCGACAAAGGCAAAACCGTTATAATGGGTGACTTCAATCTACATTCTAGCTGCTCCTTGAGGTACCAAGGTCTAAGCGGAAGCTCAGAGGGGATAGAGCCTATTCTGTTGCTGCTCCGGCACTCTGGAACACCTTGCCGTTGCACATCAGACAGGCCCCCTCACTGTCCATCTTCAAATCCTCCCTAAAAACATATTTTTATTCTTTGGCTTTCGACACTGGCTGAGGCATTGCTCCTGTTTTTAGTGCTTTTAATGTCTTTTAATTTTTAGTGTGTTTTTTATAGTCCTTCGTTTTACGGTTTTTAATGGTTTTTAATTGTTTGTAATAGCTTTTTGTTCATGATTTCTCATGTACAGCACTTTGTGGCAACTGTAGTTGTTTAAAGTGCTTTATAAATAAAGTTATTATTATTATTATTATTACATATAGATTGGGTGAATCAAATTGGCAGGGGTGCTGAGGAAGAGGATTTTTTGGAATGTATGCGGGATAGTTATCTAAATCAACATGTAGAGGAACCAACGAGAGAGCAGGCTATTTTAGACTGGGTATTGAGTAATGAGGAAGGGTTAGTTAGCAGTCTTGTTGTACGTGCCCCCTTGGGCAAGAGTGACCATAATATGGTTGAGTTCTTCATTAGAATGGAGAGTGACATTGTTAATTCAGAAACAATGGTTCTGAACTTAAAGAAAGGTAACTTTGAGGGTATGAGACGTGAATTGGCCAAGATTGACTGGCAATTAATTCTAAAAGGGTTGACGGTGGATATGCAATGGAAGACATTTAAAGACTGCATGGATGAACTACAAAAATTGTTCATCCCGGTTTGGCAAAAGAATAAATCAGGGAAGGTAGTACATCCGTGGATAACAAGGGAAATCAGGGATAGTATCAAAGCGAAGGATGATGCGTACAAATTAGCCAGAAAAAGCAGCATACCGGAGGACTGGGAGAAATTCAGAGACCAGCAGAGGAGGACAAAGGGCTTAATTAGGAAAGGAAAAATAGATTATGAAAGAAAACTGGCAGGGAACATAAAAACTGACTGCAAATGTTTTTATAGATATGTGAAAAGAAAGAGATTAGTTAAAACAAATGTAGGTCCCTTGCAGTCAGAAACAGGTGAGTTGATCATGGGGAACAAGGATATGGCAGACCAATTGAATAGCTACTTTGGTTCCATCTTCACTAAGGAAGACATAAATAATCTGCCGGAAATAGCAGGGGACCGCGGGTCAAAGGAGTTGGAGGAATTGAGTGAAATCCAGGTTAGCCGGGAAGTGGTGTTGGGTAAATTAAATGGATTAAAGGCCGATAAATCCCCAGGGCCAGATAGGCTGCATCCCAGAGTACTTAAGGAAGTAGCTCCAGAAATAGTGGATGCATTAGTAATAATCTTTCAAAACTCTTTAGATTCTGGAGTAGTTCCTGAGGATTGGCGGGTAGTAAATGTAACCCCACTTTTTAAGAAGGGAGGGAGAGAGAAAACAGGGAATTACAGACCAGTTAGTCTAACATCGGTAGTGGGGAAACTGCTAGAGTCAGTTATTAAAGATGGGATAGCAGCACATTTGGAAAGTGGTGAAATCATTGGACAAAGTCAGCATGGATTTACAAAAGGTAAATCATGTCTGACGAATCTTATAGAATTTTTCGAGGATGTAACTAGTAGCGTGGATAGGGGAGAACCAGTGGATGTGGTGTATCTGGACTTCCAGAAGGCTTTCGACAAGGTCCCACATAAGAGATTAGTTTACAAACTTAAAGCACATGGCATTGAGGGTTCAGTATTGATGTGGATAGAGAACTGGCTGGCAAACAGGAAGCAAAGAGTAGGAGTAAATGGGTCCTTTTCACAATGGCAGGCAGTGACTAGTGGGGTACCGCAAGGCTCAGTGCTGGGACCCCAGCTACTTACAATATATATTAATGATCTGGATGAGGGAATTGAAGGCAATATCTCCAAGTTTGCGGATGACACTAAGCTGGGGGACAGTGTTAGCTGTGAGGAGGATGCTAGGAGACTGCAAGGTGACTTGGATAGGCTGGGTGAGTGGGCAAATGTTTGGCAGATGCAGTATAATGTGGATAAATGTGAGGTTATCCATTTTGGTGGCAAAAACAGGAAAGCAGACTATTATCTAAATGGTGGCTGACTAGGAAAAGGGGAGATGCAGCGAGACCTGGGTGTCATGGTACACCAGTCATTGAAAGTGGGCATGCAGGTGCAGCAGGCAGTGAAGAAAGCGAATGGTATGTTAGCTTTCATAGCAAAAGGATTTGAGTATAGGAGCAGGGAGGTTCTACTGCAGTTGTACAGGGTCTTGGTGAGACCACACCTGGAGTATTGCGTACAGTTTTGGTCTCCAAATCTGAGGAAGGACATTATTGCCATAGAGGGAGTGCAGAGAAGGTTCAACAGACTGATTCCTGGGATGTCAGGACTGTCTTATGAAGAAAGACTGGATAGACTTGGTTTATACTCTCTAGAATTTAGGAGATTGAGAGGGGATCTTATAGAAACTTACAAAATTCTTAAGGGGTTGGACAGGCTAGATGCAGGAAGATTGCTCCCGATGTTGGGGAAGTCCAGGACAAGGGGTCACAGCTTAAGGATAAGGGGGAAATCCTTTAAAACCGAGATGAGAAGAACTTTTTTTCACACAGAGAGTGGTGAATCTCTGGAACTCCCTGCCACAGAGGGTAGTCGAGGCCAGTTCATTGGCTATATTTAAGAGGGAGTTAGATGTGGCCCTTGTGGCTAAGGGGATCAGAGGGTATGGAGAGAAGGCAGGTACGGGTTACTGAGTTGGATGATCAGCCATGATCATATTGAATGGCGGTGCAGGCTCGAAGGGCTGAATGGCCTACTCCTGCACCTAATTTCTATGTTTCTATGTTTCTATGTAACAGACGTGCACGTGTCTCATGCCCCCCTTTTGCCTTCATTTTGATTTCATTTCATATGCTTCTCAATCCTCCTCCCGGGATGGACCTAATCTTAGCTGCATATACCTGGCCCTTGCCTCTTTTCCCTCCTCATGCATATTCCTTACTCCAAGTTGCCTTCCCTTTCATTCTAACAGGATCATGAAGACCTTGAATTCTTACTATCTCACTTTTAAAAGCTTCCCACTTTCTGGATGTCCCATGCCCACAACCTGCTGCAATCAACATTTGCAAGTTCCTGTCTAACATCATCAAAGCTGCAAGGTACACAAAAATGCTGGAGAAACTCAGCGGGTGCAGCAGCATCTATGGAGCGAAGGAAATAGGTAACGTTTCGGGCCGAAACCCTTCTTGGTATGGCTACTTTGAAGAAGTTCTCCCCCTCTCTCTGTCTACTCCATCATCAAAGCTGGCCTTGCCCCAATTTAGAATTTAGCTTATCAATAACTATTTTAAAAACAGAATTGTCATTATTGTTCCCAAAGCACTCACCCATTGACACTTCAGTCACTTGCCTTTCCCTATTTCCTCAGTGTAGGTCAGGCTCACCCTTGGAAACCCATCTACATATTGCCTGAGAAAACATTCCTCAACACACTTTCACCCTATCTAAACCCTGGCAAGATTATCTATTATTTTGTAATAGGTAAGACACAAAATGTAGATTTGTAACAAGATTTATTTCATACTTGTACATTTACAGAGTTTAAACAAATGAACGGCATTTGTAGGTGTGTGTGTGTGTGTGTGTGTGTGTTTATATATGTTTAACTACACGTTTTGTTGTACTGTTCCCGTTGTCTCGCACAGGCAAATCCATCGGCTGTCAGACATGTGATGGGTGGTAATGCACCCTCCCAAAATTAAATCATGGGAAAAAGAGAACCAGTTTTATTCAAGTTTTGATGCATATTAATTTGGACATGGACATTAAATTTACAAACATCTGTAGGACCAAGTAAACAAAACCTTGTCATAATATGTACGAAAATAAATAGAAATACTTTTTTTGGTTATGTATTTTTAAGCTACATGTTCAAACAATTGTAAAATATTAAACCTCCTACACTTGGTTGCAAAACAGCAAATAAAATATCCTGGTCACAGGCATCAAGAGTTGGATTTTCAACTATATTCCAAACCTACCTAACCAATATACTAGTGCATGTAAGATTGATACTTCCCAATGTTAATATTACCCAAGTCATGTCTTTGTGGCAGTTAACGAATAAAGAGCAGCAAGTAGCCACATATTCATTAAAAAAGTGTTCATTCAAGTAAACAAAAATTGTTCAAGACACAAACCCAAATCTTCATGGACTCACGGTCGGATTGGCACTTGTGTGAAGAAAAAACAGGAGTGCATTAGAATTTAGATTTATTTGTTCCACAGGAAGTCTGTTGTTGTATCTTTGCAAGGAATGGCCACAAGTGCAAAAAACATACGTAAAATAAGTGTCAGTTACAAGTTAAAAATACAGAAGTCATCGTACTTATAGCAGCCTGATGTCAGCACTTGAAAATAAGCCGTGTTAGCCTGTGGTTGCTCCACAGAATTATTTGCAGCAACAGTATTGCAAATTATAACAGCTCAAATCTATTCAAATTGAAACTCTTTCCCTGCCAAATTGCACATTTAAGCATTATATATCAAAATATCTGTAGAAAAATTGTACAAAAATGCACTAGACGAAGATGCCTTGTAACATTGAAATACTAACGGAGATAATCCTGACAGGAAGGCCTCAGCAAAAATTTGCATAGTTGGCAAATGGATGTTTTTGAATTTTGATGACAAATTGCAGTAGCATGAAATGCTACTAGTGTTAATTTTTTTATTTTTATTTTTTTAAATTGTTTGAAATTTGCTTACAGTATCCTTGAAGGAATATTATTTGCTGTTCTGCTCACGATTGAAACCAGAAAATCCCAAAATATCTATGGTTATAGATGCTTGTAGCATTTTGGTTAGTGAAAGCTCCATTCCTCAAACAATAAATAGGTAATGGGATACATCAACATATGGAATATACTCAGGCACCCTTTCAATTTCACAGCATTTTCACATTAAACACTTTTGTCAGCAGTAAGAATTTGGGGGCAAATGTTAGTTTTCTGTTTTTATGAAATAATTTGCCAGTGAAATTTAAACCTAAAGTGCAGTATTGATAGCAACAAATAAATCCCAGCTTTAAATACACCATAGAGTTTGAAATGAAGAATACATTCATCTTTGACATTGAAGAACTGTTTAGGTCAATACTACAATATACACTTTCTTCCTTACAAAAATGAAGCAACTGGGATTGCTTTGAGTAAGGAAGTTATTCTAAATCCATTTTACAGCCCTTTTATTTGAATCCAGATTGAACTTCACATTTGTAACAGAATTTTAGATTTTCATTGTTGATTTTAGTAACCACGTTTATAAAATTAGAGATCAGCATTTAAAAAAAAAAGAAGAATCATTCTCAATCCCCGCCCATCAAAAGATCCACCCAATTCAATTTATTCATTAGCCATTCCATAAAATTCAGTATAATTTCCAACATATTGTACTGTTATAAAGATGAGTATAAAATGAGCACAAAGGACATTATATGGAACACAATTGTTAACTCTAGCACTGAAAGGCTTTCCTACAATGAACATGTTTAATCTTTTCATGGTTCCAATAGTGCAACAAATTTCAGTCGTCCAGTGTTTCCAATTCATGTAGAAATGCTTAAACTATCAAAGATATTTTTTAAAGTCCCAAACCTCATACCAGATTTGTTCTTTTTATTATTTCCTTTACTCTTTAGCAAAGACCACGAGCCAAAAATCTGGAGTAATTCAGTGGATCAGGCAGCATCTCTGGAGAGAAGGAATAGGTGACGTTTCAGGTCGAGATCCTTCTCAAATAAGCACAAGAGTTACCAGTTCAGAAAATGTTTTGAGATAATCCCAATGATAATTATTTTTAAAATAAATTATTAAACTACAGTATGCAACCAGGTAATTTTGATGTCTAAATTTTAGTCGCTTAATATTTGTCCTACTGTAAAATCTTTGAAAATCTGGTTCCGAGTCCATAGTTATGATGTTGAATATGTACACACTAGAAACTGTCTGGTCTGAAGCAATGGAAATTGTAAGACAGTCAGTGTGAGAGAACCAAGTTAAATTAAACCAAGCTATCATAACTGTGTGCCCAACTGGTATGATCTTTACCGCAATACACACTGTTCAGGTATCTCGTAGACTGATCCATTAGAGCTGATTTTCCAGAACTACAACCAAAATTAAAACTATCAATTTAAAACCACACCAATTACTCTCAAACAAAATCCAAGTTCAGAGTGGTTCTCCAATACCTGTTGTGCAATTTATCTTCCCAATACAGCCAAGCTGATTGCCACAGCAGAGGTAGAGAGAAATGGATTAACCGATTATAGAATGCAGTCTCCCAGCACAGAAAAGCCCCACTTCATAATGATTTGTATCCCAAATTCACAATGGATGCCATTTTCTTTAAAAATGTAAATGTTAAACTGTAGAACTATATGCTAGTACATGTGTATTAAAGTGTTCAAATAATATCAAATCTGTTAAAATATTGACAACTATTCCCATGCCAAAGCACCAAGGTTATCAATTTAAAAAAAAATTTAAATGTTTCCTTTTTAATAAAGTTAGTGTGAATTTTATACTTGCTTCAAGTTTTTTTTCCTTCTGTTTTTCCTCCTCATATCCCAACAAATTAAATGTCCTCTTCCCAGTGCAATTCTAAAATTCTAAAGTCTCAATCACAAATAACGTAAGATTCAGCTGCACCTTACTCAGCCTGTAAATTCAAATCGATCTCAAATACACATGGATAAATACCTCTAAAATTAGCATGAAAATCTCCATCACATGCCCAGTCAATAACTAAGCTAATAGCAAATAGGATCTAAATCCAGCTAGTAAATGGATTGATTTAACACGCAGTTTGTCTCCCAACTGCCACAAGAAGTACTTCCAGAAATAATTTTATTGTTCGAGGGAGTGAGGGAAGTGCGAATATTGCAAAGATTCTTCAGCATAAATGAATTTGACTTCCCAAAGCAAAAAGGTGGCACAAAAACTGTAGATAATTCCAATTACCACCCAATCTCTTTTCAAGGCAAGTGGTTTTAGCATAGTTGTTTGACATAAACCTGGAATTTGGATACTCAGGAGGCACCCCCTGAGAAAACTGAAGCAAGTTTACAAACTCAAAGAAGGTATCCAATTGTGTTTTCAAACTTGGCATGGAGATGAGCATGGTCACAGTGGTCTTATACCAGATGCTTGGCAAGGGATATAAATATTTATTTTAATGTAACAGGTGAAATAAATAATGGCTGATATTCACAAGACTGCAGTGTGCAGCTTCCAGTTTACAGATTAAATACACTCAATTCCTAAACAAACCAAGTCTGTATTTTAAACACATGATCAATAGCTGCTCCTACACAACATCTGGCAAGGTTAGACACTTGAATTTTCATCAATACAGTACATAGCTTACATTTTATAGCCAACTGCATTATCAACTCATACCAAAAGCTGTGTCCTGCTTTCCCAAATCATTCCCAAAACTTGTAACACCCTTCTCTTTCAAAGAAAAATGTACAAATTAAATCTGAATGTTCAAATTAAGCCATAATCAAGCAAACCTAACTTAAGTTTAAACAAAATGTAATAACAAGGAACTGCAGGGCTGGTTCGTACCAAAGATAGATACAAAATGCTGGAGTAACTCAGCAGGTCAGGCAGCATCTCTGGAGAACATGGATTGGTGACATCACCTATCCATTTTATCTAAAGCTGCTGCCTGACCTGCTAGGTTACTCCAGCCTTTTGCGTCAATCTTAAGTTTTTTAACACCTAAAACAGCTCTAATTGTAGCAAATATACATTTAATCAGCTCAAAATACTACATATACCAATTCTGAATGTTGATAGGTTTCCCAAATATACTACTCTTAACTTTCCAGAATCTTGGCACCGCCCTTGATTAATGTTAATTGCAACTGATTACTTCAATAAATCTGCACGTTCACCATGTTGAGAATTATCAGAAGCCCATACTCACTCATTTTATGAGATATTGCAAAGATACTGCAATATCTCAGGCTGTCATTATCCAGGCCAGCAAACAAAAGCAACACAGGCAACAATCCAAAGGATATTTTTTTTCCGATACATTGTTTTTACCAACTAATTGTTCAAATGGCATGTTTACTCAATAACGTAGCAACCAGTCATTAGGACTCTACAGAAACAACCTACACATTTTACAGTTATAACAATTGACTGCAAACCCAAAACTTTGCTCCATGAAGTTTGATACTGTTGTATTAAAGCATTCAATCCAGCAGAATTAAGATATATACTGGATTTCGACCAGCTTTATTTCTGGGAGAATTGCCTTTTACATATGGATGAGGTATGTTGCACACACAGAAAATAAATCAAGTTCCAATGTAATGGGAATTAAACAAAGGGAAGTGCAACAGTTACCCCATAACTCCTTAGATTCAAATGAAGCAGAGTGCACAACATTTTGTACCAAATTCATTTATCTCTTCAAACACTTTTTCCCTGAAGGAATGAAAAAAAATTACCTCTCAATTCAACTTAATATGTGGTGGTGATTGGGACAGGGGGAGCGAGGAGGTGGGTGAGGCTGCGTTTGGCTGCTTGTATTTTGCTGAACACATTACAACTGGAAACCCTCCATAGGTGCTTCTTGTTGCTGAAATAGAAATTGCTGTGCACTTTCATCCACTTGTGGAGCAATGCTGCTGTCCTCCTCCTCCACACCAAAGTAATGCTCAATGAGATCAAATGCCTTCTGATAGATTTCCTGATTCTCATGGCTCTGCAAAAATTCTATTTTATCGAGACCTGGGATTAAGAAATACAATTTATTATTAGCTGTTGGAAAACAACATTCTTATTTTATAGGGAAAATAAAGTCAATTGTAACTGCTCCTACCATAGGCTTCTTCAATAAGGTTACAATATGGGTTGATCCCTGTTCCATTCTGTTTTGCCTCCTGTTCTCCGAGTCTTAAGATATTCTCCAGCCCATTTAGCGCAACCTGAACTATTTTTGAGTCCATAACAGTCAGTAGATCACACAATGGCTTAATGCAACCCAAATTTACAAGGTACCTTTAAAATCAAGAGGAAACAAACAAAAATAAATATGTACAGTTTAATCAAAAGTTTATTGTTATTTCACAGTAGTGGAGCATTTACTCGGGCTTCCAGGACATCCAGAACAAATTGGTTAAGGCTCGCCTTCTCATTGTCAATATTGAAAATCATTTATTGAATAAAAAAATCAGAACATTCACTTATTAAATTATGTTACATTTGTAATAATTAATTTGGTGCTTAATTTATTAACAGAACAAAATACAACTTATTAGTATCGCTTTGCAATTTCACTTTGCCTCGCAACGGTAATTGATGTTTCTCACCCATCCCTTTCCTTTCATATCCCCGAAAATGCAAAATTCTTTGCATTTACAAGAAACAATCTGCAAATTGGCAAAGTACAAAGCTTAAAAAATAAGGAGGCTGGAAAAGGGGAATGGCAGGACCACTCCCCCCAAATTTCACCCCCAATGCCCCTGCCTTCTCTTCCCACTCCCCGATGCACCACCTGGACTCCAACTAACCACTCACTAAACCCACTGCCCCCCCCCCCCCCCCCCAACTCCTACAATGCCAATTTCCTCCCTCTGGCTTTACAATCTGTGACTCTTCAAACCTTGTCTCACACCTTTCTTATCTATGACCTTTGTTCCAACCAGCTGCCTATCAAACCCCCGCCTCCCTCAACCTACTATCTGCCAGCAGTTTCTGCCACCTTTTCCATCTTTCTTCTCTCTCTTCTCTTAGTTAGCCTGAAGAATGGTCTCGACCGAAATGTCCATCTATCCATGTTCTCCAGGGATGCTGCCTGACCTTATTCCAGCACTTTGTGTCCCATATTCTCCTTTCTGGCCTGGGCCTGGGATTAGGGGGCAGAGATCAGCCATGATTGAATGGCGGAGTAGACTCGATGGGCAGTATGGCCTAATTCTAGTCCTATAACTTGTGAACCCTCCATCATGACACTCTGTCCTCTGTGACCAAGCAATGTTGAAAAGTATTAGAGGGTGTCCTATCAGCAGTGCTCAAAACAACATCAATCTTCTTCACTGTTTAGGAGAATGAGGGGCATCTTACTGAAATACAAGTTTCAAAGGGTGTAGGACAGTCTAGATACCACATTGCTTCCACCAGTGGAAGAAAGTTGAGGCAGGTACTATCATAATGTTTAAGTAACATTTACACAGGTACATGGATAGGATATGTTTAGAGTGATATGGACCAAATGCAGGCAGGTGGGGCTAGTATAGTTGGCAGGGATAATTGGACCGAAGGGCCTGGTTTCACATTGTATGATTCTATGATGTTCTATAACTCGAAAGAAAGAACATAGTTACTAGGTTTGGGTGAAGTCATTGACGATGCTATCAAATGACACTTACACACCAATGAAACAGTTTGATTTCCCAGGCCCATTTTGCTCATCCTTGAACCAAACATAGATCCCAGAATTAAATTGCAGAAGTGAGGTGAGAGACACAGTTATAGTCAGGACCTCGCGTTACAGCTGTACAAGACCACATATGGAGTATTTATACAGTTCCGGTTGTCTTACTATAGGAAGAATGTCAATAAACTAGAAAGGGTACACAGGAGCTTTATGAGGATGTTGCAGGAGCTGGCTGATTGTGGACTTTGGAAGGAGTAGGAGGGGGACCCACATCCCCATTTATATCAACGGGTCGATGGTTGAAAGGGCCAAGAGTTTCAAATTCCTGGGCGTGCACATCTCTGAAGGTCTTTCCTGGTCCGAGAACACTAATGCAATTATCAAGAAAGCTCATCAGCGCCTCTACTTCCTGAGAAGATTACGGAGAGTCGGTTTGTCAAGGAGGACTCTCTCTAACTTCTACAGGTGCACAGTAGAGAGCATGCTGGCCAGTTGCATTGTGGCTTGGTTCTGCAATTTGAGCGTCCAGGAGCGGAAAAGACTACAAAAAGTAGTAAACACTGCCCAGTCCATTATCTGCTCTGACCTTCCTTCCATCGAGGGGATTTATCGCAGTCGCTGCCTCAAAAAGGCTGGCAGTATCATCAAAGACCCACACCATCCTGGCCACACACTCATCTCAGTGCTACCTTCAGGTAGAAGGTACAGGAGCCTGAAGACTGCAACAACCAGGTTCAGGGATAGCTACTTCCCCACAGCCATCAGGCTATTAAACTTGGCTCGGACAAAACTCTGATTATTAATAACCCATTATCTGTTATTTGCACTTTATCAGTTTATTTATTCATGTGTGTATATATTTATATCATGGTATATGGACACACTTATCTGTTTTGTAGTAACTGATGTTCTGTGTGCTGAAGTAAAGCAAGAATGTCATTGTCCTATACAGGGACACATGACAATAAACTCACTTGAACTTGAACTTGTTATAAGGAGAGGCTGGATGGGGCTGGCACTTATTTTTCTGGACCATAGAAAGCTGAGGAGTGACCTTTTAGAGGTGTAAAAAAAATCATGAGGGGGCATAGATAAGGTGAATAGCCACATGGTAGGGGAGTCTAGAACTGGGGGAAATAGCTTTGAGGTGAGAATGGTAAGATTTAAAAGTGATCTGTGGGGCAACCTTTTCACTAAGAGGGGTTGCATTTATGGGATGAGCTTCCAGAGGAGGTGTAGAGGCAGGTACAGTTGTGACATATATAAACACTAAAGACAGCTTACATGGATAGGAAAGGTTTGGAGGGATATTAGTCAGGAAACTTGGATGGCATGGACGAGTTGGGACAAAGGACCTGTTTCTGGGCCGTACAGACCTATAACTAAAACGGTTTATGATTTTCCCAAATGACAAAATGTCAAGATATTTGCCTTCAGGCAGGCATTTGGAAACGTACGTCATTGGGAAACGTGCTCCAAAAGATAAGAAAAGATGTCTTCAAGAAATAAAATGAAAGAATTGAAGAGCAAATTTAAAAGGATTCATTTCTTACTGAATCTGTTCTGGCGTTCCTCCGGATGTGGAATTCGTTATGCCCCAAGCAGCTTCTTTTCTCGTCCGGAATTCTGCTTTTTGAAGCAGGTCAATAAGCACTGGGAAGATGCTTGCATCTATTACAGCCTTCAATGACAAAGGAAAGGGTTAGCAATTGTACATTTACAGCAGATGATATCTATTTTCAGATGCAATGTGCTGGAGTAACGCAGTGGGTCAAGCAGTACCTCTGGAGAATGTGGATAGGTGATATTTCGGGCAGGTCGCAACCATAAGTATCACCTATCCACATTCTCCAGAGATGTTGCCTGACTTGCTGAGTTACTCCAGAACTTTTTCTTTTTTTGTAAATCTGCAGTTCATTGTTTCTGCACTGTACCCATTCAGTATTATCTCTGGCATACATATTTCAGATAAAACTCTGCAACAAAATGAATGGAACGTGACAATTTTGATCATAATGAGGTAAACAACAGCAGTCTTGATTCAATACCTTTAACTAAATTCAGATGCAAGAAACCACAATCTAAATAGTGCCATCGGCCGCAGCTCATATATTTCTGCTAAATAATTGAAATACAGTGTTTGATTAAAAAGATGACATGCTTGTTTTAGAAAACCAAAAATGCTTCCATTATATCTTTAGTCTTATTAGAATTTCAATCCATTAAAAGTAAATCAGTATATGAAGGTTACAAAATAAACAGATTGGAAATTCACTATTACCGCACTAATGTTTGTAAATTTAAATGAATCCGATGGAATTGTTGTTGATTCTGTTTATTTAAATTCACTTATTTAAGGTCAAATATATGTGGGCGGCACAGTAATAGAGCTGTTGCCTTATAGCGGCAGTGTACGGGGTGATTGTTGGTAGGCGAGGACTCAATCGGCCGAAAAGTCTGTTTCCATGCTGTATCGCCAAGTCTAAAGTATATATTTGTCTACCTGAATCTGTGCTCGATTCCCAGCTGTAATGTTTGAAATGGTCCAACAGGCCTCCTTTCTTATGGATTCTTTCGGACTACTTAATAAATGCAGGAGACACGGCAAAGCTGAACAATTTAATATGACCTGGCCAAAACAAAAGTAACATTCTGTAAATAAAATGTTGCATTTTAAGTGACCAGAATGTATGTTAGCTCCTTTTACAGTATATTCAATTGTATAACACAGAAAACCATGTCAATGCCGACCATCTCTAGGAAGTTATTTGCAACATCACAGGACTTTGGTTAAGCTGGAATTGGAATATAAGGGTTTCGGCCCGAAACGTTGCCTATTTCCTTCGCTCCATAGATGCTGCTGTACCTGCTGAGTTTCTCCAGCACTTTTGTCTATCTAATATTTTTTTTTAATTCTGTTCTGAATTATTTAGTATAATTTGTGTGTTCCATCTGACGTTACAAGCAAAATTTTCATTGTAATGTACCACAACATGCTCGTGCGTATAACAATAAACTTGACAAGTTGTATATTAACCTCTCATTGTTCTTCAAAATTCCCAGAGCTCTATCCATTCATAGTGTATATCCTATCATATTAGACCTCCCAAAATGCATCACCTAACACTTATTGAGATAAATTCAATCTGCAAATTACTAGCTGATTAATACAATGTCAGAGCTTTGTACAAAAAGAAACAGGCCCTATGGCCCACCTCATCTATGTCAACAATCATGCTTCTACACTAATCCCATTGGTTGCATTAATTCCATATTCCTGTGTACTCTGCTCATTCAAATACCTGTACTGATGTCTTCAAAATGTTGTGACTGTTCCTGGCTCTGCCCCCTCTGGAAATTTATTCTAGATACAAACTACTTTTTGTGTAAACAATTTACCCCTCATACCCTCTTTAGACCTCCTCCCTCTCACCTTAACACCTATGTCCACTAGACATTGGCTATCCATTCTTTATATGCCTTTCATAATTTTATATTCAATATAATATACACATCTCTATCTTGTCATCTCTCAGCTCCAGGGAAAAGAGACCTAGCCAATCCCACCTGTCCTTATAACTCAAGCCCTCCAAACCACACAACATTCATGTGAATCTTTTCTGTACCATTTTCTGTTCCATGGTGACCAATAATGCACACAATACTCCATAGTTTTGAACAACTGCCACATAACATCCCAACTCTAATATTCAGTGGCTTGATCAATGAAGGCATTGAATGCCAAAAGCCTTCCTCACCAACCTGTCTACCTATGTTCCCATTTTCAGGCAACTGTGTATCTGTTGAGCCATAATCCCAAGGTTTCTCTGTTCACACTAGGGGCACACTGGTGTCCAGCATGTCCTGCCCTGGTGTAACTACCCAAAATGCATCACTTTGAACTTGGCAAGAGATAAATTGTATCTGCCAATCCCTTTCCCACTTGATCTAGACCCAATTATCAAACCTGAAACACCCTTCCTCACTGTCAAATATACCTCCAATGTTGCTATCATGTGCTAATATATCATACCACTGACATTTTCATCCCAATCATTAATATACCTGACCTAGTACTGATCGCACAGATTAAAGATAGTCAGCATTTAGGAGCCATTTTGCAAACTGTTTGTTACCTATCCCTGGATCCCATGTATTCTAACCTTCCAGACTAGATTACCACGTGGGACCTTGTCAAAACCTTGCTGAAGTCCATGTAGACATTGTCTACCCCTTGTCCATGTCCATGACAATGCTTTTGGTGAATATTTCAAAACACTCAATAAAATTAATTAGACAGTAGCATGATCCCTGATCAGTCCCTGCCGTTCTAAGTGCACATTTATCCCATCCCTCAGGACTTTTTCCAATAATTGTCTATTGTCTAATTCTCAACCACTGACATTTGGCTCACTGGCCTATAATCACCTGGCTTATTCCAGCTACCCTTAATAAAGACATCATATTTTTTCTCCTCCAGGTGTCAGGCACCTCGCCTGTGGCCAAGAATATCTCTTTCTGCTAGGGCCACACAAATCTGCTCTCTTGGTTCCCAGAACGGACTGCAATACTTCCTTATAACAACATTTAAAAGACATTAGACAGGTACAAGGATATGAAAGATTTAGAGGGACATGGGCCAAATGCGAGCAGGTGGAGCAAGCGAAGAGGAGATGCAACGAGACCTGGGTGTCATGGTACACCAGTCATTGAAAGTAGGAATGCAGGTGCAGCAGGCAGTGAAGAAAGCAAATGGTATGTTAGCATTCATAGCAAAAGGATTTGAGTATAAGAGCAGGGAGGTTCTACTGCAGTTGTACAGGGTCTTGGTGAGACCACACCTGGAGTATTGCGTACAGTTTTGGTCTCCTAATCTGAGGAAAGACATTCTTGCCATAGAGGGAGTACAGAGAAGGTTCACCAGACTGATTCCTGGGATGGCAGGACTTTCATATGAAGAAAGACTGGATAGACTCGGCTTGTACACGCTAGAATTTAGAAGATTGAGGGGGGATCTTATAGAAACTTACAAAATTCTTACGAGGTTGGACAGGCTAGATGCAGGAAGATTATTCCCGATGTTGGGGAAGTCCAGAACTAGGGGTCACAGTTTAAGGATAAGGGGGAAGTCTTTTAGGACCGAGATGAGAAAATCATTTTTTACACAGAGAGTGGTGAATCTGTGGAATTCTCTGCCACAGAAGGTAGTTGAGGTCAGTACATTGGCTATATTTAAGAGGGAGTTAGATGTGGCCCTTGTGGCTAAAGGGATCAGGGGGTATGGAGAGAAGGCAGGGATGGGATACTGAGTTGGATGATCAGCCATGATCATATTGAATGGCGGTGCAGGCTCGAAGGGCTGAATGGCCTACTCCTGCACCTATTTTCTATGTTTCTATATTGCCCGGGATGGGCAAGTTGGGCCAAAGGGCCTGTTTACATGCTATATGACTCTATGACTATCCTAATAAGCCCTGGGATAACCCACCGTTACAATATCTAAGGCATCCTTCTTATTAATATCATTTTTTAGAATATTTCTGACCCTGCTTTGATAACCTGCAACAATAATGTCTTCCTCCTTAGTAGATGCAGGTCACAATTATTCATTTAAGACCTCACTCGTATCTTCAAACCAGGCACGTGCCGTCAGGGTCGGTAAGGTAGGCTAAAATTATAACATGGTAATCATTAAATATAAATAGTAAAGGCATGGGAGAATAATGCCTATCTAAGAGATCGATCTCTTAGGTCCGTGCCTTTCATCCGCAGCACTTGTAACAAGGGAAGGTCTGTGCAGCCCACGTGCCGTCGGTGCTGCTTGAAGCCGTCAATTTCAAGCGGGGCTGAAATTCTGCCTTTGCTGTACTGCGCATGCGCAGCGCAAGTTTCTTGGCGGGTTTTTCAAATATGGATTGTCATTATCTGAAGGGTATGTTAGGAAGTAAAGAGAGAAGAATGGAGTTTGTGTACCTTTACCGTGGTAAGTACATTTCTTGGAAGTTTATGTATTTAAATACTGTATTTCCCGGGGTGGGTGGGGGGGGGGAAGAGCTCCTTTCACAGTGTTTGAGGAGTCTGACCCGGGGTAAAGTTGCGGGGAGGGCAGGAGCATTGTGAAGGAGAGGATCGTGGCTAGTAACCCACTTGCGACGCTCGGGCACGGGGAGTGAATTAGCTCGGGTGGCTGCCGCAGCGCTCCGGGCCACTTCAGCCCCTTCTGCTGGTCTCCGCTCACCTCTGGCAGTGTTCTCCGTCTGAACACCTCCCTCCTGCCGCTCGCCGGCCAGCTTCCCGCAAATCCTTAAATTCCGACAGCGCGCTCAAGGGACCAATTGAGGTTACTCGGTTGTGGGAATTTAAGGATTTGCAGGAAGCAACTGACATGAGTGAAGCCGGTGAGCGGCAGGTGAGAGGTGTTCATACGGAGTACACTGCCAGAGGTGAGCGGGCCGGCAGAAGGTGCTGAAGTGGCAGCCGGTTCTGCTGTCGGGTCTCGGCGGCCGCTCGTAGTCACCCGAGCTGCTTCCTTCCCCGGAAGTGGCGGCCAGTTCTGCTGTCCGTGCCCGGAGCGCTGCGGCAGCGGTGAGTGAGTCTGATATGATCTCCGACCCCCTCCTTCTCAACACTCCTGCCATCCCCGCATCTTTAACCCCTGGCACAGACTCTCCACACGCTGTGAAAGGAACTCTCCCTCCAATTGGACCATTGAATTAGTATTGTCATTCAATAAGATGACAACTGATTCAACGTCCCGGTGTGCTCCCGTTTTTCCCACCATCTCTCCACCTGCCTTCATCCTCCGTCCCCCACCTATTCAGTAATTAAACAATGAAGGAGATTTAGAAGCTTTGGGCAAATTGAATTATTACTTATTTTTATTTTTTATTTTTAAGGAGAGAACAATCTGCGCTTGTGCGGTTTAAGATTTTTTTTTAAAGCCGCCTGCCTACCTTGAGTAATTACTCACGGCATGTGCCTGCTTCAAACTCTATGCACAGACTGCTTCTTTGTTCCCTCATGCACCCCACTCTTTCTCCGGTTACCCGCTAGCTCTTATAATGTACTTATAAATGTCTTGGAATTTCCTTATCTCGACTGCTAGTGATACTATGTAACCTCTCCTTACCTTACTACATTCGGTTTTATGACCTGCTTACACATTCTATATTTCTTAAGGGCCTTCTTAATTCACAAAAGGAACTAGACTTTTACTAAAAAGGCAAAATAAAAAATCAGTCTCACAACCTAAAGCAAGAGTGGGTGAATTTCACCAAATTGTCTTTTGCTTTGAGAATTGCAACAATATTGGAACAGCTTTATAAATGACTTTAAATGAAAGCTACATGAGGCAATATCTGAGTTACAATTACCTCCAAACTCACACATCTATGATGCACCTACCTGTGTCTGGACATCATCACCAGTCACTATGTTACCGACAGCTCTTAATGCTGGTGATGCAACTTTGTAATCATTGTGCCTGTAAGAAATGCACAAAAACAATCAGCAATTCTACATCCAACATGCTAAAGAGCCGAATGGCCTACTCCTGCACCTATTGTCTATTTCATACGTCAGAGAAATCAGGATACACTGCTTGGTAAGTCTCCTTTCAGTAATGATTTCTAAAATGATTTCTTGCTTCAAGTAAAGCAAGTTACAAAGTAAACGCAAAACACAGCAGATATTTTGAATTTGAAATAAAAACTGCCAGAATACGTAGCAGGTCAGGTATCAGGCGAGAGAAAAACAGTTAACATTATTGATAATCTTTCATGTTGGACTTAATACATTAACTGTTTCTGTTCACATATACCGTCTGACTTGCTCAGTATTTCCAGCATCATTATTTAAGGCACAGACCAATGTAGGAGGCAGTCTGGCAGAACATTCCAGGACACAATTTCCAGATCTTATGTTGGGAAAAGGGTAGAGATTTTATTATAACATTCATATCTCTCACCTTTCTAAAACTGAGAGAAATAAGCCATTAAACAAACCATCAGCTGAAAAAGGAGACATACAATGTAATAATGCAATATAAATAGAAAATACAATGTACATTTACAAATCTGTGATGCGACTTAAATTTGGTGAGTTTAATTTAATGATAAGGGAAAATAAACTGGCAAAGTACTCCAATCATTGTTTTTCCTTGTAAGCTTCTAATTGAAACCACAAATCATTTCACGTTGACATTCTGGACTTTGTCTAGGCCAGCTAAAATATTAAACAGAGCACAAAAGAAAGTACAGTCACACAGTGAATAAACTCACATTAAGAGTTCCACCAATCGTCTGCAAATCCCAGAGTCGATAACAGATTGAATTTTTTCATTGGGTCCATCTGACAAGTATGATAAGGCCCAACAAGCATCTGCAAGCAAGTCAGGGTCACCGCTGAACAATAATCTGGATAGCACTGCTAAACACGGGGACACCTGCAAGTAAAAATGGAGGTCTTTTCATTTTAGCTACTTTGTATATTGAATATGTCTTAAAAGCATTGAAATTATCCATCCTTTCCTGACAATATCTTGTCAATTACAAAATTAAAGCACAGCTCTAAAGTATTGAAGTTGCAGGTCATAGTTTGTTCGCTCGTGTTTCACATGATGTAGCTTGCTGTTGGCTTCTGTCGTCGTCCAACATGTTGACAGAATTGTCGCCCGATGCGGCACAGAGTGCATCGCGTTGTCGCTTCCAGGGATCACCACCGGGAGGTTTCTGTTATGATCTCCGCAGGTCATAGTGATGTGAGTACATTTTAAAGGAGCATATTTACCTTCTCAAAATCAGGAGGTGGATTTTTCCCTCTACATAAGTTGGACAGTGCCCAAACAGCGTTTCTAGTCATTGTCAGTCTATTAGATTTTGTCAATAATCTACAAGAGAAAACAAATGACACAGACAGAATTTTTAGCTATTAATATCAGGATCCTGAACAGCATTGATATACAAGGGATCTAGGGGGTCCAAATCCATAGCTCCCTGAAAGTAGCAATACAAGTAGATAGATTGGTAAAGAAGGCGCATGCTATGCTTTCTATCATCAGCCGTGAAGGTAGTTATGATGCAGCTTTATTAAACTTTGGTTCAGTTACATTTAGAGTAATATGTGTAGTTCGGGTCATCCCATGAATCACGTGGAATATGGAGGCTTTGGAAAGGGTGCATAAGAGGTGGAGGGCAAGTTTTTGTAGGGGTGGAACCAGATACGATTGTGATGTTTAAGAGGCTTTTAGTTAGGAATATAAATAAGCAAGGTATGTGAGGTTAGAGATCATGTGCAGGTAGACGCGATTAGTTTAAACTGGCATCATGTTCGGCGCAGACATTAGGGCCAAAGGGCCTGTTCTACATTCTATAGTCTATTGTAATTATCAGATTACTGTAAGAAAACAGCATGTTGTAAACAGGAACATATCCTCAGGTCTTCAGGGACAGGTTTACTCTGTGTTCCCAGGGTCAGAACTAAAAAGGCTGAAGCAGCATTCGGTTTTTATGCTCCACACCTGTGGAACAAGCTCCCTGAACACCTGAGGTGTGCACAGACTGTAAGCGCATTTAAATCAGGCCTAAAACACTGTTGTTTACTATAGCTTTTCCATAACCCGACATGCAGGTAATCTTAACCGTCCAATTTTAACCCTTTTATGTGCTTTTTAAAATCGTTTTATTGTTTCATTGACGTTGTTTTATTATTCATACATTTGTCGTATTGCTTATTTTGCAATTTTTAATTATTGACTATTTTATTTTTTCTTTCCTGTAAAGCACCTTGAATTGCTGTTTGCACGAATGGTGCTATACAAATAAATTTGCCTTGCCTTGCCTCAAGTTTAAAGAGGAAAATTACATTTCACATGAACCAAAAAAGTTACTTCATAAAAATGTTGGGCCGAAGGCCTGTTTCCGTGCTGGGTGAGTCCATGATAACCCCCCCCCCCCCCACACAGCTTTGTGTTCTAATATTTTAATAGATATCCCTTTCCACAAGTGTTATTGCATCTCAATCCCTGATCCAAGAAGAAATGTCAGTCCAATTACATTATTTTATGCACAATACAAACTCAAACTTTCAACCATAAATTTTGCAGTGAAATTCATTGGCCTAAGGAGACATTGTGAAAAGTTGTGCCAAATGCAAATACTTACTGTAACAAAGGTGGAAGGATCCCACAATGAAGTACAAAGTCCCTGCACACTGCACTGTCACCTGCAATGTTTCCCAAGGCCCAAACTGCCTAGGAAATAAATGAAAACTTTAAAGAACAAGATAAACATTTTATTAAAAGACAGCCATGTTCTAGAAAGTAGCAGAATACAATGGTATAACTGTCTTCTTCTGTACTAAAAGGAATACAAAGAATGGAAGGGAATACAGCAAACAATTCAATTTTCCAATAACAGTTTGCGAATTCGAAAAGCCTATCAAGAGTGTCCCGGACATTTTCTAGAATACAGTTACGTGGAAAGATGAGTGGATCCAGAATTAAAAACAAAAAACTTTGATCAGCCAGAATCTGTGCAAAGAGAAATAGAGTTATTTTTTCAGGGAAAGTGAGGATACTAGTGGACAGTGGCTGGAAGAGGGATAGGACAAAAGGAATATTTCTGATAGTGAGGCCAGTCACTGAAGTGATCCAGGTTGTCTGGTTGATGGACTCATGAGGGCAGTTAAAGAAAGAGCGAGATAGATTATAAGAAAGGAGATATGCTAAAGCTGTGAAATTCAAGTCAAACTGTTGTTGAGACACGTTATCTGAAATTGCTGAATTAAATATTGAGTCCAAAAGGCTGCAATGTGAGTGGTGTGAAGTAAAAGAGAGGTTACATCTCTTGCAGTTCCATGGGACAGTGCTGTGCAGAGGACAGTGATGAGTGTTGATGGACAAACAGATGAGAGAATTGAAAAATAAACAATTCATAAGTTTTGAGGAAGGGTCACCGATCCAAAATGGACACTATTCAGATGCTGTGACCAGCTAAATTCTTCACGTATCTGAGAGTCTTGTTTATTCTTAGCCCGTTTCCTATTTTCCAACCAATTTGTTAACATATTGTAATATACAGAGCTGCCAAGTTTTGTCAGAGCATTTCAGTATTCTAGTAGCTGAAAATCAGCATTTTGCTGAGGAAATCAGTATTTTTACGCGGTACCATTTTGCTGAAAAAAAAGTGATTTTTTATGTGCAGTCATACCCATTAAGAATACAAGAATGCATAACTTTGCTACCAATTGACATGTCTTCTATGCACCTTACTTGACAGTGCATTCATTGCCATCTCTTTGTATACTGCTGTTTGAACGGCTACTTCCTGCTTTTAGCACCAGATGATGATGTAAAGCCATTTTGGAAGCCTCTCTCTCGCTCCCTCTCCCTCCCTTCATCCATTTCTCCATCCCTCTCGCCCTCCCTCCCTCTCTCCCCCTTTCTCTCTCTCCGTCCCCTTTTCCCTCCCACCCACCCTCCCTCTCTCCTTCCTTTTTTTCTCCCTCCCTCCCTCTCTTATTCCCTTCCTCTCCCTCTCTCCCTCACTCTCCCTCTCACTCTCCCTCTCCACCGCTCCCTCTCTCCCCCTTGAGCCCACCCACCGTTCTGTAAAATCAAGGCCAATCCCAATGTAACTGCAATCCCACTGGGCTTATCCAGAATTCTACCACTGCCTGAAATATAATCAAAGGCTCAACTACCACTGAGAAAGAGAATTCCAAAGACTCATTGTTATACGAGAATTTTCCTGAACAGTCTGTGACCCATAGCACTGTGGCTATAGCGCTAGGTGTAAAGCCCATAGCACTATGTTTAAAGCCCATAGCGCTCCAGCTGGTAGCGCTATTTTCAGAACCCATAGCGCTGTAGCCGACAGCTCTTCGTTTAAATTCCAATGCATTAAACTGACAGCGCTCTGTTTAAACCTGGAGCGGGACAGGCAGCGACTCTGTAGAGATGGAATGGGTGATGTTTCTGGTCGAGAACCTTCTTCAGACTGAACTGAACTCCGTATTTAAAATAGTAAGATTAAACGAGAACTTACCAGTTTGAAGTTTGATCTTTACTTTATGAGGAGTTACGTCGAGGGACTACGTGAAGAAGGCCGCCCAGGCCCACGCGCGTCAAACTTCAAAGCAGCGGTGTGAAATCACAGATGATATATACCGAAGCATAATAGTAAGCTACGTGATACAAACTTAACTTACCTTTGATCTTTATTAGGGTGGGAGCGGAGGGCACGTAGTCCCTCGACGTAACTTCTCATAAAATAAAGATCAAACTTCAAACTGGTAAGTTCTCGTTTAATCTTACTATTTTACTTCGGAGTCACGTGAGTGACTACGTGAAGATTTTAAAGCTTCTGTGATTTCAGGCCGTAGATTCAATTCCGGCGTATCACTGCATTTAGATTGACTCTATGAGTGAAAAACAGTCAATAACATGCAACCATAACATTTGTTAATCAGTTAATGGTTTGTTTTATGATAAACATTATGTCCCATTTTAATCACTGGGAACATTTAATACTGAATCCAAACAGTACCACCAATTACACCAGGGTCTTCAATCTCTTTGTGGTAATATTTGTAAACATCCTTTCTTTTGACCATCCTGCGGCCATAAGGATATGGTCTATTGGAACGTCCAAATCCTTGGCCGCCGATGTTGCCACATGTGGAATAAGATTAAAAATTTTCAGTATCAATTCCTGAATCCAATAGCACCTTATTCAGCCATCTTGAAATTGTTTGTGTTGTCACTTTTTTGTGTGGTTATTTATGGTTGATAAATAATGCGGATTCTACACCTCTAAGGTGCTTGGTGGTCTCAATGTAGTGTTTCAAATATGTAACTACACCTAGTCTTTTCTGTAGGATATACTGAAAACCAATTTACACCCCGATACTCCTGGTCTGCTCTGTTTTAGCAGGACATAGACATAGAATGTAATTTCCTCTGCTGCCATTCCCATTCTGTCTACTCGTAACTTGTGTAAAGTTTGTACTCTTTGGGCTGAGACTAAAGCCATTAACATGACTACTTTCATAGTGATTTTGTCTAAAGACAAATTTGAGATGGGACTCCAATCCCTAAGTAGTGTGAGTACATCCCTTACATTCCAGATTTCCGTATATCTCGGTCTGGGAGGTTTAGCATTAAAGATGCCCTTCATATATCTACAAATCAAGGGGTGTGATCCTAGAACTTGTTGTTCCGATGTTCTCGATAAATATGCAGAGAGGGCACTCCTTGCAGTGTTGATCGCACTATAACTTAAATTAGCATCAAAATATAATGTTGACAAGAATTCTACAACATCTGACGTGTGCAGTATGATAATAATATTTTGTGTTGAACAAACTGCTCCCATTTGTTAATGTAAGAGATATACTGCTTCTGGGTATTATCCCTCCAGGATCCTGTAATTACATACATACTGCGATCCGTCAGTCTCTTCCAAGATATAACCTTTTTTGAATCTGCAAATCAATACGATCATGTAAATGATGAAATCACCAGTTACAGGGTACACGAGTAGGTTTTCTTGTCTTGAGACATGCATTATAGGTTCTGTCATCTTTTTTAACACTAGTTGATACCATGGTTGTGTGGCCAGTCTGGAACCACGAACAATCCTGAAGCATTATCTTGTTTGATCTTCTGTAGACTCTACTGATCAGACAAAAGGGAGGAAATGCATATAAACATTCCACCCCAATTTAACGTAAACACATGTACCCTTGTTGCACCTAGGTCTGGTTCCCACAACCATATTGAGGTAACTGGTGATTCAATCTGGATGCAAACAAGTCAATTTATGGTTTCCCAAATTTATTCACAATCTTATGGAAAATGTCACGGTTTAATAGTATACTGAGTTGGATGATCAGCCATTATCATATTGAATGGCGGTGCAGGCTCGAAGGACCGAATGCCCTACTCCTGTACCTATTTTCTATGTTTCTAACATCCATTCTGTATTGTCATTAAATTTTCGTGACCTAGTGTCTGCAATATATTGAATTTACCTGGTAGGTAAATTTCAGAACCAAATGTCTCTCTTAATGCACCAGTGCCAATTCCTGTTTGCTAATCTGGCAAATGCTTCTGATTTGATTCCACCCATATGATTGACATATGCTACTGCCGTAGTATTGTCAATCTGAACCTGTACATGCAAATTTTGTACCTTGCGGCAAGGGGCTTTAAGCCCATGAAATACACTTAGTAATTCAAGATAATTAATGCCATGTGTCTCGAGCAAAGGTTCTTCCTCTGCATTTGATCTATCTCCACAGCTTGAGATGGTATCAGCATCTCCCCAATCTAGTGCACTTGCATCGGTTTGTAGGCTGATAGCTGATGATTCAACCAGAATTTTTTCTGTAATATATATATCAACATTATTAATCCACCATTTTATATCATAAATTGCTGTGTTTGGTAGTTACATGGGACTATCAAATACCCGGAATGTCTTTTAACCTTTGCTCACTGCAGTTGATGGTAATGCAGTGGGCCAAGCTGAACAGCTGGAAAGAAGCAATTAGTTTGTCAATTAGGCTTGCCACTTGCCTGATTGATGGTTGTTTGCCTGCAATTAGTTCCTTACAACCCTCAATTCACTGCAGCTTTAGTCCTTGGGTAAGTCACTGTCATGTGCTCTGAATTAATAGTGAACCCCAAGTAATCAATTATTTTGTTGGGTGTCAATCTAGATTTATCTGGAGAGATAGATGCCCAGATTTTGAATGTTAATTTGACTTTTAAAACTGATGCTGTCGTTATGGCTTCAGTGCCACAACTAAAATGTCATCCAAATAAACCATTATCAAATGGCCTTGGACTCTTTAACAATGCTAAGATTGTTTTTTTCAGTTTAGTAAACAATCTAGGGGCTGAGGTTAATTCATCAGGCAATGCTTTGAATTGCCACAATTGATGCATCCAGATAAATTTCAAATATCTACGATCTTACCTTGCACAGCCACAGAGTAATACGCATCTTGGAGATCTATGCTTGCCATATAGCCTCTTGTTGAATTTAACTGCAAAGCATAAGTAAATGTCTCCATTTTGAAATGTTTATACTGTACAAAAGGGTTGAGACTTGTAAGGTCGAAATGATTCTACTGCCACCATCCTTTTTTAGGTATAGAGAAAATATTAGATATACTAGTGGTTTTGATAAGTTGTTTTCTCAATTACCCCTTTTTTACTCAATATGTCAAGTTCTACTTGAATAATTCTAATCTCTTCTTTAGAGAACATGTATTCGTCTTGGAATATGTTGAGTAGGGGAATTTTCATTTTTTTAAAGTTGTTTTTTGGTAGAATTCAATTCTAAACCCCATTATACTGCACAGTATATAGGCATCAGATGTTATTTGTTGCCCTTCTATAAGGAAGAATTGTAATTTCCCCCCAATTTGTAAATAGGACACATCTGATATGTTTGTCTCAGAACCAGAACCACCTACCTCAGGATTTGCTGGTGTCACTTTTTGTACCTTACCCCTTGTGGGAATAACCATGTCCTCCACATCCTGGGGTCATACGCCAATATCGTGTATGCGGGTACGAGCGATTTGTTCCTTCACCAGTTCCAGCCACCCTTTGGTATGAATATTGCCTTCGTTATGGCAATTGTATATTAGATGGTTTACAGAGCCCTGCAAACTTAGGATGTATGTTAGGTCTTATCGCATTTTTGCGAATAGTTTATTTCAAATTGTGCATTACACATCATTCCCATAACATCCTGATGTGATGTTGTCACATTTCCTTCTTCCAGGTTTCTGGCAATGCTGTGATGCTTGACCACATTCTTAGTACCCGCTGTTACCTCATTTCTTGAACGCATACTGCAGTGCCCATAACTCCACACTTCACTGTTGACAGATGGGACTACTAGCAGATCGCAATTCTGTGGGATTTCATATTTGTTCTCAATCTCGTCCATCCTTGGTTCTTCCAAATGATGGGAAAGCAGGTATTTATACTTCTGCTATATCCTCTTTTAGAGGTTGTCCCTTTTTTCTGGGACTAGAGAACTTATGGACCAGCCCTGGTACATTTCTTTTTTGTGTGGGCTCTGGTCCTTATATGATTCGTTATCAGAGTATTCTGGATATTCCTCCTCATAATGGTTTCACCTGGATATTCATCATCAGGTATTTCATGCAATGGCTCTCTCATAAGCCTATGCTTTTTTGTCCCTCTTTAGGGTACATCAAGCTCTTCCATTGAGCTGTATATTGGCAGCCCACTTTTGGGTGCTGCTCCATATTCTGGGTCTCCTGTAGACCAACGCCTGTATTGTCTTTCAGACATTTCTGGTGCTGCCTCCGTGTCAGGTCAGCCCATATATTCATCTTTATCATCAGGCATTTCGGTCGCTGGCTCAAATCTGGGCCAACGTTTCCCAGAACCTCTTCTGGGTGTTCCATGCGGTTGCTCTTTAAGCCCGCGTTTTTTATACTCCTTCTGGAGTTTGTTTTACCCATGAGGAATTCCAGTTTATAAATTCTATAGTTCAGACTCCTCCGAGTCTTCCAGGCCTATTATTTCTTTATGGCCTTGCTCCCTCTGTGGGATTTCAACGGGACTTTTTCCCCCGTGTAAAATAGTTATTTCTTTACAATCGACTTTTTAGTCGGGCGCCCGCTACTCTCAGACACTTTGTCTTATTGAGTGCTTACTGCGGTGCGCTTACCATTCTTCCTCCCACCTTTCTCCATACATAAGACTTGCCTGTGTCACTGCACGCAGTCTCCACGGAGAAAAGCAGCCTGAAATGAAAGTAAAATACTTACGTTCAGGTTTTCTTTCACTCACCGCTTGGAGGTCCGTCCTCCTACCGCGGTCGCAGCGCAATGTGTCTGAAGAGATGACGCGCGTGCGCCTGGACGGCCTTCTTCACGTAGTCACTCACGTGACTCCGAAGTAAAATCTGTATTTAACAACACAAAACCGTACATCCGTATTCTACTCGTATTTCCGTACAAAATACGGAAATTCCGTACTACGTGGCAGTATATAACCCGATTCAACATGTTTTAAATAGTTATTATCAGACAAATGGACCATCCTATCACCGACTAGAGAGCAGTTCTGACCAACCATCTACCTCATTGGAGAACCTCAGAATATTTATAATCGGACTTTACCTTGCACTAAACGTTATTCCCTTCATCCTGTATCTGTACACTGTGGACAGCTTGATTGTAATCATGTAGTCTTTCCGCTGACTGCATTGCACACAATAAACATAGAAAAACAGGTGCAGGAGAAGGTAATTCGGCCCTTCAAGCCTTGACAAGGTTCATGGCTGATCATTTAAAATCAGTACCCTGTTCCTGCTTTTTCCCCATAAGCGCTAAATCTAACTCTCTCTTGAAAACAAGAAAAGCTTTTCACTGGTAGACATAAAATGCTGGAGTAACCAGCAGGACAGGCAGCATCTCTGGAGAGAAGGAATGGGTGACGTTTCAGGTAAAGATCCTTCTTCAGACTTCTCGACCCGAAAGGTTACCCATTTCTTCTCTCCAGAGATGCTGCCTGTCCCGCTGAGTTACTCCAGCATTTTGTGTCCACCGTGTCTGCAGTTTTTCACTGTATCAGTACATGTGACAATAAACAAAACAAAACTAGTTCTGTTCAGTAACCTCTTATGTGGGAAATCAACAAAACCTGTCTGAAAATCAAAATAAATAATATTCTCTTTTTAGTTTTCTAATCTACCAGTTACATCTTCAAAACACATATGAGGAAAGATTGGGCTTGTATTCACTGGAATTTAGAAGGATGAGAGGGGATCTTGTAGAAACATATAAAATTATAAAAGCACTGGACAAGCTAGATGCAGGAAAAAGGACATTTAAAACTGAGATGAGAAAAAACGTTTTCACCCAGAGTTGTTAATCTGTGGAATTCTCTGCCACAGAAGGCAGTGGAGGAGAATTTAATAGAGTTAGATAGAACTCTTGGGGCTAGCGGAATCAAGGGGAAGGGGAAAAGGCAGGCACGGGTTATGATCAGCCATGATCACAATGAATGGCGGTGCTGGCTCGAAGGGCCGAATGGCCTCCTCCTGCACCTATTTTCTATGTATCTATCTATGCATCTAGTTCATATTCAGTGTGGATGACAAATAAGTACTCTTGAACTTTATAAAGCACTGGTTACACGGCATTTGGGGTATTGTGTGCAGCTCTGATCACCATATTATCAGAAGGACGTGGTTGCACTCGAGTGTACAGAAGTGGTTCACCAGCCTTTTGTGTGATTTGCTTGACTTTAGTTATGGGGAGAGATTGGATCGGCTGGGCTTGTTTTCCTTGCAATACAAGAAGCTAAGCGGTGGCCTGGTAGAAGTAATATAAGATTATGAGAAGCATAGATAGAGTAATAAAATATGATGATCATATTTAAGAGATATTTAGATAGACACGGAATAGGCAAGATGTATGCAGGCAAATGGGATCAACATAGATGGGTAAAAAGGTCGGCATGGATGTGGTGGGCTAAAGCCCCATTTCTGTAGAGTAAAACTCTGACTAACAATTGCTATCAGTAACAGAAGAACCAATAGCAAGGAGTCCTGATCAAAGGATTGGTAGAGATTCCATAGCAAATAGGAAGGCGATAGTCAGGGGCTTTATAGAGGATATTTGATCTTTATCATGGGAACACTTGGTCTATGATGTCCTTCAGGACTCACAAATACCGACATTGAAAAAACAAGACTTGGTCTTTCTGGTGTTAAAATGGATATGGCATCTTACCTGTTCTTGAACATCTTCAAACTCAGAGTTTAGTAGCTTAATAAAAATGGGAACAGCACCAGCCTCTATGACCACCTTGGTCTGGAGAGATGTTCCTGATGCTATATTTGTCAAAGCCCACGCTGCTTCAAACTTGAAAAGAAAAACAAAGTGAAAACCAACAAGTGAATATATCCTCCCATTATCAACCTTGTCAAGACTTCAAAGAATTTTGTACATTTCAATGAAGTCACATCTCATTCACCTAAATTTGAACATATGAGCCGACATCCTAATGCTTCATGTGACAGGCCTGTCATCTCATAACCGATCCGACCAATGTGTTGTGCTCACCCTGTAGCAGGAAAGGAGATTAACTTTGTGCACAACACTCCAGATGTGGTTTCATCAAAGCCCAGCTGGCTGCATATTGCTCTGCAGTACCTTGTGTACAAGAAATTTCACACTCATCTGAACATTAACATTTCCCCATCTCTCATCATGTAAAATCCATGTATCATTTATTTTTTTATCGACAGAAGTGGATAAATTTACATTTTTCGACATCATTCTCCATCTGCCACATTGCTGTCGGTGCAGCTAGACCTTGCTGTCTCTTCTCATCTTCACCATTAGCAGGACTTTTCCATTCCGAGTGGTTTGGGACTTCCTTTCCTCTGTTCAAACCAATTCCTCAATTTTATTATTTCTGAAGCTTTTTTTAAATTCTTGCTTCCTGTGCTCCAGCATGTCTCTAATAACGCTGTTCCACTATGGCACCTAATATTGGCATTATTAAGTCTCATTTTCCAAGCCACAATGATATGTGACTTCATGTATTGTGATGTATTGATGCATCTGCTGATCATTTATCAGCCATGCCTGAATATTGTCTGTTTTTAGACTTTTTTCTTTAGTCTTTAGAGATACAGCATGGAAACAGGTCCTTCGGCCCACCGACCAGCTATCACCATGTACATGAGGGACAATTTACAATTTTTTACCAAAGCCTATTAACCTTCAAATCTGTTCGTCTTTGGAGTGTGGGAGGAAACCGAAGCACCCAGAGAAAACCCACACAGGTCACACAGAGAATGTACAAACTCCATTCAGATAGCACCTGTAGTCAGGATCGAACCTGGGTCTCTGACGCTGTAATATAGCAGCACTACTGCTATAGCATTGTGCTGCCCTGCGTTGCATTGCAGAGAAAATAACCACTACATCTAGCCAACCATTTGAAGAATTATCCTGCCCACAGAGAGCAAGACAAATTCAATCTTGCCAAATTATAACTTCAGTAAATACACCGTCAATTCAAAGGGATAGAAAGTATTATCAACATTACATTCTCCAGCACTGAATAATCTGCTAATTGATCCCCCTTCTAGTTCTCCTTGAACAATTAAATGTATCAAACAGTGGTACGCCCACTTACCACATATAGGTCTGGTCACTACCTAGAAAGGTAGTGTCAAAAATGTGTTTAAATCTACCTTAAGGTAATGTCTAAATTGTGTCTAAATCTATTTTTGTCGACGGGTGGCGCTGCGAGCCGGCAGCCTCACGAGCAGCTGTTTGTTTTTAGTATGTCTAAAAGTGTGTTTTAGTGTGTTTAAGTGTGTTTTCGTGTGGGGGTAGGAATTGGGGGGAAACTGTTTTTTAGTCACTTACCTCGGTTGAATGCGACTTTTCTCCAAATTGCATTCCGCCCCCCCTCGTGACCCAACAGCTTGGATTGGTGCGGCTTTTCCCAGGGTTGGGGCCTAGAGCTTCAGCAGCGGGCACAGCGCGGACTTTCCATCGCGAAGCTGGACGATCCCTTGCCGGGGGTCGCCAGAAGAAGTACTCCGATCGCTGGCACGCAGACTACGACATCCTGAAGTCGCGGTCTGTGGAGCTTCTAGCTGCGGGCGATGCGTGGACTTTCCATCGCGGAGCCCAGGCAATCCCTTGCCGGGGATCGCCAGAAGAAGTGCTCTGACTGCCGGCCTGTGGCCTATTACATCCTGAAGCCGCAGTCTGCGGAGCTTCAGCAGTGGGCACAGCGCGGACTTTCCATCGCGAAGCTGGGCGATCCCTTGCCGCGGATCGCCAGAAGAAGTGCTCCAACTGCCGGCCTGTGGCCTATTACATCCTGAAGCAGCGGTCTGCAGAGCTTCTAGCCGAGGGCGCGGTGTGGACTTTCCATCGCGGAGCCTGGGATCCCTAGCCGGGGATCGCTGGAGAAGAGCTCCGACCGCCGGCCTGCGGCCTATAACATCGTGAAGCCCCGGTCTCCGGTAGGAAGCGGCCGATTCGGGACCTCCAAGCCGCGGAGTGTCCGTCCATCCCGACGTCGGCGTTTCGAGCATCCCGACGAGAGGGCCTGTTCATCGGGCCATCCGTAGCGGCAACTGCGGAGGGTTCATGGCCCCGACCACGGATGAACAAAGGAGGACTGACTGAAAGTTATTGCCTTCCACCACAGTGAAGAATGTTGATTCCACTGTGGTGGATGTTCATGTTATATTGTATCGTGTATTGTGCTCTTTTTGTTTGTATGGCTGCATGGTAAGTCAAATTCCACTGTACCTTAATTGGTGCATGTGGCAATAAATGTGAACTTGAACTTAAGTCTAAATAAAACATTAACAAGGATGTATCAAAATGAGAAATTTCAATTAAGAAAATGGGTTAAGTCAAAGTTCCCTTTTTACAAGAAAACGTCAACAGATTTAATGGAGCAGATAAAATATGAAGGCATCTAGATAGTAGATAAGAAGGACTGGTTTACTTTGGAAGAAAACTCAACGACTAGGGGGTATATATTTGAAGTGATTATGGGAAAATGAGAGCGACACTAAAAGTGTTCACACAAGGGTCTGATGGATCTGGACATTGGCCAAGAGTAGAGAAAAAGAAATGCTCATTCATGAAGGAGTTGCAAGAGACTATGTGAGTTTACCATGTCCTACTATACTATACTATACTATACTATACATTCATGACTTTGCAGCCAAATTCTGCACTAACTCCAATTACAGGTTTCTAGATACCACCGTGGTAGGCCAAATCTTAAACAATGACGGGACGGAATACAGGAAAGAGATAGAAAGCTTAGTAGGAGGGAGTAAAGACAATAAACTCTCCCACAATGAAGCAGCAGACCTTCAAGAAGCAGAGAGGAGTATACAAACCAGTCTGTATCGTATTCCAGTTCCAAAATGTAATAATAATAATAAATTTTATTTGCGGGCGCCTTTCAAAGTCTCAAGGACACCTTACAGAAATTAACAAGAGAGAAATAACATATAGTCGGAGTAAAATAAATAAAATGTAAATAGCATCCACAGTGTGACCAATAGGGATGTTATGTTATGGTTGCACAAAATATTGGTGAGGCTGTACTCGGATGACTGTGTTTAGTTTTGATCATACATTCATATTATTTGATCATAAAAGAGAAATGACAGAGGAGTTGAATAACTTTATTGCATCAGTCTTCACAGTGGAAGACACCAGCAACATGCCTGAAATTCAAGAGAGTCGGGGGTGGGTTAGTGGAGTGGCTATTACTAGGGAGGTGCTTGGGAAGCTGAAAGGGCTGAAATGGATAAGTCAACTGGACTGGGTGGACTGCACAATAGGGTTCTGAAAGAGGTGGCTTTAGAGATTGTGGAGGCATTGATAGAGGGGCCGAGCCCAGCGAGGGGGGCTGAGCCGAGCGAGCGGGGTCGAGCCAAGTCGAGAATAAAAGCAAGGCAAGCCGAGCCGAGCGAGTGGGGCCCAGAAAGTGAATAAAAGCAAGGTTAATATTTGTTTTTAAACCAAATATTAACAAAGGTGTTTTAGAATAAATCTTATCGTTAAAGTTGGCGAAAAAGAAGCAGTCAGATTACTACCTTATTCCTTGGAGCGCAGGAGGCTCAGGGGTTATTTTATAGAGCTGTACATAATCATGAGGAGAACAGATAGAGTGAAATTTTTTTCTGCAGGGTGGGAGAATGAAGAACTAGAGGAAGTTGGTTTAAGGTGATATGGGAAACTGGGGGTCAGCTTTTTCCATAAAGGGTGGTGTGTATGAGGTGTTAGAGGAGGTACAATAACATGTAAAAGATATTTGGTCAGATACATGGATAGGAGTAGTTTAGAGGGATATGGGCCAAACACAGGCAAATGGGACTAGCTTATGCTATGAGAATGCAGGGTGTCTTGGACAGGTTGGGTGAGTGAGCAGATGCATGGCTGATGAAGTTTAATGCGGGTAAATGTGAGGTTATCCACTTTGGTAGCAAAAACAGGAAGGCAGATTACGATCTAAATGGCGTCAAGTTGGAAAAAGGGGAAGTACAACGGGATCTGGGGGTCCTTGTACATCAGTCTATGAAAGTAAGCATGCAGGTACACCAGGCAGTGAAGAAAGCGAATGGCATGTTGGCCTTTATAACAAGAGGAATCGAATATAGGAACAAAGAGGTCCTTCTGCAGTTGTACAGAGCTCTAGTGAGACCACACCTGGAGTATTGTGTGCAGTTTTGGTCCCTTAATTTGAGGAAGGACATTCTTGCTATTGAGGGAGTGCAGCGTAGGTTTACAAGGTTAATTCCCGGGATGTAGGTCCCTTGCAGTCAGAAACAGGTGAATTGATCATGGGGAACAAGGACATGGCAGACCAATTGAATAACTACTTTGGTTCTGTCTTCACTAAGGAAGACATAAATAATCTGCCGGAAATAGCAGAGGACCGGGGGCCAAATGAGATGGAGGAACTGAGTGAAATCCAGGTTAGCCGGGAAGTGGTGTCAGGTAAATTGAATGGATTAAAGGCCGATAAATCCCCAGGGCCAGATAGGCTGCATCCCAGAGTACTTAAGGAAGTAGCCCCAGAAATAGTGGATGCATTAGTGATAATTTTTCAAAACTCTTTAGATTCTGGAGTAGTTCCTGAGGATTGGAGGGTAGCTAATGTAACCCCACTTTTTAAAAAGGGAGGGAGAGAAAAAACGGGGCATTACAGACCAGTTAGTCTAACATCGGTAGTGGGGAAACTGCTAGTCAGTTATTAAAGATGGGATAGCAGCACATTTGGAAAGTGGTGAAATCGTTGGACAAAGTCAGCATGGATTTATGAAAGGTAAATCATGTCTGACAAATCTTATAGAATTTTTCGAGGATGTAACTAGTAGAGTGGATAAGGGAGAACCAGTGGATGTGTTATATCTGGACTTTCAGAAGGCTTTCGACAAGGTCCCACATAAGAGATTAGTATACAAACTTAAAGCACACGGTATTGGGGGTTCAGTATTGATGTGGATAGAGAACTGGCTGGCAGACAGGAAGCAAAGAGTAGGAGTAAACGGGTCCTTTTCACAATGGCAGGCAGTGACTAGTGGGGTACCGCAAGGCTCAGTGCTGGGACCCCAGCTATTTACAATATATATTAATGATTTGGACGAGGGAATTGAATGCAACATCTCCAAGTTTGCGGATGACAGGAAGCTGGGGGGCAGTGTTAGCTGTGAGGAGGATGCTAGGAGGCTGCAAGGTGACTTGGATAGGCTGGGTGAGTGGGCAAATGCATGGCAGATGCAGTATAATGTGGATAAATGTGAGGTTATCCACTTTGGTGGCAAAAACAGGAAAGTAGACTATTATCTGAATGGTGGCCGATTAGGAAAAGGGGAGATGCAACGAGACCTGGGTGTCATGGTACAACAGTCATTGAAAGTAGGCACGCAGGTGCAGCAGGCAGTGAAGAAAGCGAATGGTATGTTAGCATTCATAGCAAAAGGATTTGAGTATAGGAGCAGGGAGGTTCTACTGCAGTTGTACAGGGTCTTGGTGAGACCACACCTGGAGTATTGTGTACAGTTTTGGTCTCCTAATCTGAGGAAAGACATTCTTGCCATAGAGGGAGTATAGAGAAGGTTCACCAGACTGATTCCTGGGATGTCAGGACTTTCATATGAAGAAAGACTGGATAGACTCGGCTTGTACTCGCTAGAATTTAGAAGATTGAGGGGGGATCTTATATAGGTATGTTACAAAACTTACCTTCAGCGGCGCTGCAATTCTGCCACTGGCCGTGTGCGCGATTTTGGCGCATTTGAGGGGGGGCGGGGTTAAAATGCGTTTTTTTCCGACTTGGTCCTGGATTATATTTGTTGGAGTGCAAGATGTTGCTAAAGAATCGTTCCTACGGCCGTTCTGTGTGTTTTTAAAAAAAAATTCACCCGACAAGTTAATCGCTGGAATGATTTTAAAATCAGCTTCTGAAGCCGTCAACGCCGACAACAGGGATGGATTTTATGGAGGACCAGGTAAAATTAAGCAGTTTATTTTTATATATAAAAGTGTTTCTTAAGATGTATTTAATTCACATTTTAAGTTGCGAAACGGTGATTTTTCCCCCCGAAGAACAGGCAGTGTATTTGCTGCCGATATGGGGGACTAAATTCACCGCACCTGAACGTTCCAAATGGTCCCGTTCCAGAAAATCCCACTCGCAAGCTGATTTAAATGGCCATTAATTTACAGGTATTAAATATTAAATTCCTTCCATTTAGCATATAAACCCATGACAATGAGATTTAAAAATTATGTTATATTCTGAATTCTTGTGTGAATGTTATTTGGACACTTAGGCTATTTAAAAATGTTAATCTATTCTTAAGAAATGGATAGATGTTTAGATCTAGTAATTGAATTTTGTAATTAGCTACAATTAGGTAACTAACTAATTATATGCTTTAATTTCAAGTCATCTAAGTAAGATTGTTTCATATTTGTTTCAGAATGCTTCAATCTATAATAACTGAAAATTTATTTCAGTTCTCTTAAATTTTAAGAAAGTTATCGGCTTTAAATGTTCTCGATCACAGCTTTTGTGTTAAGTCAATGAAAAAGCAATAGGGAACAAGATGCCAATTTCCGAGTATAAAAATGGCCATAACTTTTTTAATACTGAAGATATGAAAGTGAATTAGGTGTCAAACTAAACTTCTTTTTATGCTTTATCTGATGGGATAAATTAAAGACTTGATTTTTTATATCTCAAAATTTTGTAACATTGCTATCTTAGAAACTTACAAAATTCTTAAGGGGTTATGCAGGAAGATTGTTCCCGATGTTGGGGAAGTCCAGGACAAGGGTCACAATTTAAGGATAAGGGGGAAATCTTTTAGATGAGAAAAACATTTTTCACACAGAGAGTGGTGAATCTCTGGAATTCTCTGCCACAGAAGGTAGTTGAGGCCAGTTAATTGGCTATATTTAAGATGGAGTTAGATGTGGCCCTTGTGGCTAAAGGTGTCAGGGGGTATGGAGAGAAGGCAGGTACAGGATACTGAGTTGGATGATAGCCATGATCATATTGAATGGCGGTGCAGGCTCGAAGGGCCGAATGGCCTTCTCCTGCACCTATTTTCTATGTTTCTATGAATGTCCCAGCACAACTTTATAAAACATTAGTTTGGCCACAACTACAGTGCTTTGTATAATTCTTGCTACCAGATGCAGTAGGAAGGATATGATTGCACTGGAGAGCATTGCAAAGAAGATTCCCCAAGATGTTACCTGGAATGGGTGATTTCAGCTTTGGAGACTGTAAGTATAGGCTCAGTTTTTGATAAATTGAATGGAAACAGGCCCTATGGCCACCGAGTCTAGGCCGACCATCGATCACAGTTCACATTAGTTCAATGTTATCTTACTTTGCTGCTAGTCTGTATATTGTCCCTACATACTCGAGGCAATTTACAGAGGCCAATTAATCTACAAACCTGCAGGTCTTTGGGTTGTTCGAGTAAACTGGAGTACCAGGAAACTCCCTTGGTCATGAAAAAGTGCAAACTGCAAACAGACATCATCCAAGGTCGAAACCAGGATCGATCCCAGGTTTCTGACGCTATGAGGCAACTTCTTTATCAGCTGCGCCACAGTGCTGCAATTTAATACATTTGGCGTTGCGGAGGCTGATGGAGGACCTGACAAACCTTTGCAAACGTATTAGGGGGATAGATAGTATATATAGTATGAAACAACGGTCCATTTATTACATATACAATTTACAAACTCAGGTAAAGGTTTATGTTTTTATATTTATGACTCTCCCTCTCAATTCTTTGCTGTTATTGAATAAAGAGGCAGCTTATCCACCTCCAATCTATGCCACATTTAAAGTGAACAATCTTCAATCTGCATCTCAAGTCCCTTTTCTTACCAACCATAGCAAAGTATATTAAATCAAGCAATAAGACACTCCTCCCCTTTAGCACTTGCTATTACCATCACACAGCATCTGAAATAAAGAGTGTGCTATTATAACATTTACCTGCAATGTGCAATTTTCATTTCTTTTCAAAAATTCAACAAATCTTTCCACAACGCCAGATGTATTGATCACTTCATCAATGGGAGGATTTGGCTCTATAAAGATAAACACAAGATATAAATTATGTTTATAATGTGTCTTTAATGTTTTATAAAAATACATCCAATTTGAATTTGTCATGTTGGCCATATATTGACTTGAATATCATTAGCAGGCAGGATTAAGGCAAAGATGAAGACATTTTCAGTATATGGACTAAAGAATAATCAGTGAAAGAGTAGGGCCTGTTAAGTCAATATGTGCAATATGTGTGGAACCAAAAGGTGCAGGTGAGGTCAGAAATGAATACAAGCTTTGGTGTTCACTAACGAAACAGACTTATTAGTTGCAGGATTGAGCGAAGGGGAAGATGAAATTTCACTGCAAGTCTCCATTCGTAAAGAGGAAGTACTCCATGCTTTAGCGGGTTTAAAACTGTATAAATCCCAAGAGGCCAGATGAGATTTATCTCAGAATGCCACAGGACTCAAGAGATTGCTGGGACTCGGAGATTTTTTATTCTTCACTGGACATAAGTGACGTAGCAGATGAATGGGGATTCACAAAAGTTGACCTCTTTTTCAAGAAGCACAACAGGAAAAGGACTTGCAATTAACGACTTGCACTCTTTCTAGCTAATACCTTATTTCCTATAACAGGGAGACTTAACACAATACTCACACCAATGTCTTGTACAACTGCAACATAACATCCCAACTTCAATACTCAATGATCTTACTGACGAAGGCCAGCGTGCCAAAGCTGCCTTGACTATCTATCTAAGTGACGTCACTTTCAGAGAAACAACAGCCCACCTGGTCTTCAACATTCCCCAATGCCCAACTATTCATTGTGAAAGTTGTACCCAAATTTGACATTCCAAAGTACAACACCTTCCACGTATCTGAATTAAACCCCATTTGTCATCTCTAACCTCATCTACTGCAGTTGCTGTTCCTGATGTTGCCTCCTGTACATTGGTGAGACCAAGCGTAGACTCGGCGACCGTTTTGCCGAACACGCACTTCTGCCAAGGCCTACCGGATCTCCCGGATGCTAACCTTGCCATGTCCACACTGACCTTTCTGTTCTAGGCCCCCTCCATTGACAGAGTGAGGCCACACACAAACAGGCGGAACAGAACCTCATATTCCGCTTGGGTAGCTTGCAACTCAGTGGTATCAACATTGAATTCTCCAGTTTTAGTTTTTAACTACCCCATTTGAAATAATCTTTAACACCCCCCCGATAAAATAGGCCGAAGTCAGCATGGTCTTGCTTGACAAATTTGCTGGAATTCTTTGAAGAAGTAAATAACAGGACAGACAAAGGAGAGTCAATAGATATTGTTTACTTCGATTTTCGGAAAGCCTTTGACAAGGTGCCACATGTAAGGCTGCTAAAGGGCCTGTCCCACTTTCACGACCTAATTCACGACCTTTTTTAACTCGTGGACATTTTTCATCATGCTAGAAAAAACGCCCCGACCTACTTGATGCCACGAGTACCTATGACTGGCATTACGGCCTGCTACGACCATGCTGCGAGTTAAGGGCAAACTCGGCAAAGGTTATGAATTAGGTCGTGAATGTGGGACAGGCCCTTAAGGAAGATGAGAGCCCACGGTATCAATGGGCAGATACTTGCATGGATAGCAGGTTGGCTGGATGGCTTTGTATATTAATGATTTGAACGAGTGGATTGAAGGCTTTATGGCCAAGTTTGCAATGATACGCAAATAGGTGGAAGGGCAGGTAGTGTAGAGAAAGCAGAGACTCTGCAGAAGGACTTGGACAAGTTGGGAGAGTGACAATAGACAATAGGTGCAGGAGTAGGCCATTCGGCCCTTTGAGCCAGCACAGCCATTCAATGTGATTATGGCTGATCATCCCCAATCAGTACCCCGTTCCTGCCTTTTCCCCATATCCCCTGACTCCGCTATCTTTAAGAGCCCTATCCAGCTCTCTCTTGAAAGCATCCAGAGAACCTGCCTCCACCGCCCTCTGAGGCAGAGAATTCCATAGACTCACAACTCTCTGTGAGAAAAACCCCTTATTCTTAAACTGTGGCCCCTGGTTCTGGACTCCCCCAACATCGGGAACATGTTTCCTGCCTCCAGCATGTCCAAACCCTTAACAATCTTATATGTTTCAATAAGATTCCCTCTCATCCTTCTAAACTCCAGTGTACAAGCCCAGCTGCTTCATTCTCTCAGCATATGACAGTTCCGCCATCCCGGGAATTAACCTTGTAAACCTACGCTGCACTCCCTCAATAGCAAGAATGCCCTTCCTCAAATTAGGGGACCAAAACTGCACACAATACTCCAGGTGTGGACTCACTAGGGCTCTGTACAACTGCAGAAGGACCTCTTTGCTCCTATACTCGACTCCTCTTGTTATAAAGTGGGCAGAGGAGTGGCAGATGGAATCTAGCGTAGCAAAGTGCGGAGTCATGCATTTTGGTAGGAGGAATAAAGGCGTAGACTATTTTCTAAATGGGCAGAGAATCCAGAAATCGGAGGTGCAAATGGACTTGGGAGTGCTGGTGCAGGATTCCCAAAAAGTTAAACTGCAAGTTGAATCGAAAGAAAGTAAACTCAATGCTAGCATTTATTTCAAGAGGGCTTGCATACAAAAGCAGGGGTGTAATGCTGAGGCTCTATAAGGCACTGGTAAGGCCGTATTTTGAATATTGTGAGCAATTTTGGGCACCATAACTGAGGAAGGATTTGCTGGCTCTGGAGAGGGTCCAGAGGAAGTTTACAAGATTGATCCCAGGAATGAGTAGGTTAACCTATGATGAGCATTTGTTGGTACTGGGCCTGTACCCGCTGGAGATTAGAAGAATGAGGGGGGAGCTCATTGAAACATACAGAGTAGTGAAAGGCTTGGATAGGATGTGGAGAGGATGTCTCCACTAGTGGGAGAGTGCAGGACTAGAGGTCATAGCCTCAGAATTAAAGGCTGTTCTTTTGGGAAGGAAATGAGGAGAAATTGATTTAGTTAGAGGGTGGTGAATCTGTGGAATTCTTTGCCACAGAAGGCTGTAGAGGCCAAGTCAGTGGATATTTTTTAAGGCAGAGATAGATAATTTTTTGATTAGCACAGATGTAAGAGGTTATGGGGTGAAGGCAGGATAAGAGGGAATGATAGATCAGCCATGATTGAATGGCGGAGTAGATGATGGGCTGGAGGGCCTAATTCTACTCCTATCACTTATGACCCCTCCCCTCCCCAGTGCCCTATCTGGACTTGCACCTATTTCTCCTCTCCACTCTCCCTACATTCCTTTCTCTGGCTTCACAATTGTTCATACCTATTGTTTTTTTATCTCTACCTTTGTTCAACCATCCCCTCTCGCCCTTGTTCATCTATTATTTGCCGCACTTTTCCAGCCCCTCTTCTCTTCAAGCTTGTTCTCCCCTCCCCGCACCATATTGGTGATATTGCATGACCCCCTGAGTTACTCCAGCACTTTCTGTCTTTTTTTGTAAACTAGCAACCGTTTGTTGTTCAAGAAGGAACTGCAGATGCTGGAAGATCGAAGGTACACAAAAATGCTGGAGAAACTCAGCGGGTGCAGCAGCATCTATGGAGCGAAGGAAATAGGCGACGTTTCAGTCTGAAGAAGGGTTTCGCCCCGAAACATCGCCTATTTCCTTCGCTCCATAGATGCTGCTGCACCCGCTGAGTTTCTCCAGCATTTTTGTGTACCGTTTGTTGTTTCTCCATTTGTCATTCCTCAGCCCATTTACCCAGTTGATTAATATTCAGCTGTATAACTCCTTCACAAGCAATACCACCTATTTTAGTGCCATCTGTAAATTTACTAAGCATGCCTTGCACAACATTCTCATCCAAACTGTTAACAGAAAAGACAAATAGCAATAGGCCAGCACCAAGCCCTGAGGCACACTACTAGTCACATGCTTCCAGTCTGAAAAGCTGTTCCTTCCACTATCACCCTCTGCTTCTGACCATCAAGCTAAAACTGTATCCAATTAGCTAGCTCTCCGTTGATCCATGCGATTTAACCTAAAATAATCTACTATGCAGAACCTTATCTAATGCTTGTGGAAGTCCATAGAGTCTACTTCCCTGACCTTCACAATCACCCATGCACAAAGCCATGCTAATTATCCTAAATCAACCCATTTCCAAATGCATGTATATCTTATGCCTCAGAATCCTCCACGGTAACTTGTCTACCACAAATATTAGGCTTACGTCTATAGTTTCCAAAATTTCCTTTGCAGCCATTCTATAAGACAGGGACAATATAGCACAAAATGGTGGGATGCCTGGAAGTTGAATTAGTCTAAATATTGATATCATTTGACAACAGGAAATATTATTTAACCTTGGGAGAAGGTACAGGAGCCTGAAGACTGCAACAACCAGGTTCAGGAATAGCTACTTCCCCACAGCCATCAGGCTATTAAACCTGGCCCGGACAAAACTCTGATTATTAATAACCAATTATCTGTTATTTGCACTTTATCATTTTATTTATTCATGTGTGTATATATTTATATTATAGTATATGGACACACTGATCTGTTTTGTAGTAAATGCCTACTATGTTCTGTGTGCTGAAGCAAAGCAAGAATTTCATTGTCCTATCAGGGACACATGACAATAAATTCACTTGGATTAGCTAGATTCACT
The DNA here is from genome assembly GCF_010909765.2 of Amblyraja radiata. Taxonomy (NCBI): domain Eukaryota; kingdom Metazoa; phylum Chordata; class Chondrichthyes; order Rajiformes; family Rajidae; genus Amblyraja; species Amblyraja radiata. The sequence continues at coordinate 123,396 of NC_045982.1, read as the reverse complement.
TACCAACTAAATCAAATACATCAGCCTTTCCAATCAGACAGTTATGTTTCAATAAACATTGAGTGCGGCACAGTGGCATAGCTGGTGGAGCTGCTGAGTGTGAAGAAGGGTTTTGACCCGAAACGTTGCCTATTTCCTTCACTCCATAGAAGCTGCTTCACCCCCTGAGTTACTCCAGCATTTTTGTCCACTTTTGAAATGTCACATTGATATTGGTATTGACTTATTATTATCACATACCGAGATACAGTGTTCTTCTTAGGCCCACTTCGGTCATGGCTGACCATGGGTGTCTCCGGGGTTGGCGGACGCCAGTGAGTGACTTTATTTAACGTGGGGAGACTGGTGCACAGACAGCCACCACACGGTCCTTGACAGATCTGGGTCAGGATCCAGTGGCATGGAGTCCAAGACGACCGGAAACCCTTTTCTGCTGCAACCTTTATCCACCTTCCCAGCCGTTGTGACGCTCCACTAAGGTCAGCCATCATCCTCCGCCTGTTCCACCGTTGAGGTCTTGGTTGGATTGCTCTTTGTCAGAGTCCTCCCCCTTGACCTTACCGCCATGGGTGGCCCTACCTGGAGCATCGCTCTCAGGATCTCGCTCTCGCTCTCAGACGGCATCGCTCTCAGGATCGCAGGACCACATGAGCTTCTCCACCACGACAAGGGATACAGTGATAAGCTTTGTTTCTATGCTATCCAGACAAATCATATCTTCCACAAATAAAGTCAAGACTTTGTGAGAAAATTAAGTATTGGAGTTGTCAGCATTAACAGAAATGGCTTCCTTGTATGGTAAGGACCATTGGTCAATTTAAGTGTTGATAAATAAATACAAGTGATGCAGGCTCTGAACTTCCATTAGCAACATACTTAACAAGTGGTTTGTCAATACTGTCCAAATAAATCAATTTTAAGTTAACAAACAACCAAGTTTTCAGATTAAGAAACTTAACGACAAAATATTTTCGCATCAGCTATTGACCGGACAATTTATTTAGTTCGCAATCATATCATCTATCTAAACATTGAAGAAATATTTGAAGCTTTATTACCTTTGGAAAGCAATTTACGAAACTTTTGAGTGGTTGCTAGTTGCAATTCAGTATCATCAGAGAAAAGCATCTGCACCATTTCTCTTGTGATCATCCCCTCCTAAAGTGGAAATATAATTTCAAGATTCAAGCGGCATAATTTATTTTTTAACATGAGGGTGGAACAAAAGGGCTTTACAGAAAACAGATTATAAAGGTATTCTTAGTTAACAAGTCTGGAACTACCACCCAGATTTGTAATGCAAACTCTAACACAAAGAAAATCATGATACATTTGTTCATGAAGTACTGTGCTTGAATTATGAATATGCATTTTTCTCCACCAGGAGACAACTAGAAAAGTTTAACGGAGATTGTAATGGAAATATTTGCTGGTAAATAACAATCTGCAGTATTTTGCCATTACCTATTTACAGTATCCAGGGCTGCCAACTCTCACGCTTTGAGCGTGAGACTCACTCATTTCAGCCAATTCTCACGCCCTCACGCTGAAGACAGAATTCTCACGCTGTCTTCAGTCCCTGCACAGCAAGGATCCTATAGCGGAGCTATACGATCTTTGCTGCACAGTTTGTCGCTTCACGCCATGACAGTGATCTGTGCGGTCTGGGGAAGCACGTCAGTTGACGGCTGTGAGTGACGCCGCGTCTCTTCTCTCTTGGTTGGATGTGCAGCCGCCGGGTGTCCGCCTCTGTGTGCCGACTGTGAGTGCAGCGCTGCCGGCCGCTGCTGCAGCCTCGCTCCCCCCCTCCCTCCCTCTCTCCTGCCCTTCAACTCACACGACAGCGCCAACGCCGCCAATCCACGCTACACCGTGCCCGCCAGACTCCCCATTGGGCGGCCGGGGAAACAGAGGGAGGGGGGAAAGAGAGAGAGAGGGAAAGAAAAAATGGAGGGATGGAGGCAAAGAGAGACAAGGGGAGGGAATGTAGAAAGGGAATGAAGGAAGGAAAGGAGAAAGGGAAGAAAGAGGGAGGGTGAGGAAAGAGGGTGGGTGGGAGGGGGAGAAAGAGGGGTGATGGGGGCAGGAGGGAGGAAGGGGAGGAGGGAGGGAGGAAGGGGAGGAGGGAGGGAGGGGGAAGGAAACGTGTGTGTGTGTGTGCACGCTATGTGTGTCTCAGATTCAGATTCAGATTCAGACTCAATTTTAATTGTCATTGTCAGTGTACAGTACAGAGACAACGAAATGCATTTAGCATCTCCCTGGAAGAGCGACATAGCAAATGATTTGAATAAATAATAATAAGTGATAATAAGTGTCCGGGGGGTGGGGGGGGGGGTGATTGGCAGTCACCGAGGTACGTTGTTGAGTAGAGTGACAGCCGCCGGGAAGAAGCTGTTCCTGGACCTGCTGGTTCGGCAACAGAGAGACCTGTAGCGCCTCCCGGATGGTAGGAGGGTAAACAGTCCATGGTTGGGGTGAGAGCAGTCCTTGGCGATGCTGAGCGCCCTCTGCAGACAACGCTTGCTTTGGACAGACTCAATGGAGGGGAGCGAGGAACCGGTGATGCGTTGGGCAATTTTCACCACCCTCTGCAATGCCTTCCGGTCGGAGACAGAGCAGTTGCCATACCATACTGTGATGCAGTTGGTAAGGATGCTCTCGATGGTGCAGCGGTAGAAGTTCACCAGGATCTGAGGAGACAGATGGACCTTCTTCAGTCTCCTCAGGAAGAAGAGACGCTGGTGAGCCTTCTGTCTCCCTGTGTGTGTCTCCTTGTGTGTGTATGTGTGCCTCCCTGTGTGTGTGTGTCTCCCCGTGTGTGTGTGTCTCCCTGTGTGTGTGGGTGTCTCCCTGTGTGTGTGTGTCTCCCTGTGTGTGTGTGTGTGTGCGCGTGTCTGTGTGTATCCCTGTGTGCGTCTCCCTGTTTGTGTGTGTCTCCCTGTGTGTGTGTGTGTCTCCCTGTGTGTGTGTGTGTCTCCCTGTGTGTGTGTGCGTGTCTGTGTGTATCCCTGTGTGTGTGTCTCCCTGTGTGTGTGTGTCTCCGTGTGTGTGTGTGTCTCCGTGTGTGTGTGTGTATGCCTATCTGTGTGTATCCCTGTGTGTGTGTCTCCTTGTGTGTGTATGTGTGCCTCCCTGTGTGTGTCTCTGTGTGTGTGTGTGTCTTCCCATGTGTGTCTCCCTCCGTGTGTGTGTGTGTGTGTGTGTGTGTGTGTGTGTGTGTGTGTGTGTGTGTGTGTGTGTGTGTGTGTGTGTGTGTGTGTGTGTCTGTCTCCCTGTGTGTGTGTGTGTGTGTGTCTGTCTCCCTGTGTGTGTCTTCCTTTGTGTATGTGTCTCCCTGTGTGTCTGTTGTCACATCCTGGCCTTAGGGCTGCCAACTCTCACTCTATTTCAGCGTGAGTCACGCATTTCAGCCAATTCTCATGCCGATGACACAATTCTCAAGCTCTCTTCAGTCCCTGCACAGTTTGTCTCTTTTGCGCCATATCAGAGCGATCTGCGGTCTGTGGAAGAGCGTCAGTTGGCGGCTGTGAGTGACGTTGTATCTCTTCTCTTCTTTCTTGGTTGGATGTGCAGCTGCCGATAACACGAACACCCCCCCCCCCTCTCAGTGAGGCTCAAACGAAACTCCGTTTCCACAGCCATACAAATAAAGACAATTTCCTGCAGACATACACACAATTCAATTTACAGAAACATCCATCACAGTGAACCTCCTCCTCACCGTGATGGAAGGTAAAGTCTTTTCTCTCCCCTGTTCTCCATTTCCCCCCCCGATGTCGAAGCCCCAGGCGGGCGATGATAAGTCCCACGGCCATTTTAGGCTGAGCCGGGCGATGTACGACCCCGCTCCCGGTCTAAATGTCACCAAGTTGGATCCCCTGGCAGGCGCTGGAATGTCCCACAGCCATTAAGCCTCGCCTGGCGATGTACGGCCCCGCTCCGGGTCGTTCCAACCCCGCGACACGGGCTGGAGATGTTGCGTAGCGGGAGCTCCGAAAAGCGGTCTCCACCCGGACCAGCGAGCTCCCAATATCCCGACAGTCCACAGAAGCTACGTTGCTGGAGCCTCCGAGCTTCGGTGTCGGGCCGCAGCAGCGAGCCACCACCGCTCCCCACGCTCTGAGGCCGACCAGCCCCACGATGGTAAGTCCGCAGCTCCGCAGGCTCCGTGACTGGAGCCCCCAGGTCGTTCCAGCTGGAGGCCGCTCCACGGTGCAAGGCCCCAACGACAACGGAGACCCGACAGGGAAAAGGTCGGGTCTCCCGAGCAGGGAAGAGATTTTTTTAAGTTTCCCCCTCCCCCCCCCCCCACATATACACAGGTAAAAACACTATTAAAAACACGAACAACTACATTTAGAAACATAGAAATTAGGTGCAGGAGTAGGCCATTCGGCCCTTCGAGCCTGCACCGCCATTCAATATGATCATGGCTGATCATCCAACTCAGTATCCCGTACCTGCCTTCTCTCCATACCCTCTGATCCCCTTAGCCACAAGGGCCACATCTAACTCCCTCTTAAATATAGCCAATGAACTGGCCTCGACTACCCTCTGTGGCAGGGAGTTCCAGAGATTCACCACTCTCTGTGTGAAAAAAGTTCTTCTCATCTCGGTTTTAAAGGATTTCCCCCTTATCCTTAAGCTGTGACCCCTTGTCCTGGACTTCCCCAACATCGGGAGCAATCTTCCTGCATCTAGCCTGTCCAACCCCTTAAGAATTTTGTAAGTTTCTATAAGATCCCCTCTCAATCTCCTAAATTCTAGAGAGTATAAACCAAGTCTATCCAGTCTTTCTTCATAAGACAGTCCTGACATCCCAGGAATCAGTCTGGTGAACCTTCTCTGCACTCCCTCTATGGCAATAATGTCCTTCCTCAGATTTGGAGACCAAAACTGCACGCAATACTCCAGGTGTGGTCTCACCAAGACCCTGTACAACTGCAGTAGAACCTCCCTGCTCCTATACTCAAATCCTTTTGCTATGAAAGCTAACATACCATTCGCTTTCTTCACTGCCTGCTGCACCTGCATGCCCACTTTCAAAGACTGGTGTACCATGACACCCAGGTCTCGTTGCATCTCCCCTTTTCCTAATCTGCCACCATTCAGATAATAGTCTACTTTCCTGTTTTTGCCACCAAAGTGGATAACCTCACATTTATCCATATTATACTGCATCTGCCATGCATTTGCCCACTCACCCAGCCTATCCAAGTCACCTTGCAGTCTCCTAGCATCCTCCTCACAGCTAACACTGCCCCCCAGCTTAGTGTCATCCGCAAACTTGGAGATATTGCCTTCAATTCCCTCATCCAGATCATTAATATATATTGTAAATAGCTGGGGTCCCAGCACTGAGCCTTGCGGTACCCCACTAGTCACTGCCTGCCATTGTGAAAAGGACCCGTTTACTCCTACTCTTTGCTTCCTGTTTGCCAGCCAGTTCTCTATCCACATCAATACTGAACCCCCAATGCCGTGTGCTTTAAGTTTGTAAACTAATCTCTTATGTGGGACCTTGTCGAAAGCCTTCTGGAAGTCCAGATACACCACATCCACTGGTTCTCCCCTATCCACGCTACTAGTTACATCCTCGAAAAATTCTATAAGATTCGTCATGATTTACCTTTTGTAAATCCATGCTGACTTTGTCCAATGATTTCACCACTTTCCAAATGTGCTGCTATCCCATCTTTAATAACTGACTCTAGCAGTTTCCCCACTACCGATGTTAGACTAATTGGTCTGTAATTCCCCGTTTTCTCTCTCCCTCCCTTCTTAAAAAGTGGGGTTACGTTTGCTACCCGCCAATCCTCAGGAACTACTCCAGAATCTAAAGAGTTTTGAAAGATTATTACTAATGCATCCACTATTTCTGGAGCTACTTCCTTAAGTACTCTGGGATGCAGCCTATCTGGCCCTGGGGATTTATCGGCCTTTAATCCATTTAATTTACCCAACACCACTTCCCGGCTAACCTGGATTTCACTCAATTCCTCCAACTCCTTTGACCCGCGGTCCCCTGCTATTTCCGGCAGATTATTTATGTCTTCCTTAGTGAAGACGGAACCAAAGTAGTTATTCAATTGGTCCGCCATATCCTTGTTCCCCATGATCAACTCACCCGTTTCTGACTGCAAGGGACCTACATTTGTTTTAACTAATCTCTTTCTTTTCACATATCTATAAAAACTTTTGCAGTCATTTAACTAGACAAAAAATAAAAAAAGACAGACAGGCTGTAGGGGCCGCCACACAATCAAGCTATACCCAAAATGTAATCTGTCCATTTGTCAGGCCAATAGAATGTTAGCTGTATTGTAAAGAAACTGAAGTAGAAAAGTAAAGTTCTGATGCAATTTTACAGGGCATGGTGAGTCCTTATTTGAGGAAGGATGGATTAGCACTGAAGACAGCGCTGACAAGTGTTGTACCGGGTTGATTTCTAGGTAGGAAGAGAGATTCAGTAAGCAGGGCCGACACTCATTGGAGTTTAGAAAAGTCATGCAGCTTGATTGAAACGTACTATGAATCTGAAGGACAACACAAAGTGCTGGAGAAACTCAGCAGGTCAGGGGATGGGAGATTGTAACCTTCACGTGGTCCACCCTGTTTCGATGAATGCAAGCAACCTGGCATGCACAAACAGAAGATGAAACAGAACAAAGGTACACAAAAATGCTGGAGAAACTCAGCGGGTGCAGCAGCATTTATGGAGCGAAGGAAATAGGCAACGTTTCGGCCTGAAACCCTTCTTCAGACTGAAGAGGGAATGGACAGACTACGATTTGGGTCTTGACCTGAAACATTATTTGTCCATTCCCTCCACAGATACTGCCTAACCCGCTGAGTTCCTCCAGCATTTTTGTGTATCTTCGATTTTCCAGCATCTGCAGTTCCTTCTTAAACATCAAACAGAACAAGTTGTCTTACAACTTTAGGCTGTGCATGCTGTACGCAAGAAGAAGAAGGAGCAGGTCAGGCAGCATCTGTAGAGGGAATGGACAGACTACGATTTGGGTCTTGACCTAATTATTTGTCCATTCCCTCCATAGATGCTGCCTAACCCACTGAGTTTATCCAGTGTTTTGCTCAAGATTCCAGCATCTGCAGTTCCTTGTGTATACAAGATTCTGCACAAATTTGCCAAGTTGTTTATCAAATTTGATCCAGTTTGCTTTTCCTTATGTGTACCAGACACCCCATTAAAACATTCCCTGTTTGACCCTATCTAAACCTTCTACTTCTCATTAAGCCCTCCTGTTTTAGATGCCCCTACCAAGGCAAACGACCCCACCAAGTTCCTCGTGATTTTGTATACAATCAGCCTCCAACACGCCAGGAAACAAACCTAAGCGATCTGATTTTTTCTTCCAACTGCAATTGGTTAGGGTTAGGTTACAATTTGTTGCTACACTCTAGTAAGGATATGATTCAGCTGGAGAGGGTGCAGAGGAGTTTGACACAATGTTTGCTGGAATACATTTTTGATTGCTGTGTAGCAGTGGTTGAGAGTGTTTGGACCTCTGGTTGGGCAAGAGACTTGCTGATAGTATAGGGAGGTTGCACGCAGTCGAGGTCACGACCCCTCAACCCCTATCGTATGAAAAAGATGTATGTCAAACTTATTGGTAACGTATCTATTGAGCGAACTTTTTCCGTACTGTTACCACGCAACACCAACTGGAGTACACGCGGTGAACTGCAGGTAAGCATTTACTAAGGCTGGCAGCACAGCCGGCCCTTCTTCTAGCCCAGCATCCGGACTAGTTGCCCCAGCCCCGCTCCACCCGGCCCCTGGCCCCGCTCCACCTGGCCCCCGGCCCCGCTCCACCTGGCACCCGGCCCCGCTCCACCCGGCCCCGGCCCCGCTCCACCCGGCCCCGGCCCCGCTCCACCCGGCCCCGCCCCGCTCCACCCGGCCCCGCTCCACTCGGCCCCGCTCCACCCGGCCCCGCTCCACCCGGCCCCGCTCCACCTGGTCCCGCTCCACCCGGCCCCGCTCTCGCTCCACCCGGCCCCGCTCTCGCTCCACCCGGCCCCGGCTCCACTCCACCCAGCCCCGGCCCCGCTCCACCCAGCCCCGGCCCCGCTCCACCCGGCCCCAGCCCCGCTCCACCCAGCCCCGCTCCACCTGGTCCCGCCTCCACCGGCCCGCTCTCGCTCCACCCGGCCCCGGCCCCGCTCCACCAGCCGCTGCCCGCTCCCCGCCCGCTCCCACCGCTCCACCTGCCCCGCGCCCAGCTCCACCACGGCCCCCGCTCCACCCGGCCCCGGCCCCGCTCCACAAGCCCCGCCTACACTGGCCCTGGCCCCGCTCCACCGGCCCCGGCCCCGCCCACCCGGCCCCGCTTCACATGGTCCCGCTCCACCCGGCCCCGCTCTAGCTCCACCCCGGCCCCGGCCCGCCCACCCAGCCGTGCCCCGCTCCACCCGGCCCCGCTCCACCCAGCCCCGCTCCACCCGGCCCCGCTCCACCCGGCCCCGCTCCACCCGGCCCCGGCCCCGCTCCACCCGGCCCCGCTCCACCCGGCCCCGCTCCACCCGGTCCCGCTCCACCCGGCCCTGCTCCACCCGGCCCCGCTCCACCTGGTCCCGCTCCACCCGGCCCCGCTCTCGCTCCACCCGGCCCCTGGCTCCGCTCCACCCAGCCCCGCTCCACCCGGCCCCGCTCCACCCGGCCCCGGCCCCGCTCCACCCGGCCCCGCTCCACCTGGTCCCGCTCCACCCGGCCCTGCTCTCGCTCCACCCGGCCCCGGCCCCGGCCCCGCTCCACCCGGCCCCTGGCCCCGCTCCACCCAGCCCCGGCCCCGCTCCACCCGGCCCCGTTCCACCCAGCCCCGCTCCACCCAGCCGCTGCCCCGCTCCACCTGGTCCCGCTCCACCTGGTCCCGCTCCACCCGGCCCCGCTCTCGCTCCACCCGGCCCCGCTCCACCCGGCCCCGGCCCCGCTCCACCCGGCCCCGCTCCACCCAGCCCCGCTCCACCTGGCCCCGGCCCCGCTCCACCCGGCCCCGGCCCCGCTCCACTCAGCCCCGCTCCACCCGGCCCCGCTCCACCTGGTCCCGCTCCACCTGGTCCCGCTCCACCCTGCCCCGCTCCACTCCACCCGCCCCGCTCCACCCGGCCCGCTCCACCAGCCCCGCTCCACCTGCCCGCCCCCCCACCACTCCACCGGCCCCCGCTCCACCAGCCCCGCCCCCGCTCCACCCAGCCCCTCCACCTGGCCCCGCCCCGCTCCACCCGGCCCCGCCCTCTCCAAACGGCCCCGCTCCACCTGGTCCCGATCCACCGGCCCCGCTCTCGTCACCGGACCCGGCCCTGCTCACCAGCGCTGCCCGCTCCACACGGCCCCGCTCCCCTCCAGCACCGCTCCACCTGGCCCCAGCCCGCTACACCCGGCCCCGGACCCGCTCCACTCGGCCCCGCCCACCCGGCCCGCTCCACCCTTGGCCCGCTCTCGCTCCACCTGGCCCCGCGCTCCACCCGGCCCCTGGCCCCGCTCCACCCGCCTCCGCTCCACCCGGCCCCGGCCCCGTCCACCCGGCCCACGCTCCACCTGGTCCCGCTCCACCCGGCCCCGCTCTCGCTCCACCCGGCCCCGGCCCCGCTCCACCCGGAGCCACTGGCCCCGCTCCACCCAGCCCCGCTCCACCTCGGCCCCGTTCAAACCCAGCCCCGCTCCAACCCAGCCGCTGCCCCGCTCCACCTGGTCCCGCTTCCACCCGGCCCCGCTCTCGCTCCCACCGCCGGCCCCGGCCCCCCGCTCACACCCGGCCCCGGCCCCGCTCCCCCCGGCCCCGCTCCACCCGGCCCCGCTCCACCCAGCCCCGCTCCACCTGGCCCCGGCCCCGCTCCACCCGGCCCCGGCCCCGCTCCACCCGGCCCCGCTCCACCTGGTCCCGCTCCACCCGGCCCCGCTCTCGCTCCACCCGGCCCCGGCCCCGCTCCACCCGGCCCCGGCCCCGCTCCACCTGGCCCCGCTCCACCCGGCCCCTGGCTCCACTCCACCCAGCCCCGGCCCCGCTCCACCCAGCCCCGCTCCACCTGGCCCCGGCCCCGTTCCACCCAGCCCCGCTCCACCATGCCGCTTCCCCGCTCCACCCGGCCCCGGCCCCGCTCCACCCAGCCCCGCTCCACCCAGCCGCTGCCCCGCTCCACCCGGCCCCGCTCCACCCAGCCCCGGCCCCGCTCCACCCGGCCCCGCTCCACCCGGTCCCGCTCCACCCGGCCCCGCTCCACTCGGCCCCGCTCCACCCGGCCCCGCTCCACCTGGTCCCGCTCCACCCGGCCCCGCTCTCGCTCCACCCGGCCCCGGCCCCGCTCCACCCGGCCCCTGGCCCCGCTCCACCCAGCCCCGGCCCCGCTCCACCCAGCCCCGCTCCACCCAGCCGCTGCCCCGCTCCACCCGGCCCCGCTCCACCCGGCCCCGGCCCCGCTCCACCCGGCCCCGCTCCACCCAGCCCCGCTCCACCTGGCCCCGGCCCCGCTCCACCCGGCCCCGCTCCACCCAGCCCCGGCCCCGCTCCACCTGGCCCCGGCCCCGCTCCACCTGGCCCCGGCCCCGCTCCACCCGGCCCCGCTCCACCCAGCCCCGCTCCACCTGGCCCCGGCCCCGCTCCACCCGGCCCCGGCCCAGCTCCACCCGGCCCAGCTCCACCCGGCCCCGCTCCACCCGGCCCCGCTCTCGCTCCACCCGGCCCCGGCCCCGCTCCACCCGGCCCCGCTCCACCCAGCCCCGACCTCGCTCCACCCGGCCCCGCTCCACCCGGCCCCGGCCCCACCCGGCCCCGGCCCCGCTCCACCCGGCCCCGGCCCCGCTCCACCCGGCCCCGGCCCCGCTCCACCCGGCCCCGGCCCCGTGTGTGGGCGCTGCCGACCCACAGCCCCGTGACAGTGCGGCCCACAGAGGGAGACGGGGCGGAGGTGAGCCATGGCCGGGCAGCGATGACCTGGGGGGGGAAAGTGGGGGCTGTCCCGAGGGATGTGCTCCTTCGGCCGCTTACACCTTGATGCTCGTGTTCAGACAAACCTTCGCGCTTTCAATGACAACACCCACAAATATTTATAGCGCAAAAAATGACAATTTTGGCGGTTTTTAACAGGTAAGAAGGTTTAAAGTTTTATGCTTCTAAATATACCATGAGCTTTATCCAGACTAAACATTATTTACAGCCCAAGATACTTTGATGCTAAACCAAAGCCAAATGGAAAGTGCACTCCACAAACATGAGTCAACTGTAACAGACAACTATGTATTCCATTGTTCCTCAATGCTCTGAAAGAGATATTCTTGATTCTTTCCTAATCCAAGTGCCATGATTAGAGTGTCATAGAATGATGCAGTGTGGAAACAGGCCCTTCAGCCCAACTTGTCCACACCGGTCAACAATGTCCCAGCTACACTGGTCCCACCTGCCTGCGTTTGGTCCATATCCCTCCACCCAGCAATATGTACCTGTCTGTTTCTTAAACAATGAGAGTCCCAACATCAACTACTTCCTCTGGCAGCTTGTTCCATGCACCCACCACCATTTATGTGAAAAAGTTACCCGTCAAATTCCTATTAAGATTTCTGTAGTTTTGCTGTAATCCTTCGACTTGACTGTGTTCAGTATTGCAATATTACCGTTAAAGTTTGTCCCTTAATGTCGTACTCAGCTTATGATAATTAAACTGCAATTTTGCTTTATGCCTGGCCAGATATGCCTGTCAGCAATGTCAAACTGAATCACTTACAAACCACTCTAGGTACTGGTGACTTTCCTTCCATGAAGGTTGCACTGTTTTAACAACAAAATAATGATAGTCCAGTATTATTCATTTTTACCTGTTCTAAAAATTAGAAAATATATTGAATTTAGTTGAACAATTCAACACATGAATTCAGAAGCTCGTTTTTTTTTAGAATCATTGACACTAGTCGAATGGAATTGTAAATGATACAATGCTTACCCCTGCTGCAGAAGAGCTAACAAAAGAATCCAGGAGAGGGCTGTCAAATACGGCAGATTCTTCATTTATAAGTTCCACATTTCTCCTCTTAAACAGCTGAGAAAGAATAAGATTAATCAAATCTCAAGAAATGACGTACAATCTGCAGAAAAATATTTTCAGAATAACAAACACTAGGAAATCGGAGTTGATCTCAGATGATCTCAGTAATCAAGAAGTTTGTAGGTAAAAAGATGGGATGATTTTTCTTTGAATGATAGTAATAGTTAGTCAAATAATCACTTGCTTTCTTTTACAAAACTATTTAATTCACTACCACTCTTCTTCCAAGATCACTTAACATTGAGGGACATCTGCTCTCATATTGAGAGTCAGTTACAACGTGATACAGCATGGAAGCAGGCCCTTCGGCCCGACTAGCCCACATCGGCCAACATGTCCTACCTTCAATAGTCCCACCTGCTTGCGTTTGGCCCATATCCCTCCAAACCTGTCCTATCCATGTACCTGTCTAACTGTTTCTTAAAAGTTGTGATAGTCCCAGCCTCAACTACTTCCTCTGGCAGCTCGTTTCATACACACACCACCCTTTCTGTGAAAAAGTTATCCCTCAGATTCCTATTAAATCTTTCCCCCGTCACCTTAAACTAATGCCCTCTGATCCTTGATTCCCCCACTCTGGGCAAGATACTCTGTGCATCTTCCCGATCTATTCCTCTCATGATTTTATACACCTCTATAAGATCACTCCTCATCCTCCTGCACTCCAAGAAATCGAGTCCCAGCCTACTCAACCTCTCCCTATAGCTCAGACCCTCTAGCCCAGGCAACACCCTTGTAAATCTTCTCTGTACCCTTTCCAGATTGACAACATCTTTCCTATAACATGGTGCCCAGAACTTAACACAATACTCTAAATGCGGCCTCATCAACGTCTTATATTACTGCAACATGACCTCCTAAAGTCTACACTCAATACTCTGATGAAGGCCAATGTGCAAAAGCCTTTTTGACTACCCTACCTACCTGCGACTCCACCTTCAAGGAACTATGTACCTGCACTCCTAGATCCCTCTGCTCTATAATGCTCGCCAGAGCTCTGCCATTTACTGTGTAGGTCCTGTTAGACTTAGGACCATGTTAGACTTCCCAAAGTGCAACACCTCACATTTCTCTATATAAAATTCCATCAACCTCTGACTAAATTTATTTTAACTTATTCACTTATGGTTTCTGTTTCCCTACTTGTTTGCATAAGTTGTTGATCAAAACTAATTTGCGCAGATAATATCCAATAACCAGTTTTACTGCTTGTATCATGCCTGCTGCCCATCTCTAGAAGTTCCTATTTTTATTCCTTCTCAACATATGCTTTTTTCATTTTTATACTGTCAGTGTTGAGTAACAAACATATCAATTCTGAATTGATCGACAACTCATTTAAAAAACTGCTCACATTTTCTAGACAATATTTAACACTATTTCCACCCAGAACTTTATTTGTGTTCATAAATTATAGGAGCAAAATTGTTCCATTTGGCTCATCAAGTCTACTCCGCCATTCAATCATGGCTGATCTATCTTTCCTTCTTAACTGCAGACTTCTGCCTTCTCCCCATAATCCTTGACACCCGTACTAATCAAGAACCTGTCAATCTCTGCCATAGAAATATCCATTGACTTGGCTTCCACACCCACCTGTGGCAATGAATACCTTCTGACTAATAAATTCCTCCTCACCTCCTTCAGTCTGAAGAAGAGTCTCAACCCTTCACTCCATAGATGCTGCCTCACCTGCTGAGTTCCTCCAGCATTTTTGTCTACCTTCCTAAAGGTACATCCTTTTATTCTATGGCTATGGCCTTGGGTCCTAGACTCTCCCATGAGTGGAAACATCCTAGAAACATTCATTCTATCCAGGCCATTCACTATTTAGTAAGTTTAAATGAGGTCACCCCTCATCCTTCTAAAGTCCAGTGAGTATAGGCCAAGTGCTGTCAAATGCTCATCCTATGTTAACTCAATCATTTCTGGGATCATTCTGGTAAAACTCTTCTGGACCCTCTCCAACACCAGCACATCCTTCTTCAGATATGGGGCCCCAAATTGCTCACAATACTCCAAATGCAGCCTGACCAGCGCCTGATAAACCCTCAGCATTACACCAGTTTTTATATTCTAGTCCTCTCAAAATAAATGCTAGAATTGCATTTGCCTTCCTCGCTATCAATTCAACTTACTTTTAGGAATCCTGCACCAGCACTCCCAAGTCCCTCTGCACCTCCAATTTCTGAATTCTCTCCCCATTTAGAAAATAGTCTACACCTTTATTCCTACCACCAATATGCATGACTCGACACTTTGCCATGCTATATTCCATCTGCCACTTCTTAAACACACTGTACATCCTTCTGCAGAATCCCTGCTTTCTCTACATTACCTGCCCCTCCACCTATCTTTGTACAATTTGCAAACTTGGCCACAAAATCTTCAATTTCCTCATTCAAATCATTTTCATATATAGTGAAGAGCAGCGTCCCCAGCACCGACCCCTGCAGAACCGCACGTCACTGGCATCCCCCTTTATTGCCACTTTGCCTTTAGTTGGTGAATTGTGCCATCCACAGCAAACAATCCTTAAGATAGTGATATACCTGCTGTTCTCGTTTTTGTTTCCTTAGCTGAATCCCTTCTTCCTCTCTTCTCCTACGCATCTCTTCAGGATTTAATGCTTTGTTCTTGTAACGATTCATTCTATAGTTTTCTTTTGTTGGACTGCTGGTGGTTTCTAAAGTGAAAAATAAAATCAGCATTTAAATGGGAACAATGTAACTTAACCCCCTAACAGACACCACTGGCAGAACCCAACCAGCCACGCAACACATCTGGAACGAGAAATCGAGTTAATGATTCTAGTCTGGGACTTTGGCAGAACTGGAGGAAATGTCACAAAAATATTACTTCTCTTTCTACAGATGCTGCCTGACCTTCTGAGTGTTTTCAGCATTTTCTCTTTTTATTTCTAATGTCCAGCATCTGCAGGCTTTTTTGATTATTGATTTTGAGACGCATACAGAGCTCTCCCCTGCCCATCCGTGGGACAATCCGATCACCTCTCACTGTTTCTGCTGCCTGCATACAAACCCCTCATCCGCAAGACCAAACCTGCAATAAAGACGGTCAAATTATGGCCCGAGGACGCCACCCTACAACTCCAGGACTGCTTTGATCGCACCGACTGGGACCTGTTTGCACAACAGGCAACCAGTGGTACAGAGGTAGACTTGGAGGAGTACACATCCACTGTGCTCTCCTACATCAACTGCTGTGTGGAGACTGTCACAGTGGACAAGCAAATAAAGATGTTCCCAAACAGGAAACCCTGGATGAACAAGGAAGTTCAAAATCTGCTAAGGGCACGCAACAATGCCTTTAAATCCAGGGACACTTCTGCCTATAGTGCTGCCAGGTCGAACCTGAACAAAGGTATAAAAAAGGCCAAAGACATACACAGGCAAAGGGTGGAAGACCACTTCAATACCGCGGACACCAGAAGCATGTGGCAGGGTGTCAGGGACATCACTGACTGCAAGAGCAGCCCCGCCTGCCCCCACAGTGATATCACACTGGCCAATGAGTTAAACATCTTCTTTGCCTGCTTCGAAACTGGCAACACCACCAGGAGTGGAATAACCCCGGCCATGGCGGAGGGACAGGCCTTATCACTGAGCACTCAGGAGGTACAGTGCGCTCTGCGTAGGATCAATCCACACAAGGCTGCAGGCCCGGATGGAGTCCAGGGAAGGGTACTAAAGGACTGTGCTGTACAGCTGGCGGAGGTATTCACGAGAATCTTCAATCTGTCTCTATCTCTGGCAACGGTCCCCAAGTGCCTGAAAACAGCTACCATAGTGCCGGTGCCGAAAAAGTCTAAAGTCACCAACCTGAATGACTACCGCCCGGTTGCCCTAACTCCAATACCAATGAAATGCTTTGAAAGGCTGGTCCTCTCCCACATCAAATCCAGCATCCCTGCCTCACTGGACTCTCATCAATTTGCATACAGGGCAAATAGATCCACAGAGGATGCCATCTCTCTGGCTCTTCACACTGTCCTGACTCACCTGGAAAGACAGGGCACGTACGTGAGGATGCTCTTCATAGACTATACTCTGCCTTCAATACGGTCATCCCCACCAAACTCCACCAGCTAGGCCTCAGCTCGCCGATATGCGATTGGATCCTGAATTTTCTGACGGAGCGACCGCAGGCAGTGAGACTGGGCCCGCACCTGTCCTCCACTATCACCCCGAGCACCGGCACACCACAGGGCTGTGTACTGAGCCCCATGCTCTACTCCCTCTTCACACACGACTGTGTTCCTGCATTTGACACCAACACCATCGTCAAGTTTGCAGACGACACAACGGTGATTGGGCTGATCACCAACGGTGATGAAACATGGTGCAGAACTGGTGCTGGTGCTCATGTAACAATTTGTCACTAAACACCTCCAAGACCAAGGAGCTGATTATTAACTTCCGGAGGTCACATAATGGAGAATACGCCCAATCTCCAACTACGGGGACAGTGTGGAGAGAGTGTCCAGCTTTAAGTTTCTGGGCACACATTTCAGAGGACCTCACATGGTCCACCAACACCGCTGCGCTGGTCAAGAAGGCACAGCAACGACTGTTCTTCCTGAGAACATTAAAAAAGACTGGTCTGCCCCAACAGCTGCTGACAACCTTCTACCGCTGCACCACAGAGAGCATATTATTTTTGAATTGAATCCTTTATTTGTCATTCAGACCTTTCGGTCTGAACGAAATGCTGTTGCCTGCAGCCATACATGTAATAATAACAAAACACAATAAACACAAATTAACATCCACCACAGTGAGTTCACCAAACACCTCCTCACTGTGATGGAGGCAAAAGTCTTAGAGTTACTGTCTCTTCCCTCCTCTTCTCCCTCTGCGCCGAGGCGATACCCCACCGGGCGATGGCATCAGTCCCGCGGTTCAAGCTCCGCGGCCCGGGGGTGGTCGAAGCTGCCCGCAGCTGTTGCAACGGGTGCTCCGGAAAACAGGCACCAGCCTGTGACCTGCGAGCTCCCGACATTGTCCTCCATTGGCCCGCGGCCGAGCCCCGGATCCAGGTCGCCGCCGCCAGAACGCCGCCTCAGCCGCCAGAGCACCGTCTCCGCCCCGCACCGGGCCGCCCACAAGGCAGCGTCTCAGCCCCGCACCGGGCTGCCCCCACGAGAGCACCTTCCAGCCGGGAGCCGGTCCGCCCACACGGCAGCGTCTCAGCCCCGCACCGGGCTGCCCCCACGGGAGCGCCTTCCAGCCAGTAGCCGTGCCGGCCGCACGGGAGTGTCTCAGCCCCGCGCCGTCCGCCCTCACCGGAGCGCCGAATCGTGCCGCTGCCCGAACGCCGCCGCAGCTCGAAGACGGCCAGCCTCGCGTTGGTGAGTCCTGGCTGGCTCTACCTCCGGACCCTCGAGGTCGGTCGCAGGTTGGAGGCCGCCAGCTCCGCCATTAGGCCTCAGCGCAGACGGGGGAAGAGAAGGGGGATACGACAAAAAGTCGCATTCCCCCGAAGGGAGAGACAGAAAGCTCTGTTTCACCCTCCCCCCACACACATAACACCACCTAATAACCAAAAAAAATACTAAACTAGACAAAAAAAACAACACAAAAAGTAAAAACAGACAGACTGCAGGCGAGCCGCAGCTGTATCACAGCGCCGCCACTTCCGGAAATTAACGTATGGCATCTCTGTGTGGTATCTCAGCTGCACGGAGGCGGAGAGAAGAGCTCTTCAGCGCGTCTTCCACAGAGCGCAGAAGATTATTGGGACACCGCTACCAGCCTTGGAGGGCATCTACCACACACGGTGCCTCAGGAATGCATTTCGTTGTCTCTGTACTGTACACTGACAATGACAATTAAAATTGAATCTGAATCTGAGGAAAGCCGTCAGCATCCATAAAGACTCCTCACACCCTTGTAATGGACTGTTCGAACTACTTCCCTCCGGCAGACGTTACAAGGTCTTCATTCCCAGAGCTATAGCGGCTCTGAACCGGTCCTGCTGAGTGCCCCCCACCCCCATGGACTGTCTCCCTCGGATGGTCACGTCGCACAGACACATCTGCACTTTAGTCTGTTTGAACTGTTTTGACTATTTTACTGTTGTAATGTTCTTTTTACAAACCATGTTCTCGGGGTATCTAAATCTAAATTTTATTAATTATTTAAGTTATGACATCGGATGGAAGCTGCATACCAAATAAAAGATATTATTATTATTATTTTCATTGAATGGTGGCAATCAGCTTACATTAAAATACTATTATTATGCCCCATGATATTCCAATAATGAATTTATACCCTAATTGAAAACATAAAAGAGATAAGAACAGGAAAGGCACAGGGCCTTTGGCCCACAATGTCTGCACTGAACATGACGCGTAGGTAGACTAATCTCATTTGCCTGCACATGATCCATATCCCTCCATTCCCTGCATATCCATGTGCCTCTCTAAAAGGCTCATACAGAGCACAATTGGATCTGCCCCCACCATCATCCCTGGCAAAGAATTCAAGGCACGCACCATCTAGTGTGTAAAAAAACTTGCCCATACATCTCTGAACTTTGCCCCTTTCACTTTAAAGCCATGCCCTCTAGTCTTTGGCATTTCCACCCTGGAAAAAGATTCTGACCTATCTAAGCCTCTCATAATTTTATATACTACTATCAGGTCTTCTCTCAACCTCCGGCATTCCAGAGAAAACAATCCAAGTCTGTCCAAACCTCTCATAGCAAATACCCATATCCAAATGGCATTCAGGTAAACCTCTTCTGTAATCTTGATAGGGTGAATGGCCTAATTCTGCTCTAATGGAATGGTTATGAAGCTCCACAGCCTCCACATACTTGCAATAATGGGGCGACCAGAGCGTCATGCAATACTCCAAAATGTGGCCAACCAAAGTACTATAAAGCTGCATCATGACTTCCTACACTGAGTATGCCAACCAATGAAAGCAAGCATACATTTACGCCCTTTTTTACCACTCTGTCTACTTGTGTTCTATCCTTTTTTACCACTCTGTCTACTTGTTCTATGTTTGCTTCAAGAGGGAAAACATCAATGTACCTTTTCAAGTTCCCTTTGCTCCCAATGGCATTGTAACAGTCACTGAGGCTGACGTCAGGTAATCTTCACAAGCATGAACCCGCAGAAAGCTTCCGGACCTGATGGTGTACATGTCCGCGGACCAACAGGTTGGAGCTTTTGTAGACATCTTCAACCTCTCATTACTAATGTTCAAGGTTTCCGACTGCTTTAAAAGGGCATAAATAATATCGCTGTTCAAGAAGAGCAAGGTGACATGCCTCAGTGACTAGTGATAGTGTAGAGACCGGTGGCACTAATGTCTGTGGTGGTGAAGGTCAATGGGGGATGCGATCTTGCTGACTCTCCCTCAACACTGGAACACTTGGATAATAAGAACATGTACATCAAGTTATTGTTCACAGACTATGGCTCGATGGTCAACATCATCAGCCATTCCAAATGTATCAAACTCAGGGAAGGGGAAAGCTGAGGAGTCACAAACCTGTCTTCAATGATAGGTTGAAGGGGAGAGAGTGAATAACTTCAAGTTTTTGAGTGTACATATCTCAATATCCTGGGCCACGCACATTGAAGCAATCATTAAAAAAAACACCAACACCTCTATTTCTTTGGAAGGTTGAGATTTAGTATGTCAAAGAATACTCTCTTGAATTTCTACTGGTATACAGTGGAGAGTATATTGAAATGGTTGCATTAAGGTCTGGTTCAGTAACTCAAACACCGAGGAACGAAGGAGATTTAAAAAAAATGCTGGACACCATCCAGTGTTATATTATCTATGTTTACAGGCTTCTCCGTGGACTGTCACCTTGTCGTGGTGGAGAAGCTTGTGTGGACCCGAGATCCTAAGAGCGATGCCGTCTGGAGCTATGCTCCAGGTAGGGCTACCCATGGCGGTAAGGTCGAGGGGGAGGACTCTGACAAAGAGCAATCCAACCAAGACCTCAACGGTGGAACAGGCGGAGGACGATGGCTGACCTTAGTGGAGCGTCACAACGGCTGGGAAGGCGGATGAAGGCTGCAGCAGAAAAGGGTCTCCGGTTGTCTTGGACTCCATGCCACTGGATCCTGACCCAGATCTGTCAAGGACCATGGGGTGGCTGTCGGTGCACCAGTCTCCCCACGTTAAACAAAGTCACGCACAGGAGTCCTCCATATAGAGAATAGCACCCTGGAGATACCCATGGTCAGCCATGACCGAAAGGGGCCCAAGAAGATGTTTACAGGCCTGTGATGCTACTGCAAATAAGAATGTCATTGTTCTGTTGTCAGTTCATATGACAATTAAATAGTTTTGACTCTTTATTCCATGGAGTGTAGGAAACCAAGAGACCTTTTAGAGCCTTATAAAATCATGTTAGGCAAAGATAGGTGAATAAACTTTTTTTCCCCCACAGCAAAGTCTATAACAAATGGGCATAGGTTTAAGGTAAGAGAGGAAAGATTTAAAAGGGACCCGAAGGTCAACGTTTTCACAAAGGGTGGTTATATATATATATATAGAACGAGCTACCAGAGGAATTCTAGAGACAGGTACAATTACAGCATTTAAAAGACACTTAGTGTTGTAAATGGATAGAAAATGTTTGGAGGGATATGGGCCAAAAGCAGGCAAATAGGACTAGCTTGGTTAGGCAACTTATTCAGCATGGACGGGTTGGACAACAGGGCATGTTCCATGTATCGCTCTTTGTGTCTCTATTTGGCACAAATACAATGGGGCGATGTAGTGAACACCGTGAGATCCCATTAAATACAGTAATCCAGTCACTAAAATTCCTGTCAACAATTAAGTTTCCTGTCACTAGCAAGTCTACAATTGAACTTTCGCTTTCTGAGGATTGCAACTTTTTGGATTGATCTGCTGTCACAGTCAAAACATATTCATATTGAATATACTTGAATAACTTTTACCACTCAAAATGTTGATCTATGCCACCCAAGAAACTGCTGACACCCAACAATTTGCTGACAACTCACGTCAGGTTGACAGACTTGTAGTTAGTTGTTCACTACTTTATTTTCTCTCTTCTTAAATTAGTAACTTTTCATTTCTCCAACTCCACACCCATAGCTCAAGAGCGCATAAAATGATAGTCATACATTCAGAATAAAAACATAAAATAACCCACGCTCCTAGTTCTGATTAATTAGTCACTAATGTTTTGATTTTGGACAAATTACTACACCATACTCGGACAGAGGTTTAAGGGGCTCTTCCGCCTGTGTCCTAGCCTGCTCAACCTCTCCCTGAAGCTCAGACCCTCTAGTCCTGGCAACATCCTCGTTTTCTCTTACCTCCCACATTATCTTTGTCACTGCAACAAAAACCCGTGATCCCTTCCATTGACTCCATTTATACCTCATGCTACCTCTCTCTGCAATCCCTCTTCTCCCCTCTCCCATCAGGCAAAAGGTATAGAAGTGTGAAAACGCACACCTCCAGATTCAGGGACAATTTCTTCCCAGCTGTTATCAGGCAACTGAACCATCCTACCACTACCAGAGAGCAGTGCTGAACTACTATCCATCTCATTGGTGACCTTCGGACTATCTTTGATCGGACTTATATTGGCTTTCTTTTGCACTAAATGTTAATCCCTTATCATGTATGGTATGGATGATCCCTTATCAGAGGGTATGGAGAGAAGGCAGGTACGGGATACTGAGTTGGATGATCAGCCATGATCATATTGAATGGCGGTGCAGGCTCGAATGGCCTACTCCTGCACCTAATTTCTATGTTTCTATGTATCTATCTATACACTGTAAATGGCTCAATTATAATCATGTATATAAAACTTAATGTGTAGGAAGGAACTGCAGATGCTGGTTTACACCAAAGATAGATACAAAATACTGGAGTAACTCAGCGGTACAGACAGCATCTCTGGAGAGAAGGAATGGATGACGTTTCGGGTCGAGACCTTTCTTCGGACTGGGTATCTTTCCATCACGTATTGTCTTTCCGCTGATTGGATAGCAAGCAACTAAAGCTTTTCAATGTACCTCGGTATACGTGACAATAACCTAAACTGACTGAAGGTGAGGGGGAAAAGATTTAATAGGAACCTGATGTGCAACCTTTTTTGCACAAATGCTGGTGGGTAAATGGAATGTGCTGCCAGAGGAGGTTATTGAGGCAGGTACTATCACATTTAAAAGGCATTTGGACTTTAGTTCTGTTCAGTTTAGTTTATTGTTTATACATGGATAGGATATGTTTCAAAGCATATGGGCCAAACGTAGACAGGTGGCACTAGTGTAAATGGGCCGTGTTAGTCAAAGAATCGTACAGCGTGAAAACTTTAGCCCAACTTGCCATGCCAACCAACATGCTCAATCTACACTAGTCCCACCTGGCTGCGTTTGACCCATATTCCTCTCTAAATATTTATTGAACACTGTGATAATACTTGAATGGGTTATCAAGTGAGCATACAATGGAATAAATGGAAATACCACATACCAGTAGCCCATCAGCCTGTATTTGGCCCATATCCCTCTAAACTTGAAACCTGGTTGGTGTGGGCAAGTTAGGCCGAAGGGCTTGTTTCCTTGCTGTATGACTCCATGACTCTATATTATTACTGGATCAAAATGAGAAAACTCCCTACCTAACAACATTGCAGTGATACCTTCAGTACATTACTTCAGCAAGGCCGAGCACCACCTTCAAGGGAAACTAGGAACTGTCAATAAATTCCTGCCGTCCCTGCGATGCCCACCTCCTGAAGAATGATAAAATAGAGACCTTGTTTGTGTGGTCAAGAAGATGTAGAGGATTCCATTCGTTTTTCCCCAAAATGGAGAAGCAAATTCTTCCGTTATCCTGGCCAACATTCATTCCTCAACCAGCATCACTAAAAAGAGATCGTCGCCATTCATCTCAGGGATCTTACCCTGTGAATGGCTACCTAAAAGTGACTACATTTCAGCAGCAAATGATTGGGTGTAGTTCTTTGTGAGGTCACAAAGATGTAAACAATGCTCAGAAAAATGTCAGCTACAAATGATCTTATTTCTCCTCCCTCCCCAAGTAGCATCTCATGATTGATCAATATTATTAGTCTAACAAAACCACACCATATGTTTAGTTACTTCAAGAATGGGATAATCTAGGAAATTATAGGCCAGTGAGCTGAAAATCAGTGGTAAGAAAGCTATTGGAAAGGTAAGTTTCTTAGGGGCAGGATTTACTCGCATTTGGAAGAGAATGGTCTAATTAATGGTCTAATTAGCATGGCTTAGGACACGCAAGTCGTGTCTTACAAACTTGAATGAGTTTTTTGAGGAAGTGACAAAGGTGATTGATGAAAGTAGGGCAATGGATGTTGTTTATATGGCATTCAGTAAGACATTTGACCATGTCCTAGTGGTAGATAGATGTGAAAGTCTAAGATGTATGGGATCCACGATAACTTGGTAGTCTGAATTCACAACTGTTTTAACTGTAGAAGATAGAAGAGAGCAGTGTGTGTTATTCTGGCTGGGGGTATGTGACCAGTGGTGTTCTGCTAGTATCAAGGCTGGGACCTTTGCTGTTTGCGATATATATATATAAATGATTTGGATGTAAGTGTAGATGGGTTGGTTAGTAAGTTTGCAGACAAAATGAAAAATGATGGAGAAGGTTGTGGGAACTGTCTGGCTACCTATTATCGAGAGATTATAGGAGGCACTCTCAAAAAGTTATTCAGGACCCTGGCCATGCTCTAATTTCACTCCAACAATCAGGAGGAAGGTGTAGGAGTATTAAAACCATGACTACCAGGTTCAAGAACAGCTTCTTTCCAACAACCACAAGGCTCTTGAGCACTGAACAACACCACACTTTGAACTACAGATGGCCTTTGGTTGCTCTTTTGCATTAGTATTGGAGTCACTAATTTATTGCATTATTGTTTATTATACATTATCTATGTGCATTGGGTTTCCATGCCTGTTATGTTGTTGCAAGTAAGAATGTAATTGTTCTATTGTCAGTGCATACGACAATCAAACAGTCCTGACTCTCAATTTGTCATTTCCATGTACAAAATTCTGCTACATTTAGTATTTAATTATCAACCATCCTAATTTTAAAGCGTCCAACAGCTCTTCTAACAATGCTGAAGCTAAATGACTGTGAGGCAAGGTTTGGTAATGTGTTTACTGCTGTGCGTACAGGTGACCCCCTGTACAGGTAACATTAAGTGATGTTTGTTCCTAGAAAATGATCAATGGAACACAGGTTCATGCATCTAGATTTGTTAATTTTTTAAAAGAATGCATTTTGTGTTTATTCAGTTATTTTTCTCACATAAACACCATGAGAGCGAATTTTATTGCACATCTCGATATTTTGTAGTGATTTGTGAATTATGCAAGGGCAAATTTCTACCAAACAGCAGTAATACAGGTTACTGTTACATAAGCAAAGGACAAATGGTCAGAGACAAATGAATAAGAGAGAGGGAGTTTGGAGTGATAAAGCAGATACAGGACCATGGATCCACCAGGTCTTGAACACCCATTTTTACAGTATACTCTGTATACTGTATACAGTATACTCTGTATACAGTAAAATATTTTACAGTATACTCATCTCATTCTAAACAATTCTCGCCACATTCTCATCAACCTTCCTCATATTCTACCACTCACCAACACACTGGGGCAATTCAGTGGCCAATCAATCTGCTAACCCACATATCTTTGGGATGTAGTAGGAACTGGAACACCTGGAGGAAACCCACATGATCACAGGGTGAATGCAAGCCTTGCAAGTATCTGATCATTAATGTATGGTCTGTCCCCTTGAGATGTTTCCTGCATTAAAAATGCAAAGTAAATTGATCAGTTATTTTTTATTAAAACGTATGGATAAATGGAAAATTGTAACCTTTTAGTAGCTAGTATATTTGAAAAAGCACTGAATAATATATTACCGAGTATCCAAGCACATCAATTGAATAGAATTACTTCTGTTTGCAAAGATAACCTACCCACCCATGTTGGAACAATGGGATTTTTTTCAGTGAAAATGGTTTGAGAAAGATTATTCAAATCTTGAAATGACCAATCATGAAGCTGAAGAAACACTTCTTGCAGGCCCGATCTTTGTGCATTCTTGTGGACTATGCTTATTCTCACAACTGGAAGATGGAGTGTGACTGTCCATGCCCAAATAGCTGTTGAAATGTCAAATCTTGTGATTTGCTTTCCATCTTCCAAACTCCACGACAGCAAAACACCAATGGTTAAATGATAGCACAGGAATAAAGCAGTGGGTTCTCCACTTGTTAGCATTCAGAGCACCAAACTGTAAACGTGCTCAGTCTCCAACACTGCATCGCAAAGTAACGTATAACAAAGGCCAATTAGCCTAATGTCAGTGGGACCAAAACAATGAAAATTCAGAAGGCCTTTACACATTTTCATTTTAAAAGTCATGGATTAATTAAGAGTAGTCGTCTTGGATTTACTTTGAAGTAATGAATCGCTCGGATCTGGAACTCACTGCCTGAAGGGTCAATGGAAGCAAATTTAATTGTGGCTTTCAAAACAAAGAGTAGTGCCGCAAGTCAACACGGGTTTGACACGCTGAGCGGGCTCCTTCCATGCAATGACAGCTCTAAAACTAAGAAAAGTTTGTAGATGAACAATGTGATTGATTCATTTGAGAGAAGGGAAGGTTTGTGTTATTTAATTTTTATTTATATGATCTAGTATTTGACATCAAAGACCCTCACCATCCTGGCCACTCACTCATCTCCCTGCTACCTTCAGGTAGAAGGTACAGGAGCCTGAAGACTGCAACAACCAGGTTCAGGAATAGCTACTTCCCCACAGCCATCAGGTTATTAAACCTGGCTCGGACAAAACTCTGATTATTAATAACCACTTTCTGCTATTTGCACTTTATCAGTTTATTTATTCATGTGTGTATATATTTATATCATGGTATATGGACACATTTATCTGTTTTGTAGTAAATGCCTACTATTTTCTGTGCTTAAGCAAAGCAAGAATGTCATTGTCCTATACAGGGACACATGACAATAAACTCACTTGAACTTGAACATTTACATCCTGGGAAAAGGGTTCCGATTTTACCCTATCTGTGCTTCCCGCAATTTTATATACTTCCATCAAATCGCCTTTCAACCTCTGAAGTTCCAGAGGAAGCAATCTAAGTTTGCCCAACCTCTCCTGCACCCTCTCCAAAACATAGAAAATAGGTGCAGGAGTAGGCCATTCGGCCCTTCGAGCCTGCACCGCCATTCAATATGATCATGGCTGATCTTCCAACTCAGTATCCTGTACCTGCCTTCTCTCCATACCCCCTGATCCCTTTAGCCACAAGGGCCACATCTAACTCCCTCTTAAATATAGACAATGAACTGGCGTCGACTACCTTCTGTGGCAGAGAATTCCAGAGATTCACCACTCTCTGTGTGAAAAATGTTTTTCTCATCTCGGTCCTAAAAGATTTCCCCCTTATCCTTAAACTGTGACCCCTTGTCCTGGACTTCCCCAACATCGGGAACAATCTTCCTGCATCTAGCCTGTCCAACACCTTAAGAATTTTGTAAGTTTCTATAAGATCCCCCCTCAATCTTCTAAATTCTAGCGAGTACAAGCCGAGTCTATCCAGTCTTTCTTCATATGAAAGTCCTGACATCACAGGAATCAGTCTGGTGAACCTTCTCTGTACTCCCTCTATTTCAAGAATGTCTTTCCTCAGATTAGGAGACAAAAACTGTACGCAATACTCCAGGTGTGGTCTCACCAAGACCCTGTACAACTGCAGTAGAACCTCCCTGCTCCTAGACTCAAATCCTTTTGCTATGAATGCTAATATACCATTCGCTTTCTTCACTGCCTGCTGCACCTGCATGCCTACTTTCAATGACTGGTATACCATGACACCCAGGTCTCGTTGCATCTCCCCTTTTCCTAATCGGCCACCATTCAGATAATAGTCTTCTTTCCTGTTTTTGCCACCAAAGTGGATAACCTCACATTTATCCACATAATACTGCATCTGCCATGCATTTGCCCACTAACCCAGCCTATCCAAGTCACCTTGCAGCCTCCTAGCATCCTCCTCACAGCTAACGCTGCCCCCCCAGCTTCGTGTCATCCGCAAACTTGGAGATGTTGCATTCAATTCCCTCGTCCAAATCATTAATATATATCGTAAATAGCTGGGGTCCCAGCACTGAGCCTTACGGTACCCCACTAGTCAATGCCTGCCATTGTGAAAAGATCCTCATCCTTCCTAAAATGGGACAATCAGAACAGCACACAATGCTTCCAATGAAGACAAGCATTATACATGCCTTCTTTACCATTCTATCTACTGGTGTTGCCACTTTCAAGAAGCTGTGGACCTGGACAGCAAGACTCCTCTGTACCTCAACGTTGTTAAATGACTTGCCAATCACTGTAAACTATCTACTTACATTAAACACTTGCGTTGGAGGGAAAGCCCTCCCGGGAACCCCAGCGTCTCTGTGCCTATCGGAGGGAAACCCTCCCGGCACCCGGAGCGCCTAGAAGTCACTGACCACCCGTCAGCGACCGACTTCGCGACACCCGACATTCTCCAGCTATCTGCTCTCGCGGCGAGAACCGGGGTTTCCCCACAGCCCATAGCTGGTTCCCTCGTCGGGCCTCGCGAATCCTCCAGCAGGAAGCCTCTGGAACAAGAGGTTCCTGCAAGGAACAAAACAGCTAAGAAAACCAAGCTTACCTGAAGTTTAAACTTACCGGGCTGGAGGACCTCCTGCTGCTCCAACTGGTCGACTGCACCAATGCGTCTGACGTAAAGACGCATGTGCGGCTGAACGGGGCTTTTTCACGTAGTCACTCACGTGACTCCGAAGTAAAATATTTTCTTTGACTGGATAACACACAACAAAAAGCTTTTCACTGTACCTCAGTACATGTAACACTAATAAACTAAACTAAACCTGCTGGTGAGGGTAGAAATGGGCACTTAGGCCAGACGAATGTGTGACTCAGGAGCTGGTGAAGGGAGCAGGGATTCAGATTTTTAGACCATTGGATCTCTTCTGGAACAGACCTGACCGGCACAAGAGGGACGGGTTGCATCCTTGCAGGGAGGTTCCCGACTGCTGTTCAGGAGGGTTTAAACTAGAGAGGCATGGGGTGGGAACCAGAGTAGTAAATCAGAAATTGGAAGGAGTTATGGGAAGGTGGAGGTTAAGATCAGTAAGACTCAAAGGAAGGGTAGGCAGAGAGAGGTGCTTCTCCTTGAGGACCATGCTCAGGGTAGAACATATAGGGTCAACAGTAGGGCCCTAAAGAATGTCAATGAACAGACACCTTGAGGGTCCAAGTCCATAGTTCCCTGTGAGGGGCAACACAGATCAATAGAATGAAGGCGACAAATGGCAAGCTTGTCTTCATAAGTCAGGACGTAGAATATAAGAGTTGTGAACTTACAGTATGTTGTAACTTTATAATCCACTGGTTAGGTCATACTTATTGTTCATAAGTGATAGGAGCAGAATTAGGCCAATCGGCCCATCAAGTCTACTGTGCCATTCAATCATGGCTGATCTATCTTTCCCTCCTAACCCTATTCACCTGCTTTCTCCCCATAAACTACTGACACCCGTACTAATCAAGAATCTGTCTCTGCCTTAAAAATATTCATTGGCCTCCACAACCTTCTATGACAATGACTTCCACATTCACCACCCTCTGACTAAAGAAATTCCTCCTCATCTTTTTGAAGGAGCATCCTTTAATTCGGAGGCTGTGACATCTGGTCCTAGACTCTCCCACCAGTGGAAACGTCCCCTCCACATCCACTCTATCCAAACCTATCATGATTTGGTAAGTTTCGATGAGGCACCCCTCATCCTTCTAAACTCCAGCCAGTACAGGCCCAGTCAATGAATGAATTAATGAATGAATTCGTTATTGTCACGTGATGTCACAGTGAAATTCTTTGTTTTGCATACACAAGGTATGCAAAGAGCCACTTCATAAACGCCGGCAACAAAGTAACATAGTCTCCCACGCCGGGTCCTCCATGGTTCATTCCCCCCCCCCCCTCCCCCTTCTAGGCAGGGTCCTCCTTTGTTCCAGGCGGTGCCATCTCCAGCTCCCATGTGGCCCGTTCCAGGCGGTGCCGTCCAGCTCCCATGTGGCCCGTTCCAGGCGGTGCCGTCCAGCTCCCATGTGACCACCAGCGACCTCGACGACCGCTCACCGACCTCCTCGTCGATTGCCACTGGGATCCGTTCCTGATATCTCCACTCCATCAACGCAGGGTCTGGCCATGGGGGCTCTGTTGATCCAGGCTCTAGTTACATATTCCTGGGATCATTCTCTTAAACCTCTTCTGTACTATCTCCAGAGTCCGCCCATCCTTCCTCAGATATGGGGCCCAATATTGCTCACAATATTCCAAATGTGGCCTGAGCAGCACCTTCTAAAACCTCAGCATTACATCCCTGTTTTTGTATTCTAGTCCTCTTGAAATAAATGCTAGCATTATTTTTGCCTTTCTTACTACCGATTTGATTTGCAAATTTACTTTTTGGAAATCCTGCACCAGCAATCCCAAGTCCCTTTGCACCTATGATTTCTGGATTCTCTACCCATTTAGAAAATAGTCTAGGCCTTTATTCCTACTACCAAAATGCATGACTCCACACTTTGCTACACTATATTACATCTGCTACTTCACTGCCCACTCTCCAACCTGTCCAGGTCCTTCTGCAGACTCCCTGCTTTCTCTACCCTATCTGCCCCCCCACCTATTTTCATAATATGTGTGCTACAATGCTGAGAACTATATTCTGCACACTGTATTTTCCCATTTGCTCTACATATTGTACTCGAGTTTTGCTTGCTTGAATTTATGTATAGTATTATCTGACTTGATTGGCTAGGTCATGTTCATAAGAGATGGGAGCAGAATTAGGCCATTCAGCCCATTGTCTATTCCGCCATTCAATCATGGCTAATCTAACTTTTCCCCTCAACCCCATTCTCCAACCTTCTCCCCATAGCCCCTGACACCCACACTAATCAAGAATCTATCTACCTCTGCCATAAAAATATCCATTGACAGCCTCCACAGCCTTCTGTGGCAATGAATACCAGATTCACCAGCTCAGTTCAGTTTATTGTCACGTGTACCGAGGCACAGTGAAAAGCTTTTTGTTGCGTGCTAATCAGTCAGCAGAAAGACAAAACATGATTACAATCGAGCCATTTAGTGTATAGATACATGATAAGGGAATAATGTTTAGTGCAAGGTAAAGTCAGCAAAGTCCAATCGAGGATAGTCCGAGGACACCAATGAGGTAGATAGTAGTTCAGCAATGCTCTCTGGTTGTGGTAAGATGATTCATTTACCTGATAACAGCTGGGAAGAGACTGTCACTAAATCTGGAAGTATGCGTTTTCATACTTTTATACCTTGATAGGAAAGGGGAGAAGAGGGTGTGGCCAGGGTGCAACCTGTCCTTGATTATGCTGCTGGCCTTGCAGAGGCAGTGTGAGGTATAAATTGAGTCAATAGACGGGAGGTTGGTTTGTGTAATGGTCTGGGCTGCGTCCACATTTTGCTGCAATATTTTGCAGTCTTGGATGGAGCTGTTCCCAAACCAAGCTGTGATCACCCTCTGACTAAAGAAATTCCTCATCTTATACAATGATACAATTTATACAATACAATTATACAATTTATTTATTGTCATTTGAACCTCAAGTATGAAGTTCAAACGAACCAAGACACACAACCAACACAATTTACACAAACATCCATCACAGTGAATCTCCTCCTCACTGTGATGGAAGGCAAAGTCTTGTCTCTCCCCTGTGTTCCATTCTTCTCCCGATGTTAAAGCCCCCGGCGGGCGATGGCAAGTCCCGCGGCCGTTAAAGCCACGCCGTGTGAAGTAAGGCCCCGCCCCGGGTTATTTTCAACCCCGCAACTCGGGCGGGAGAAGTTGCCATTGCGGGAGCTCCGAAAAGCGGTCTCCCACCAGGGACCCGCGAACTCCCGATGTCACCGTCCACCGGACCTGCGACTGGAGCCTCCGAGCTCCGGAGTCGGGTCGCAACTGCGCGCCGCCACAGCTCTCCACGCTCCGAAGCCGGCCAGCCCCACGCTGGTAAGTCCGCAGGCTCCGTGACTGGAGCCCTCTGATTGGTTCCAGTTGGAGGCCGCTCCACAGTACGAGGCCCCAACGACAACGGAGACCCGACAGGGAAAAGGTCGGGTCCCCCATACAGGGAAGAGATTTTAAAAGTCCCCCCCCCCGCCCCCCACATATACACTGTTAAAAACAAAATAAAAACCACAACAAACTATACATTCAACGGGACAAAAATTAAAAAAAAGACAGACGGACTGCAGAGGCCACTGCGACCGTCGGTCGGCACAACACTTATTTTTATTTTGAGGCTATGATCTCGGATCCTGGACTCTCCCACTAATTGAAACATCCTCTCCACAACCACTCTATCCAAGTCTTTCACTATTTGGTAAGTTCCAATGAGGTCCCTACTCACCCTTCTAAACTCCAACGAGGAGAGGCCCAAAGCCGTCAATCGCTCATCGTATGCATATCATGGATAGTATACAAAACACTGAACCTTCGTACACATGACAATAATAAAACTAAACCTAAAGTAATTCTGATCACGACCTTATAGAAAGTTTTGCATTGGAGAAAGTGCAGAGATTCATCAGGATGTTGCCTGCTTTAGATATGTTAGTTCTGGGGAGAGATTGGATAGGCTGGACTTGTATTGCTTAAGGCAGTGACCTGATGGAAGCACAGTGAACCCTTACTTTAATGGACCCCTACATATAGCGGACAGACCTGCCCATCCCAGCCAAGGCTTGTACCGCCTCCCCTCGGCTTACAGCCCCAGCTTCCGACTCCATCCCCAGATGGCAACATGCACCAGTCAGCCCTTCTTCACCCACCACACAGTCCAGGGACAGGACAGGCTCAGTCACCGTGGGGCTCCCACCCCACTCACCTGCTGCCGCTTCACCCTCGCTTTGAACGCTCGGCCTTCCCTCCCCCCAGACCCATCCGCAGCCACCTCCTCCTTCCCTGGAGTTGCAGATATCCTGTCTCTTCCCCTCATTCACTCATCTCTCTATCTCCCCCATTTCTCCCCTTGTTCCCTCACATTCACCCATGCCTCTATCTCCCCATGTCTCACTCTCCCCTCACTCACGTCTGTTTCACTCTCCCTTCACACTGA
Source organism: Amblyraja radiata (assembly GCF_010909765.2). Lineage (NCBI taxonomy): Eukaryota > Metazoa > Chordata > Chondrichthyes > Rajiformes > Rajidae > Amblyraja > Amblyraja radiata. The sequence continues at coordinate 91,031 of NC_045982.1, read as the reverse complement.
TTCACCCATGTCTTACCTCTGTATCCCCCCCCTCACTCTTCCTCCACTCCCCGTCACTCACCCATATCTCCGTCTCTCCCCGTCCGACTCACCCATGTTTCCCGCTGTCCCTGTCACTCCCCACACTCACCTATATATCTCCCCCCTACCCTCCTCCCATTCCCCATGTCTTCCCCTTACTCACCCATATCCCCCGTCACTCACCAATGCCCCTATCTCCCCCATGTCTCCCCCTGTTCCTATCTCCCCACCTTCACCCATGCCTCCCCTCTAAACCCACTCTCCCCGTGTCCCCACTCTCCATGTCCCCCCGTCACTCCCCCCGTGTCCCCCCCCACACACTCTACCCCGTGCCCCCCCACACCCCGTGTGTCCCCACTCTACCCCGTGTCCCCCCCACACACACTACCCCGTGCCCCCCCCACACACTCTACCCCGTGTCCCCCCCACACTCTACCCCGTGTGCCCCCCACACTCTACCCCGTGTCCCCCCCACACACTCTACCCCGTGCCCCCCCCACACACACTCTACCCCGTGTCCCCCCCACACACTCTACCCCGTGCCCCCACCCCCCCCCACACCCCGTGCCCCCCCCCACACACTCTACCCCTTGTCCCCCCCCCACACTCTACCCCGTGCCCCCCCCACACACTCTACCCCGTGCCCCCCCCCCCACACACTCTACCCCTTGTCCCCCCCACACACACACTCTACCCCGTGTCCCCCCCACACACACACTCTACCCCGTGCCCCCCCCACACACACACTCTACCCCGTGCCCCCCCCACACTCTACCCCGTGTGCCCCCCCCCCCACACACTCTACCCCGTGCCCCCCCCCCCACACTCTACCCCGTGCCCCCCCCCCACCCCGTGTGTCCCCACTCTACCCCGTGCCCTCCCCACCCCGTGCCCCCCCCCCACACACTCTACCCCGTGCCCCCCCCCCCACACACTCTACCCCCGTGCCCCCCCCCCCCACACACTCTACCCCGTGTCCCCCCCCCCACACACTCTACCCCTTGTCCCCCCCACACACACACTCTACCCGTTGCCCCCCCACACACTCTACCCCGTGCCCCCCCCCCACACACATTTACCCCTGCCCCCCCCCCCACACACTAACCCGTGCCCCCCCCCCACACACTCTACCCCGTGCCCCCACCCCCCCCCCCACACACTCTACCCGTGTCCCCCCCCCACACACTCTACCCGTGGTCCCCCCACACACCACACCTACCCCGTGCCCCCCCACACACTACCCCGTGCCCACCCACCCCATCACCCCCGTGCCCCCCCCCCACACACTCTACCCCTTGTCCCCACACACACCCTCACCCCCCCCACCACAACTTACCCCGTGTCCCCCCACAATACCCCGTGCCCCCCCCCCCCCCGTGCCCCCCCCCCACCCCCCCCCCCCCCCACACACTCTACCCCGTGCCCCCCCACACCCCGTGTCCCCGTCACTCACCCATATCTCTCTCTCTCTCCGTTTCTCTCCGTTTCTCCCCGCGCCGTTTCCAGAATGTTTCGCGACCAAGATGGCGGCAGCACTACGGAAGCCGAGTCGCGGCGCTGGTTGCGGTTGCGCTTCGTTCAAAACATGGGTCCGGTTGAAGTGATCGGACCCGAGCGGAATAAAGCACATCCAACGCTGCTGCACCAGCTGAGTTTCTACAGCATTTTTGTACCTACCAGCTTTCATGTTTTATATTGGACTTTTATGCTAAATAAATAACAACGTTGACACTTGCATAAATCAATGGTCAGAGACCGTGGGTATAAACGGATGACACGAATGGATGGATGTTTTGTGTTTGGACTTTGAGACAACCTTGGATAAGATGCTAGACTGGAGATTAAGTCACATCGGTGACCAGGTTACTCCCCCCTCCCTTCTAGATCACAGGTGAGATTCTACCAGTCACATGTTTCTGCAATTGCCCGGTGATTCATCCCCACTCATTTCTTTCCTTCCCCCCACCCCAAACATTCTGCTTTCCGCAGAGACCACTTTCTCCGAAATTCCCTCATTTTTCCCACTCATCCCTCACCACACACCCCATCCCTTCTCTAGGCACATTCCCCTGCAACCAACATTTGTCCCCATAATCTTCCCAGGTTAGACAGAGATTTACTTACACCTCCTCCAAGTCATCTATTAGATTCAGTGTCCTGGTGGACATGTCCCCCTCTACATCAGTGAGATGAAGGGCAGTCCAGCCAACTGCTTTGCTGGGCACCTACACTACTGTTTTGGCCACCTGGAGAATTAATCTTCTCCACACCGACCTGACAGTCCTCAGCCTCCTCCCCTGCTTGTCCAGGGCCAAATACAAGCTAGAACCTCATATTGTTGCACCTCATATTGAGTCGAGGTGATGAAGGCATGAATATTGAATTCATATGTCTGGCTGTTATTCATTGATTTCAGCTCGGCATTTAATACAATCATCCCCTCCAAGCTGGTTATCAAACTCTCAAAACTGGGCCTCTGCGCATCCCTCTGCAATTGGATCCTCGACTTCCTCATTCACAGACCACAGTCTGTTCGTATTGGTGGAAAAGTGTCAGCCTCGATAACAATCAGCACAGGAACACCTCAAGGCTGCGTGCTCAGCCCCCTGCTGTACTCACTCTATACTCATGACTGCATAGCCGGTCATAGTGCGAACTCCATCATCAAGTTCACTGACGACACCACTGTTGTGGGACGTATCACTGATGGAGATGAGTCAGAGTATAGAAGTGAGATCAATCGACTGACCAAATGGTGCCAGCACAATAACCTGGCCCACAACACCAGCAAAACCAAGGAACTGATTGTGGACTTTGGAAGGGGTAGGATGGGGACCCACAGTTCCGTTTATATCAACGGGTCGATGGTGGAAAGGGTCAAGAGCTTCAAATTCCTGGGTGTGCACATCTCTGAAGATCTCTCCTGGTCCGAGAACACTGATGCTATTATAAAGAAAGCACATCAGCACCTCTACATTACGGAGAGTCGGTATGTCAAGGAGGACTCTCTCTAACTTCTACAGGTGCAGTGGAGAGCATGCTGACCGGTTGCATCGTGGCTTGGTTCAGCAGCTTGAGTGCCCAGGAGCGAAAAAGACTACAAAAAGTAGTAAACACTGCCCAGTCCATCATCGGCTCTGACCTCCCTACCATCGAGGGGATCTATCGCAGTCGCTGCCTCAAAAAGACTGGCAGTATCATCAAGGACCCACAAAACTCTGAACATTAATAGCCCATTATCTGTTTATTTGCACTTTATGTTTTATTTATTGATGACTATATTTATTTATACAATGGTATATGGACACACTGATCTGTTCTGTATTTATGCCGTCTATGTTCTGTTGTGCTGAAGCAAGAATTTCATTGTCCTCTCTGGGACACACGACAATAAACTCTCTTGAATCTTGAATCTCCAATTTCAAGTAACCAGCTCCCCATCTACCCCTTGCTTTCTCCTCCCATACGCTCTGGTTTTCTCACATATTCTTTTTCCAACCCCCCCATCACCAAGTTATCACCCCTCACCCCCTATGCCATCTGCCCATCACTGACGCACATCATCCACTGGATTTCCTATCTCCTCCCTCCCTTGTTTGATTCCATTTTCTTTCGATCAGAATTAATGGTTCCATAATCTGCAGCCCTTTAATCTCCAATTATGCTCCCGGAGCCTCGTACGATCTTCACCCTTGGACACTATCTGCCAATCAACCCCTCTGCATCTGGATCCACCAGGTATGTCTCATGCCACAGGGATCAGGGCTGGAATTCCAGTAGTTCACAATATATAATCATTACTTACCGATCAGTGATAGAGTGGATGTGGAGAGGATGTTTCCACTAATGGGAGAGCCTAAGACCAGAGGTCATAGCGTCAGAATTAAAAGACGTTCCTTTAGGAGAAAAGGAGGAATTTCTTTAGTCAAAGAAAGGTGAATCTGTGTAATTATTTGCGAGGACTGTAAAAGCCAAGTCAATGGCTATTTAGAAGGCAGAGATAGATTCTTGATTAGTATGGCTGTCAGGGGTTATGCGGAAAAGGCAGGAGGATGGGGTGAGGAGGGAAAGAGAGATAGCCATAATTGAACGGCAGAGTAGACTGGATGGGCCAAAGTTCACAATAAGGTTCAGCCATGAAGATCTTCGGCACCGTTTCCAAAGTTTCCTCATCCTTCCTATAATGGGATGACCAGCACTGCATAATATTCCAAATGTGGCTGAACCAAAATCCTATAAAATCAACATGACTTTGTCTCTTGTACTCAATGTCTGAGCGATAAATGCAAGCATTCCGTATGCCTTCTTTACCACTATTTACTTGTGTTACCACTTGCGGGGAGCTATGAACTTCAATTCCAAGATCCCTCCGTATGTCAATGATGTTAAGGGTCCTGTCAATAACGGCATACTTTCCCCTTACATTCAACCTCCCTAAAATGCAACACCTCACGTTCAGCTTAAAATCCATCTGCCATTTCTCTGCCAATTTCTGTGACGAGCTATTCCTCAACACTTTGACAACCTTCCTCACTGTCTGTAACTTCAATTGTGGTGTCATCTTCAAACTGACTAACCATCTACATTTACGTCCATGTAATTTATACAATGCCATCCATAATGTGTGGGACATAGACCCATCATTTATCTGAAGAAGGGTTTTGGCCCGAAACGTTGGCTATTTCCTTCGCTCCAGAGATGCTGCCGCACCTGCTGAGTTTCTCCAGCACTTTTGTCTACCCATCATTTATTTATTTGCCTCTGAACTCCTAAATTTCAGATTTGTAATAGGAAAAAAATCACATGTGGTTTAAGTGTACATTGTCAGATTTTATTAAAGGTTATTTTTACACATTTTGGTTTCACCATGAAAAATTACAGCAGTGTTTATACATAGTCTCCCCCCCCTTTCAGGGCACCATAATGTTCAGGACACATGGCTTCACAGGCATTGCTCATGTGTGTTTAATTGCCTCCTTAATGCTGGTAAAAGAGAGTTCTCAGCACCCAGTCTTTCCAACACCTTTGGAAACTTTTATTGATGTTTATCATCATGAGGACCAAAGTTGTGCCAATGAAATTCAAAGAAGCCATTATGAGACTGAGAACCAAGAACAAAACTTTTAGACATCAGCCAAACCTTTGGCTTCCCAAAATCAACTGTTTGGAACATCATTAAGAAGAAAGAGCACTGGTGAGCTTAACTAATCGCAAGGGGACTGGCAGGCCAAGGAAGACCTCCACCGCTGATGACAGAAAAAAATCTCTCTATAATAAAGAAAGATCCCCAAACACCTGCCCGACAGATCAGAAACACTTTTCAGGAGTGGACTTGTCAATGAACACTGTCCGCAGAAGACTTCATGAACAGAAATACAGAGGCTACACTACAAGATACAAATCACTGGTTAGCTGCAAAAATAGGATGGCCAGGTTACGGTATGCCAAGAAGTACTTAAAAGAGCAACCACAGTTCTGGAAAAAGGTGTTGTGGATAGATGAGACAAAGATTAACTTATATTAGTGATGGCAAGAGCAAAGTATGGAAGAGAGAAGGAACTGCCCAAGATCCAAACCATACCACCTCATCTGTGAAACACGGTGGTGGGGTGTTATGGCCTGGGCATGTATGGCTGTTGAAGGTACTGGCTCACCTATCTTCATTGATGATATAACTGCTGATGGTAGTAGCATAATGAATTCAGAAGTGTATAGACACATCCTATCTGCTCAAGTTCAAACAAATGCCTCAAAACTCATTGGCTGGCAGTTCTTTCTACAGCAAGACAATGATCCCAAACATACTGCTAAGGATATGCAACAAAATACTAAACACTACTTTTATTTACATGACATTGCTGTGTCCCAAAAATTATGGTGTCGTGAAATGGGGGTCTATGTAGATACAGCTGTAATTTCTACATGGTGAAACCAAAATGTATAAAAATACCCCTTAATAAAATCTGACAATGTGCACTTTAATCACACGTGATTTTTTTCTATTATAAATCTCAAATTGTGGAGTACAGAGGCAAATAAATAAATGATGGGTCTTTCTCCCAAACATTGAGGACACTGTACAAATCACAAACAGAGGTTCCACCACAGATCCGTGCAGAACACCACTGGCCACAGACATCCAGCCAGAATAATACCTTTCACCACAACTGTCTTCTATGGGTAAAACAGACCAAAATAATACCAGAGCCATATAGCATGGAAAACGAGCCTCCAGTTTAACTTGCCCATGTCGACCAAGATGCCCCATTTACACTAGTCCCATTTGCCCTAAACCTTTCCTATCCACGTAACTGTCCACATTTGCAGTCATATGTATCAGAATAACTATGGGGAGGTAGAAAACAAGAGATGAAAACATGCAGGAGGTCATACAGCAATGTAAAGAGAAACTTAGAATTGTCTCTTTTCACTATGTTCCCTGACCTGCCAAATGCCTATTCCTTCGCTCCATAGATGCTGCTGCACCCGCTGAGTTCCTCCAGCAATTTTGTGTACCTTAAATGTTTTTCATACTTTGTTTTTACTTCAGGTTTCCAACATAAGCAGTTTTTTTTTCATGGTCAATGCTAGAATTAGCAGATCAGCAGAGTTTATTGACAAGCAGAGCAAGCTTAATTATCTTTTTCAGAAAGTCATTAAACACATAAGATCAACGAATAATGGCTGTTTGACATACAAAAATATTTTAATGCAAGTTACACAAAAACTGTAACAAAAAATACAAAGCTTGATCATTTTAATAGACATTGTGGGATAAGGGGCAACATATCTAGTTTACTTTACTCTCCGAATTTCCACTTGCAGAATATGAATATGCTTTGCCCAGAACGATTCTGTCTCGAAGTAGTTTAAAGAAGGCATAATAATTGCTGAAAAGAATCAATGCAAGAGATATTGTTTGATGCCACTTTTCAGAACATATTAAGGAGTACAACTGATAGAGGATGACGAGTCCCTCTATAATTATAAGAATATTCAGGATCCTCAGTGGTTTATTGAAGAAAAACTGCAGAGATAAAATACAACAGAACTTGTACTCAACAGACACATGTACAGCAAACTTCAGTCCTGCTACATATTTTTCATTTTTTGAATGAACGCATCATTTAGTAGCATTGGTGCAAGCAGTAAATTTGCAGCATGCATAACGAACATAACAGACGAAAATGAGCAGAAATATTACGTTATGATTGATTGATTGAATATTTTATTGTCACGTGACAAATCACAGCGAAATTCTTTGCTTGCAAAGGTTTGCAATAGTCGCCACATAAAGGGTGCTGACAAAGTTAAAGTATCCCGCACCAGGTCCTCCTTTGTTCCCCTCTCCCGGCTGTCCCCCCACTCTGGATCCCCATTGTTCTCCCCCCTCCCTCCCAGCGGTCCCCCCCACACCGGGTCGTAAAGAAGCCCAAAAAACGTTATGACAAATTTTGGCCTAATTTGAATAGGAACAGAACCATTCTTGTCCAGCTGAGATCCCACAATAACACCTGCTGACCACACATGCCTCCAGCTGGCGATCCTTATGCAGTTCTATTCATCACACTTTTAGGAAAGATATGATCGTGCAGGAGAGGGTGCTGAGAAGATTCACCAGGATGGTGTCTGGGATGGAGGAGGGAATGGAGAGACTGGGTCAGTGTTCCCTTGAGGAGATTCAGAGGGGACATGATTGTTACACAAAATCATCAGTATAGCTCAGGTGGAATGTAAGACATTTTCCCCATATCAGGGATACATAAAATCACAGGACATAGGTTTAGCATAAGGGGCAAGAGATTTGTAGTGAATCTGAGGGGGATCTTCTTCACCCAGAGTGGCGAGCACCAGAAATACATTGAAAAACTGATGGATGCAGAGTTGCTGACAGTATTTAATAGTCACAGAGTCATATAGCGTGGAAGCAGCCCCTTCGGCCCAACTTACCCACACTGACCAACTTGCCCCACCTGCAACTGGTCCCACCTACTATATCCCTCGAAACCTTTCCTATCCATGTAGTTCCCTCCATAATGTTTGGGACAAAGACCCATCATTTATATGCCTCTGTACACAATTTGAGATTTGTAATAGAAAAAAACACATGTGGTTAAAGTGCACATTGTCAGATTTTAATATAGGCCATTTTTATACATTTTGGTTTCACCATGTAGAAATTACAACGGTGTTCATACATAGACCCCCCCCCCCCCCCCCTCCCCCCCCAATTTCAGGGCACCATAATGTTTGGGACACAGCAAAGTCATGTAAATGAAAGTAGTCATGTTTAATATTTTGTTGCATAACCTTTGCATGCAATGACTGCTTGAAGTCTGCGATTCATGGACATCACCAGTTGCTGGGTGTCTTCTCTGGTGATGCTCTGCCAGGCCTGTATTGTAGCCATCTTTAGATTATGCTTGATTTGGGGGCTAGTCCCCTTCAGTTTTCTCTCCAGCATATAAAAGGCATGCTCAATTGGGTTCAGATCGGGTGATTGACTTGGCCACTCAATTACTGACCATTTTTTAAGCTTTGAAAAACTCCTTTGTTGCTTTATCAGTATGTTTGGGATCATTGTCTTGCTGTAGAATGAACTGCCAGCCAATGAGTTTTGAGGCATTTGTTTGAACTTGAGCAGATAGGATGTGTCTATACACTTCAGAATTCATTATGCTACTACCATCAGCAGTTATATCATCAATGAAGATAGCTGAGCCAGTACCTTCAGCAGCCATACATGCCCAGGCCATAACACCCCACCACCGTATTTCACAGATGAGGTGGTATGCTTTGGTTCTTGGGCAGTTCCTTCTCTCCTCCATACTTCGCTCTTGCCATCACTCTGATATGTTAATCTTTGTTTCATCTGTCCACAAGACCTTTTTCCAGAACTGTGGTTGCTCTTTTAAGTACTTCTTGGCAAACTGTAACCTGGCCATCCTATTTTTGCGGCTAACCAGTGGTTTGCACCTGATTCCTGAAGAGTGTTTCTGATCTGTCGGATAAGTGTTTGGGGATTTTTCTTTATTATAGAGGGAATTCTTCTGTCATCAGCTGTGGAGGTCTTCCTTAGCCTGCCAGTCCCTTTGCTATTAGTAAGCTCACCAGTGCTCTCTTTCTTCTTAATGATGTTCCAAACACTTGATTTTGGTAAGCCTAAGGTTTGGCTGATGTCTGTAACAGTTTTATTCTTGTTTCTCAGTCTCATAATGGCTTCTTTGACTTTCATTGGCTCAACTTTAGTCCTCGTGTTTATAAACAGCAATAAAAGTTTCCAAACGTGATAGAAAGACTGGAGGAAACACTAGGTGCTGAGAGCTCTCTTATACCTGCATTAAGGAGGCAATTAAACATACCTGAGCAATTACAAATGCTTGTGAAGCCATGTGTCCCAAACATTATGGTGCCCTGAAATGGAGGGACTATGTATTAATACTGCTGTAATTTCTACATGGTGAAACCAAAATGTATAAAAATGGCCTTTATTAAAATCTGACAATGTGCAGTTTAACCACATGTGATTTTTTTCTATTACAAATCTCAAATTGTGGAGTACAGAGCCAAATAAATAAATGATGGGTCTTTATCCCAAACATTATGGAGGGCACTGTCCCTGTCCAAAAGTTTCTTAAACATTCTGATAGTACCTGCCTTAACCACCACCTCTGGCAGCTCATTCCATTCAACAATCATCTTTGTGCGAAAAATGTTGCCTCTCATGTTCCTGTTAAATCTTTCTTCCCCTCACCTTAAACCCATGTCCTCTGGTTCTTGATCCCCTTTATTAAGTACAAGACTGTGGATTTACCTTATCTAATCCTCTCATAGATCCTCATCCTACAGCGCTCCAAGTCCTAGCCTGTTCAACCTCTCCCTATTGTTCAGGCCCCGAGTCCTGGCAACACCCTCGTAACTCTTCTCTTGTACTCTTTCCAGGTTAGCATCTTCCCTATAACATGGTGACGAGAACTAAACACAACTCTAAATGTGGCCTCACCAGTGTCCTGCAGCATGACCTCCGAACTTCTATACTCAGTACTCTGACAGATGAAGTTCAATGTGCCAAAAATCTTTTTGACCACTTGTGACGCTACTTTCAAAGAACTACGTACCTGCACTCCAAGATCCTTCTGCTCGATAACACTCCCCAAAGGTTGCGCCACTCACTGTGTAGGTCCTGCCCTGGTTGCACATACCAAAATGCAACACCTCGTGCTTCTCTGTATTAAATTTCATCACCCATTTCTCAGCGCACCTATCCAACAGATCATGATCCGCTGCATTTTTCACAACCATCTTCACTATCTACAATACCACCCACTTTAGTGTCATCTGCAAAATTACTAGTCATGCCTTGATCCAAATCTCATCCAAATCATTGATACAGATGACAAACAGAAATTGTCTGAGCACAAACCTGAGGCACATCACCAGTCAGTTATTAGTCACAGGCCTAATCCTAGCTTCCATCATCACCCTGTGTTTCCTTCCAGGAAGACAATTTTCTAGACAAGACAAGCGCCTCAGTATTGAAGGCCATGGGCCAACTCTGGATGTAGCGGGTGACTACTGGTTGGTGTGGGTATGGTGGACTTAATGGCCAATTTCCATGCTCTATCAGTCAGTTGGATTTGGAGGTTTTACCTCAGTCATCTCCATTCATAATCCATTGCTTTGGTCTGGACTTCAACTATGCCTCAGAAGCTTAGAAAGGAGACAAAATGTAGAAACAAGGAACTGCAGATGCTGGATTACAAAACCCCCCCAAAAGTACTGGAGTAACTCAGCAAGTCAGGTAGCATCCCCCCAGAACATGGATAGGTGACAGAACAGTACAGCACAGGAAGAGGTCCTTTGGCCCACAATGTTTGTACTGAATATATTGCAAAATTAAACTGATCTCATCTGTCTATACATGACCCAGATCCCTCTATTCCTTGCACTTTCATGCGCCTATCTAAAAGCCTCTTAGAAGCCACTATATCTGTCTTCATCACCACCCTTGGCAATACGTTCCAAGACCCCCTCCCATCCGTGTAAAAAAAGTGTCCTGCACATCTCCATTCAACGTTTCCCCTTACCTGATAGCTATGCCTTCTCATGTTGAACATTTCCACCCTGGGAAAATCGTTCTAACAATCTACCCGTACTATGCTTCTTTTAATTTTATATACTTATAGAGTCATACAGCGTACAAACAGGCCCTTTGGCACCAACATACTCTTGCTGGCTAACCTGCCCATCTACACTAGTCCCACCTGTCTGAGTTTGGCCGATATCCTTCTCAACCTATCCGATCCTTATAACGAAGATAAACACAAAATGCTGGAGTAACTCAATGGGTCAGGCAGTATCTGAAGAAGGGTCCTGATCCGAAACATCACCTATGCAGCTTCTCTAGGGATGCTGCCTGACTCAGTGTTACTCCGGCATTGTGTGTTTTTCTTGGGTAAACTTGGATTGTTTTCTCTGGAACTTCGAAGGTTGAGGGGAGATATTTCCTTGAAAGTGATGTCACAGGTAGATAGGTGTAGATTAGTGTCACTAATCTAAAAGGTGGTCAAAAAGGTTTTCGGCACATTTGCTTTCATCGGTCAGAGCGTTTAGTATTGAAGTTAGGAGATCATGTTATAGTTACACAGGACGTTGGTGAGACACAAATTGGAGTATTGTGTTCAGTTTTGGTCACCATGTTATTGAAAGGATGTTGTCAAACAGGAGAGGGTGCAGAGATTTACAAGGATGATGCCAGGTCTCAAGGGCCTGAGTTATGGAGAGAGGTTGAACAGGATAGTATTTTTTTTTCCCTTGAGGCACAGTAAGATGAGGGGTGATCTTAGAGGTGTACAAAATTATGAGTGTAATAGATTGGGTAAACGCACAGTCTTTTGCCCAGAGTAGGGGAGTCGAGAATAACCAGAGCACATAGGATTAAGGTGAGGAGGGAAAGATTTAATATGAATCCGAGGGGTAACCTTTGTACACAATGGGTGGTGGAAGTATGGAATGAGCTGCCTGAGGAGGTAGTTGAGACAAGTGCTATTTCAACATTTAAGAAACATTTAGACAGCTTACACAAAATGCTGCAGTAACTTAGCAGGACAAGCAGCATCTCCAGAGAGAAGGAATGGGTGACATTTCAAGTCAAGGCCCTTCTTCAGACCCTAACTCTAATGAATGGTGTGAAAAAGGGTCCACTGATCAGCATGGATCTGATATGGTCTGATGTGGGCGGCGCGACTCTTGTCAGCAGCAGCCTCTGCAGTCCGTCTGTCTTTTTATTGTTTTCTGTCTTGTTCTATGTAGTTTTTATTGTTTTTTTTGTCGGGGTATGTGTGTGGGGGTGGGGTGGGGGAACTTTAAGGTCTTTCCCCTGCACGGGAGACCCGACCTTTTCTTTGTCGGGTCTCCGTTGTCGTTGGGGCTGCAACGTGGAGCTGCCTCCAACAGGAATGACCTGGGGCTCCAGTCGCGGAGCTGCGGATTTACTCACCATCACGGAGCTGGCCGAGTCCGGAGCGGGTGGAGCGCTGCTGTGACCCGACACCCGGAGATTCGGAAGCTCCTACCGCAGGTCTGTGGACAGTAATACCGGGAGCCCGCGGGTCCCTGGTGGGAGACCGCTTTTCGGGGCTTCCGCAACGGCGACTTCTCCCGCCCGAGTTGCGGGGTTGAAGATTACCTGGAGCGGGGCCTACATCACCGCCCCGCGCGGCTTGGAATGGCCGCGGGACTTTGTGAGCGCCCGCCGGGGCTCCAACACCAAGAGCCCGCCGAGGCTCCAACACCAAGACCCGGTGCGTGGCCTTGCATCACCCGGCGTGGCTTTAATGGCTGCGGGAAATTTAACATCGCCCGCCGGGGGCTTTGACTCTGACATGGGGGGGAGAGGGGAGTGCAGGGGAGAGATATGTTTAAGTTTTGCCTTCCATCACAGTGAGGAGGACTCACTGTGATGGATGTTTATGTGAATTGAATTGTGTTGGTGTGTGTCTTGGTTCTTTTTTTGTATGGCTGCAGAAACCAAATTTCGTTTGAACCTCATGTGAGGTTCAAATGACAAATAAAAGGTATTGTATTGTATTGTATTGTATTGTATATGTTTCCAAGCTGTTAGGCATACCAGATCCATTGTCGTAGAGACAGATTTCTAGACTGGAAGCCAGCAACAAGTGGCTTTGTACAGGGATCGACGCTGGGTCCACTATGGTTCAGTATTTATGTGAACTATTTGAACGAGAATGTAGATAGCATGGTCAGTAACTTTGCAGATGACAATAAAATTGGTGACAGTGAAAAGGTTTGTCTAAGATTGCAACCGGATTTTAATCATGTGGGCCAATGTGCTGCAAAATGGGAGGTGTAGATGGACGATGGCAGTTGGACAAGGTATTGGTGAGGCCACATTTGGAGTATTGTGTTCAGTTCTGATCACCCTGATGTAGGAAAGATGCTGTTAAGCTGGAAAGAGTGCAGAGAAGATGTACAAGGATGTTACCAGGACCCATGAGATTGAGCCATGGGGAGAGGCTGGTCAGCCTAGTTATTCCTTGGAGCTCAGGAGGATCAGGGGTGATCTTAGAGAGGTGTATAAGATGAGGGGATGGACAGAGTAGATGCACAGAGTCTTTTATCCAGAGTAGGGGAATCAAGAACCAGAGGACATAGGTTTCAGGTGAGAAGGGGAAGATTTAATAGGAATCCGAGAGATTTCTTTTTCCACAGAATGCGGTGGATATACAGAATGAGCTGCCAGGAAGTAGTTGAGGCATATACTACAAGAACATTTAACAGACATTTGGTCAGGTACATGGACAGGACATGACAAGGAGTGTTGTGGGCCAAATGTAGGCAGGTTGACTAGTGTAGTGTTAGCAGTTTGGTCACCCTGGGCAAGTTTCTGTACTGTATGATTATGACTTCTTGTAATTTAATTTAAATCGGATAAATAACCATTTTAAAGATAGTTGGACTGGTACATGGATAGGAAAGGCTTGGAGGAATGTGGGCCAGGTGCAGGTAAAAGGGACTAGTTTGGTTAGGTCAGCCGGCAGGTTCTGATTCAGTGCTTTGTGACAAAGAACATTTCACATTTAAAATTAATGCAAAGTAGGGAATTCTTAAAATCAAATGATTACAAATATAGTTGTTATAATAATAAAAAATTATCTTAGGATGCTAATCCATACTTACATAAAATCTGAAGTGTGAAACGTCTGAAGGAATTGCCACGTTGTAATTTCCCATGGCTTTGTATACATTTTTATTATGTTTTACTAATACTCCCTGTGGCCACATATACTCTTCTGACCAGCTAGAAGCATGGAACAAATAAAAGCAATCACTGGGTGGTTCTTAAAATATATATCCAAAGTAAAAAATAACCAGCTTCTATTACAGTCTCTATTCCAAACTTAAAGCCTTATTACTGATGTACGCCAGTAATCTAGGAATGCACAAAAATATTTGATTCCTGAACTGCAGGGTGGTGTTAATTCCACAATGCCTTCCTCCAAATTTCATGCAATACAACTTTGGGGTCGAGGGGGAAAGATAGATCAGCCATAATTGGAAGGCTGAGTAGACCTGGTGGGCTGAATGTCCTTATTCTGCTCCTAGAACTTATGCTGTGCTGAAATTTAATAGGGTACATTAATAAAGTAAAAAAAATCCTTTTTATCCTACATTACTAGAAGACAGTCATTTTTTTGGGACAAAATCTTCAACTGTTTAAAGTAGACTGCATGGTATTGTGTTAATGGTTTTAGCATGGCACTACATACTCAGATTAACAATACAAATCTGGATAAAAGGCAAAAAGGTATGAACCTCATCAATACTTTAAACAGAAACTTAGTAAAACTAAAGAATGCAGTGCTCGAGATTTTAAGTTACTTACGGGTGCTGAAGTACATTGGAACAGAGTGTAGGATCTACTTTCTGCCAACAACCCAGATGTGATGCTGCTTTGTGTAGCAGGTCACAATAGCGTGGTGGTAAGAGGTGCCTTGTGAGTATTACACAGGTGCTGACCCAAACCAAGATAAAAAGCTCACACGACCACCTCTTGTCATAATATTGTGTACTCTGTAAAAACACAAATATATTAACATATTACTGATTATATATCATTTTCTTGGGATGAAAAATAAAGATTGAGAATTTGTATGCATATACCAATTACCCAGATATTGATTTTTTTTAATGCTGAAATCAAAGATGAATAAGCTAGTGGACGATTTACAAGCCAAAGTCCGTATTCTCTGCCTTTAATTACAGGCTTTCCTTTTTCAGTTTACACATATTATCCATTGGTGGATAAACCCTCAGAGGAACATGATTTATTTGCACTAACTATTTAGAAATGGAAATAATTAAATACTGGTTTCAAGCAAATCCCACAAATTCTTATGCGGTGTATTCAAGCAACCAACAAGATGGCACAAACTCACACCTGACAGCACCTGGCTCGAAGGGCCGAAGGGCCGAATGGCCTACTCTTGCACCTATTGTCTATAGTACCGCTTTTGACAAGGCCCACATGACTTAAAAAGTTAATGCACATGCATCTGATACATGTGGGCAAACAAGATCCAAAATAGGCTGGGTTTTCCCCTCCAACTCAAAGTCTATAACAAGTGGTGCACTGCAGTTAATTGGTGCTGGTATTTTGTCGTTTACTGACTTGGATGAGAATGAAGGGGATAGGATTTGTAAATCCACAGACAAGGAAGTTGGTGGAGCTGCAGATAGCAAAGTCAATTGTCCCAAACAGAAAAAGATCATCTGGAAAGTTGGGCAAAGCAGTAGTCAGTTGGAATTTATTCCATACAAGTGTGATGCAATATATTTTGGAAGGTCAAATATGTTGGGACAGAGACCTTTGGATGCAAATCCAAAGCTCTCTGAAAGTGGCGACACAGTTGGATATGATAGTGAAAGGGGAATTTGGTATGCTCGTCTTCATAGGCCAGGGCACTGAATGCAAGAGTTGAAATGTCATGTTGCAGTTGTCCAAACCACGACACTATAAGATGTGGTAACAATAGATAGTGTACAGAAGAGATTCATGAGGATGATGCCTGGAATGGATGATATTAGTTATAAGGACAAATTGGACAGGCTCAATTTATTCCAGCTAGAACGTACAGAGCCGAGGGATGATCTTCGAGCCATAGATGAGATAGGTACTAAGAATCTTTTGCCACAGCAACAGAATCTAGAACTAAACCGCACAGGTTTAAGGTGAGAGGAAAGAAATGTAAAGGTGATCTGGTAAGTTTTTCCACAGGGCATGGTGAATATGTGGAATGAGCTGGCAGGGGAGGTAGATCTAATTACAACGTATTTGGACGGATGGGAAGGGCATGGAGGGATACGGGCCTAATGCTCATGTGTGCACATAGGCATCATGGTCAACGCACTTCTCAAATTTCTCTGGTTCTGAAACATTCAGCACTCAGCCATAAGTAAGAAGTACACGCTGAATCTTGACTTCTTCCCGAGATCATCATTAAAGAAGCTGGATGTCATTTCACAGTGCAAGGTACCACAAATGGATGAGCACTGGATTCATAAAATAAACCCAGAGGGATTAGTGAACATCCCAGGTATGGTAATAATATCTGTGCTTCAGGACAACTTACAACTCCAGGAAAAATATTCAGAACATTTAAAAGACATTTGGACAGCTACATAGATAGGAAAGGTTTAGAGGGATATGGGCCAAATGTAGATAGGCGGCACAAGTGTAGATGGGGCATCTTGATCGGTATGAGCAAGTTAGGCCGAAGACCTGTTTCCGTGCTGTGTGACTCAATAACAATTACAACAGTGACTATGTGGAAAATTGTCCAGGCGTGTAAGTAAAATTCAAGTAAAAGCAATGAATTCCAGAGACAAGCACAGCGAATTACCTTGAAGTTAAGGCACCATTGGCCAAGTATGTATCAAAGTGACTTGTCAAACTGGAAGAGAAGGAGCATTAAAAAGGGAAAATATTCAAATCCTTGCAATCGTACCTCACTGTGGTTGCTGATGATCAAACATCCCAATTCCAGGTTATCATGCAGAAGCTCCTCAAGGTAGTTTCCTTGGCCCAACAATCTTCGCCTACTTCACAAATAACCTTCCTTTATTATAAGGTTGGGACTGAGGATGTTGGCTCAACATTCAAATCCAAAAAGTTAATTTCTATTTTAACTCTTTAATGATTAAACAGTTCACGTGAATGTGCAAAATGACCTAAATATTCAGGCACGAGCTGATGTGGCAAGAAACATACATGCCAGAAAAGTGTCTAGGAATGCTCACTTCCAACAAGAGAGAGCATACCCATCCACTCTCCACATTAACATCACCAAGTGGACGCTATCGAAATCCTGAGCCATAGATTAAAATAACCTGGAAACAGACGCTTTGATCCCCACTTGCTTTTGCCGACCAAGATTTTCATCAAAGCTAGTCCAAACTGCCTGCTTTAGGCTCATGTCCCTCTAATCCTTTCCTAGCCATGTACCTGCCTAAATCTCATAAACGTTATTATAGTATCCACTTTAACCACTTTCTCTGGCAGCTCATTCCATATATGCACTACCATCTGGGTGCCAAAACATGTCCTTCAGGTCCATTTAAAATATTACAGCTATTATAGTCTATTTATTTATTTGTTTATTTGTTCCGAACAAGTAAAGACATAAATAGGAATAAATAACAACAACAAAATCGAAATAGTCAAACAATTGTACATTCCAGGCAATATTTGCAAAGCAATGAAAAGCATAAAGCAAAATTTAAATGTCCAAGTTTTTCTTTACAAGCTCGAAAAGGAGTGAGAAGAAGAATAACTTATTTAATCTCACCCCTTCTCCCAAGTTACAAAGTTTAAAAGACATTTGAACAGATCATGGACTCACAGCACAGATACAGGCCCTTCAGCCCAACCTATCCACGCTGCCTAAGATGCCCCTTCTAAGCGAGCCCCATTTGCCAATATTTGATCCATATTACTCTAAACCTTTCCTATTCATTTACCTGTCCAAATAAATGTTGTTGCTGTATCTGCGTCAATCACTTCCTCTGGCAACTCGTTCCATATACATAACACTGTGAAAATGTTCCTCCTCATGTTTTTATGAAATCTTACCTCTCTCACCTGAAATCTATGCCCTCCAATTCTTGATTCCCCAAATGTGGATAAAGCTGTGTGTATCACTCTGTGTCCCTCATGATGTTATACACTTTTGTAAGATCACCCCTCAATCAGCGACGCTGCAAGGAATAAAGTCCTAGCCTGCTCAACCGCTCCCAATAGCTCAGGCGCTTGATTCCTTACAACATCATTACATTTTATTTTGCATTTTTTTCAGCATAATAGCAAGTCTTCGTGTAGCAGGGTTACCAAAACTGAACAGAATTCCCTTGGTGCAACCTCATCAACATTTTGTTCAACTGCAACATAACGTCTCAATGTCCCTACTCAAGGCCTTGATGGATGATGAACAGCTTGCAAAAGCCTTCAAGGACAATTTCAACATTAAAGAAAACTGGAGAACAGATTGGGAGCAGCGACCTGCAGGTTAGGGAAGTAGGAGACTTTTTTAAATGAAATAGTTATAGTTCAGGGCAAACATGGTCCTGCAAGGACAGGAAGTCCAGGGTTCCTTAGATATCTGCCTGGGGGATAAGCCTGTATTTGTTTGTTTGTTCTGGTTAAGGCTGTGCACACGGCAGCCAGACAACAGTTGCGTGTCTTTTCTTTTTTCCCCACTTAATTTAATTTCAAGTTTTTGTGTACCTTGTGTGTTATGGCTGTTGGCAGACCAATTTCCCTCCGGGGATGAATAAAGTTCGATCGTATCGTAAGGAGACTTATATTCACCAAGAATAGAGGATTGAGAAGAGATCTCACATAAACCAATAAAATTCAAACGGGATGCTGTGCTAAAGTACTGACATGCAATTTGTCTGTGGAAACTATAAATTAAAACAAAAGTTTTCCAAGTGTCAGGTCATCATAGTGTACACTATCTACAAAGTACACTAGTTATTTCTCCTAATTACCCAAACAGCATTTCCCATAAAGCAAAAATGTCAATAGCAACATGTACGTGGGAACACCGTATGCAGGATTCTTCCAAGCCCCTCATCACTCTGACTAAGAAATATAATTTTTGGCCCTCCAATGCAGCTCTAAATCATGAGATATTTATATATAAAAAGTATAATAACAAAATTGTTGTTGCAGAGGACACCAAAATGAATTTATGCATTTGTGTTGCAAATAAACGTTCTTTTTCCAAGATCTGAGATGATATACTCCAAATTACATCAATGATCTGGACGATGGTGTGGTAAATTGGATTAGTAAGTATGCAGATGATACTAAGATAGGTGGGGTTGCGGGTAATGAAGAAGAGTTTCAAAGTCTACAGAGAGATTTATGCCAGTTGGAAGAGTGGGCTGAAAGATGGCAGATGGAGTTTAATGCTGATAAGTGTGAGGTGCTACATCTTGGCAGGACAAATCAAAATAGGACGTACATGGTAAATGGTAGGGAATTGAAGAATGTAGGTGAACAGAGGGATCTGGGAATAACTGTGCACAGTTCCATGAAAGTGGAATCTCATGTAGATAGGGTGGTAAAGAAAGCTTTTGGTGTGCTGGCCTTTATAAATCAGAGCATTGAGTATAGAAGTTGGGATGTAATGTTAAAATTGTACAAGGCATTGGTGAGGCCAATTCTGGAGTATGGTGTACAATTTTGGTCGCCTAATTATAGGAAGGATGTCAACAAAATAGAGAGAGTACAGAGGAGATTTACTAGAATGTTGCCTGGGTTTCAGCAACTAAGTTACAGAGAAAGGTTGAACAAGTTAGGACTTTATCCTTTGGAGCGCAGAAGGTTAAGGGGGGACTTGATAGAGGTTTTTAAAATGATGAGAGGGATAGACAGAGTTGACGTGGAAAAGCTTTTCCCACTGAGAGTAGGGAAGATTCAAACAAGGGGACATGACTTGAGAATTAAGGGACTGAAGTTTAGGGGTAACATGAGGGGGAACTTCTTTACTCAGAGAGTGGTAGCTGTGTGGAATGAGCTTCCAGTGAAGGTGGTGGAGGCAGGTTCGTTTTTATCATTTAAAAATAAATTAGATAGTTATATGGATGGGAAAGGAATGGAGGGTTATGGTCTGAGCGCAGGTATATGGGACTAGGGGAGATTATGTGTTCGGCACGGACTAGAGGGGTCGAGATGGCCTGTTTCCGTGCTGTAATTGTTATATGGTTATATGGTTATTATGTGCAGACCCAGTGAGACACCAATTAGAATACTGCGCACAGATCCGAGAAGAATATAATTATTATAGTGAGAATCTTTCAGATAGAGGGAAAAATAAAAAGAGGCTACGACTGAACTGTGTACAAAATTATGAAGGATTACAATGAGAAACAAAGTAAGGACATTTCCTCTGTGGGGTCGAAAACCAGGGGACAGATTTCAAGTAAATGAAAATGTTAAATAAAATACTGGAAATACCTGCTAGGTTTATCTAGCATTTTCTGTTTCTGTTACGGATTTCAAGCAGTTAGTCAAAGATTAGATGGGAAGTCGTGGAAAAAAGGCTGACACTGACAGTGTCAGAGTTCTGGATTTCACAGCCTGATAGGGCGATTGAGGTAGAAATTTATAAAAAGCCTGGAATCTGTACTATGTTTAATGACTATTAAAGGCCTCTTGCTGGAAGGTGGAATTAAGAGATAATCTCTTTTTCAGAGACAACAGGCCACAAGCACTCCTGTGTCTTAAACTATTCATCATTATCTTGAGGCAAAGATTAATGAACCAGAACCAAAAGTCTGAATCTCACCATTACAAGTGGGTAACATAAAATAATTAAAGATGGACTATCTGTAAAAGCAGTCCGCCAGGACCCATCTGATCAACCGGTTGCTAAACACTTTCAATCTCCTTCCCATTCCCACGTTAACCTTACTGTAATGTACCGTAATGCATTTCGTTGTCTCTGTACTGTACACTGACAATGATAATTAAAATTGAATCTGAATCTGACTGTTCTAGGTCTCCTCCATTGTCAGAGGGAGGCTAAACATAAATTGGAGGAACAGCATCTCATATTTGGCTTGGGCAGCTTACAGGCCAGTGGCATTGATTTCTCTAACATCAAGTAACCCCAGCATTCCCTCTCTCTCCATCTCTCCACCACCCAAGTCGCACCAGCTTCTGGTTTTCATCTAATAAACAGCTTAAAATGGCCTGTTTCCTTTCTCATCGTTGCTTTTTTGCATATCTTTAATTCATTATTCTATATCTCTCATCATCGTCTATACATCTCCTTTCCCTTTCCCCTGACTAGTCTGAAGGGTCTCGACCCAAAAAGTCACCCATTCCTTCTCTCCAGAGATGCTGCCTGTCCCGCTGAGTTACTCCAGCTTTATGTGTATCTTCGGTCTAAACCAGCATCTGCAGTTCCTTCAAATATAGTAAATATGAAACCAGTGAAGTGTAAAATTCAGTTTACAACTCCTTTCTGCAAAGCAAACCTGCTGCCCTTATCTGGTCTGGCTTATGTGTAATTCCAGACCAAAACAGCATAGATAACTGAACTAGCCAAGCAAGCCACTACAATGTGCAAGACCACAATGACAACATACCCAACACAACGGATGGCTACAATTGTCATAAGAAAATTATCAGTCTCGCAACAGTGCTGTTAGATGTCATCATGGGCTTACTCAAGAACGAGTCCTGAACAATGCCATGTACTTTTCAACACCACTGTCCTAAATACAATCACATTTGATTGCTTCATTTACATCTTGCCACCCAAATAAGGTCAGAAATGGAGATGTGAATAATTTCAAAATTTGCAACTCATCAGATAATGAATCCATATATGGATGCCTATCTCCAAATTTAATAATCTCAATGTCGATCAAGGAAACAAAAGAAAAGGAACTTCCATTCCTGGCTCTCAGACACAGACTTGACTGTTTACACAATACAATACAATCAGTTTTATTCAATCAGAAATCAAATGGAATAGACAAGCAAAGATTAAGCTGCACCCGACATTTGTCCTAATTTGAGGAAGGACATCCTTGTGATTGAAGCAGTGCAGCGTAGGTTCACGAGATTGATCCCTGGGATGGCGGGACTGTCATATGAGGAAAGATTGAAAAGACTAGGCTTGTATTCACTGGAGTTTAGAAGGATGAGGGGGAAATCTTATAGAAACATATAAAATTATAAAAGGACTGGACAAGCTAGATGCAGGAAAAATGTTCCCAATGTTGGGTGTCCAGAACCAGGGTCCACAGTCTTAGAATAAAGGGGAGGTCATTTATGACTGAGGTGAGAAAAAACTTTTTCACCCAGAGAGTTGTGAATTTATGGAATTCCCTGCCACAGAGGGCAGTGGAGGCCAAGTCACCGGATGGATTTAAGAGAGAGTTAGATAGAGCTCTAGGGGCTAGTGGAGTCAAGGGATATGGGGAGAAGGCAGGCACGGGTTATTGATAGGGGATGATCAGCCATGATCACAATGAATGGCGGTGATGGCTCGAAGGGCCGAATGGCCTCCTCCTGCACCTATTTTCTATTGTTTCTATGACATAAATATTTAAACGGTTATACAGCACAGAAACAGACACTTTCGTCCATGCCAACCAAGATGCTTAAGCTCACCCCCTTTATCTGTGTCTGGTCCATAACCCGCTAAAGCTTTCCTATACATGAACCTGTCCAAGTGTTTTTAAAAATTGTAATTGCCATCAATACCACTCCCAGCTGACTACCAATAAGCATCAAAGCAAGAAAAAACACAACTATATTATCTGTTCAAAAGGGAACTGCAGATGCTGGAATATCGAAGGTACACAAAATTGCTGGGGAAACTCAGCGGATGCTGCTGCACCCGCTGAGTTTCCCCAGCAATTTTGTGTACCAACTATATTATCTTGCAGCTTTCATCGCAAAGCATCCTGACTTGTATATAACATTATAGATTGATTTGCAAAATAAAACATGCTATGTGCAAGTCAAGATCCAAAAGTTATACATTCAATTTCCTTTTGGTATTTAAGAAAACTTGTGAATCATTATCCTCAAGTACAATGAGTCTTTAAGTGTTGGTTATCAAACACTATACACAATGCATTTGATACTGCATTACTTACTTTTATAAACCAAACGGGCACAAATGCTATATAATAAGCACTGAGCATTGCATTAACCAGAACCTCCTTCATGCGCCAGTTGAAGTCCATTTTCAGGTGTTCCACTTCGTTTCTTATCAAGTCTGGAGACAAGCAGCATGCATGTGTTGGCATAGAATTTAGGCTGTGCAGCTGGTTTGTATGATTTTTTAAGGTTTCCTTCAAAACTGTTAAATAATCTTTACTTCTTTCAACTGCTGTTATTGTTTCATTGGGGCCTATGTTAGCCACAGATGAGAGATTAGACTTTTTTGCATTGTATTTCAAACGGAAGAAAGGGATGTACATTCCAAACCTGCAAAGACAATAAATAAAGAGCAACTATGATAATTCATTACGAAGACGGGTCCGAAGAAGGGTATCGACACGAAACGTCACCCATTCATATAACCATATAATCATAACAATTACAGCACGGAAACAGGCCATCTCGACCCTTTTAGTCCGTGCCGAACACGTATTCTCCCCTAGTCCCATATACCTGCGCTCAGACCATAACCCTCCATTCCTTTCCCGTCCATATAACTATCCAATTTATTTTTAAATGATAAAAACGAACCTGCCTCCACCACCTTCACTGGAAGCTCATTCCACACAGCCACCACTCTCTGAGTAAAGAAGTTCCCCCTCATGTTACCCCTAAACTTCTGTCCCTTAATTCTCAAGTCATGTCCCCTTGTTTGAATCTTCCCTACTCTCAGTGGGAAAAGCTTATCCACGTCAACTCTGTCTATCCCTCTCATCATTTTAAAGACCTCTATCAAGTCCCCCCTTAACCTTCTGCGCTCCAAAGAATAAAGCCCTAACTTGTTCAACCTTTCTCTGTAACTTAGTTGCTGAAACCCAGGCAACATTCTAGTAAATCTCCTCTGTACTCTCTCTATTTTGTTGTCACCCTTCCTATAATTAGGCGACCAAAATTGTACACCATACTCTAGAATTGGCCTCATCAATGCCTTGTACAATTTTAACATTACATCCCAACTTCTATACTCAATGCTCTGATTTATAAAGGCCAGCACACCAAAAGGTTTCTTTACCACCCTATCTACATGAGATTCCACTTTCAGGGAACTGTGCAGTTATTCCCAGATCCCTCTGTTCACCTGCATTCTTCAATTCCCTACCATTTACCATGTACGTCCTATTTTGATTTGTCCTGCCAAGATGTAGCACCTCACACTTATCAGCATTAATCTCCATCTGCCATCTTTCAGCCCACTCTTCCAACTGGCATAAATCTCTCTGTAGACTTTGAAAATCTATTTCATTATCCACAACCCCACCTATCTTAGTATCATCTGCATACTTACTAATCCAATTTACCATACCATCATCCAGATCATTGATGTACATGACAAACAACAGTGGACCCAACACAGATCCCTGTGGCACCCCACTAGTCACTGGCCTCCAACCTGACAAACAACCATCCACCATTACTCTCTGGCATCTCCCATTCAGCCACTGTTGAATCCATCTTGCTACTCCACCATTAATACCCAACCATTGAACCTTCTTAACCAACCTTCCATGAGGAACCTTGTCAAAGGCCTTACTGAAGTACATATATACAACATCCACTGCTTTACCCTCATCAATTTCCCCGAGTAACCTCTTCAAAAAATTCAAGAAGATTAGTCAAACATGACCTTCCAGGCACAAATCCATGTTGACTGTTCCTAATCAGACCCTGTTTATCCAGATGCTTATATATATTACCTCTAAGTACCCTTTCCATTAATTTGCCCACCACTGACGTCAAACTAACAGGTCTATAATTGCTAGGTTTACTCTTAGACCCCTTTTTAAACAATGGAACAACATGCGCAGTACGCCAAATCTCCGGCACTATTCCCGTTTCTAATGAGATTTGAAATATTTCTGTCATATCCCCTGCTATTTCTACACTAACTTCCCTCAATGTCCTAGGGAATATCCTGTCCGGACCTGGAGACTTATCCACTTTTATATTTCTCAAAAGTGTCAGTACTTCCTCTTCTTTGAATCTCATAGTTTCCATAGCTACTCTACTTGTTTCCCTTACCTCACATAATTCAATATCCTTCTCCTTGGTGAATACCGAAGAAAAGAAATTGTTCAATATCTCCCCCATCTCTTTTGGCTCTGCAGATAGCTGTCCACTCTGACTCTCTAATGGACCAATTTTATCCCTCGTTATCCTTTTGCTATTAATATAGCTGTAGAAACCCTTTGTATTTACTTTCACCTTACTTGCCAAAGCAACCTCATATCTTCTTTTAGCTTTTCTAATTTATTTCTTAAGATTCTTTTTACATTCTTTATACTCCTCAAGCACCTCATTTACTCCATGCTGCCTATAATTATTGTAGATCTCTCTCTTTTTCCGAACCAAGTGTCCAATTTCCCTTGAAAACCATGGCTCTTTCCAATTTTTACTATTTCCTTTCAACCGAACAGGGACATAAAGATTCTGTACTCTTAAAATTTCACCTTTAAATGTCTTCCATTTCTCTTCCACATCTTTCCCATAAAACAAACTGTCCCAATTTACTTCTTTTAAATCCTTTCGCATCTCCTCAGTTAGCCTTTCTCCAATCAAAAATCTCAACCCTAGGTCCAGTTCTGACCCTCTCCATAATTATATTGAAACTAATGGTATTGTGATCACTGGTCCCGAACTGTTCCCCAATGCATACCTCTGCCACCTGACCCGTCTCATTTCCTAACAGGAGGTCCAGCACCGCCCCATCTCTAGTAGGTACTTCTATGTATTGCTGCAAAAAACTATCCTGCACACATTTTACAAACTCCAACCCATCCAGCCCATTTACAGAATGTGTTTCCCAGTCTATGTGTGGAAAATTGAAATCTCCCACAATCACTACCTTGTGCTTACTACTAATATCTGCAATCTCCTTACATATTTGCTCTTCCAATTCTCGCTCCCCATTGGCGGTCTATAATACACCCCTATAAGTGTTGCTACCCCTTTCCCATTTCTCAGTTCCACCCAAATAGCCTCCCTAGACGAGCCCTCTAATCTATCCTGCCAAAGCACTGCTGTAATATCTTCCCTGATAAGCAATGCAACACCTCCACCTCTTGCCCCTCCAATTCTATCACACCTGAAGCAACGAAATCCTGGAATATTTAGTTTCCAATCACAGCCCTCCTGCAACCATGTTTCACTGATCGCCACAACATCATACTTCCAGGTGTCAATCCAGGCTCTAAGTTCATCCACCATTCCTTCTCTCCAGAGATGCTGTCTGTCCCGCTGAATTACTCCAGCATTGTGTCCATGTATCATAATTCATTGCTGCATTTCTTACTGACAAATATGCATTATTTTTTAATGAGTCAGAAGATCACTCAGCACTTCTTCAGGATAAGAAAAAGGTAAGAGAAACCCCGTCAGGAAAGGTCAGAGAATTTGAGTTGGGAGAACACGAAGGGGAAGGGGAAATTCTACTGCGTCTCCGTAAATAAAGAAGAGGAGTTCAATATTTTAGAAAGCTTGATAGTGAATAATCTCCCAGGGCCTGAAGATATTTATCACAGGCTGTGACCATCAGAAAGTGAAGAGTTTGCTTTAGCTCTAGCTAAGATTTTTAAATCTTTGCTGACCACAAATGTACCAGACAACAGGAAGACGAGAAATGTCATCTGTCTTTTCAAGAGGGCAGGAGGGAAAAGCCTGGCAGTGACAGACCTACCAATCCCATTTTTCAGTATTTGGATCAGTCGACTGTGCTTTGGTGACTGGATACATAAATATTGCAGGAAATCTCCACGGAGGCAGTGTTTTCCATTGCATAAGCACCTCTGGGTGAAAACAATTCATCAGATTACTTCTAAACTACTACCCCTCACCTTCAACATATTCTTTGGCTTTTATACACCTCTGCTATGGGGAAAGAAAATGTCTTATTTTTTACACCTTTGTCAGATTCTTTATCAGACACTCTGCTCCATGGAAAACAAGCCCAGCTCATCCATCCCTGGCAACACCCTGGTGAAATTTCTCTGCATCATCTCCAGTGCAATCACATTCTTCCTGTAGTGTGCCAGTATTCTTTCTGCGGCCTAATCCATATTTTATAATGTTGGACTATAGCCTCCATTGTGCCCTGTATATCCTGTGCACCATGTTAAATATCTTACTCACCTGTTCTGCCATCTTGTACACCTTGTACTCTGGTTTCTGGTCCTCAATATTCCCTCGAGAATTACCATTCATTATCTATTCCAAAGCCAAATTAGCTCTTCCCAATGTGAATAATATCACTCATGAGAATTAAATTCCACCTTCCGTTACTCTGCCATCTTACCAACTTACCACTATCATCATAGTCAGTGAAATATGGAATGAAACAGTCCCCACCAACCATCATTCACACTAATGTTTAAGAAGGAACTGCAGATGCTGGAAAATCGAAGGTGGACAAAAATGCTGGAGAAACTCAGCGGGTGAAGCAGCATCTATGGAGCGAAGGAAATAGGCAACGTTTCGGGCCGAAACCCTTCTACAGACTGACGGATTTTGGCCCGAAACGTTGTCTATTTCCTTCGCTCCATAGATGCTGCCTCACCCGCTGAGTTTCTCCAGCATTTTTTTCTATCCTCATTCACACTAATCTTATTTTATTCAACTGACATTTGAGATTGGCTTGGGTGGGGCATCTTAGTCGGCATGGATGAGTTGAACCAGACATTGTGGGAAGCTGGGGAGGAAATTGAGGAGGCCCTTGCAGCAATATTTGCATCATCTTTAGCCACAGGTGAAGTCCCTTAAGCCGAATGTACTGCTATTAAAGAAAGCCAGCAAGGACAAAACAGGGAGGTACAGACATCGGCCTTGACATCAGAGTGGATTCTTAGGGTCGGAATTTCCCAACATTTGGATAGGAACGGACAGATTAGAAATAGTCAGTATGGCGTTGTGCATGGGAAATAGTGTCCACAAATCTGATAGGTATATTTTAAGAGGTCACCAAGATGACTGATAAAGGCAGTGGATGTTATCTATGTGGACATGAGCAAGTCCTTTAACAAAGTCCCAGATGGCAGGCTAGTCTGAAACAATAAGAGCTCATGGAATCTTAGGTAAGCTAGCCAATTGGATCAAAACTGGCTTGGAGGAAGGATTCAAAGGAGAGCTGTGGAGGGTTGTTTCTCTGATTGGAGGTGTGTGACCAGTGGAATGTCACTGGGGTCAGTGCCAGATCCATTGCTGTTTGTTACCTACATTAATGAATTGGATGATAATAAAATAGTTACAATTGTTAGTAAATTTGCAGATTAAACCAAAAATGGTGGTCTGCCTAGTTTGGGACATCAAACCAGTACTGAATGTAGAATTTGAGATGTAGAAACAGAGAAAATAGGTCCAGAAGTAGGCCATTCGGCCCATCAGCCAGCACAATCCAAAATCAGTACCCCGTTCCTGCCTTTTCCCCATATCCCTTGATTCCATTAGGCCCAGAGCTAAATCTAACTCTCTCTTGAAAACATCCAGTGAATTGGCCTCCACTGCCTCTGTACACAGATTCACAACTCTCTGGAAATAAAAGTTTTGGCACCCCACTAGTCACAGCCTGCCGTTCCAAAAAGGACCCGTTAATTCCCTGTGATGTTATGTTAGTTATACAAGACATTTTTGAGGCACCCTGTCGTAGAAAAGATGCCACTAAATTGGAAAGGGTACAGGGAAGATTCTCAAGGGTATGGCCCAG
Source organism: Amblyraja radiata (assembly GCF_010909765.2). NCBI lineage: Eukaryota > Metazoa > Chordata > Chondrichthyes > Rajiformes > Rajidae > Amblyraja > Amblyraja radiata. The sequence goes on along the minus strand of NC_045982.1, from coordinate 62,049 downwards.
AATCGAAGGACTAAGCTATAGGGAGAGGTTGATTAGTTTGGACTTCATTCCTTGGAATACCAGAGGCTCTTATAGAGATGCATAAAAACATGAGGTTAACCGATAGAATTAACGAAGAGTTTTTTTCCCCAAGGTAGGGGAATCAAGAACTTTTGAGTTTTAAGATGGGAGAGGAAAGGTTTAATAGGAAGCTGAGGGGCAACTTTAATGCATAGTGGTGGGTATATTTGAACACATACATGGATAGGAATGGTTTACAGTGATATGGGTCAAATGTGGGTAAATTAGACTCACTTCGCTGGCACAGACAAGTAGGGTCAAAGGGTCTATTTCCGTGGCATATGGCATTATGACATGGGCAAAAACAAATACTGGAAGAATTCATTTCTCTCCACAGATGCTGCCCGATTCCGAGTTTCTCCACCAGTTTGTATTTGTCTCAGGATTGCAGCATCTGCAGTCTCTCGCGTCTCCATTGGAACATCTGGGATTTGGAATACATTCTCACGTGGACTGGTCAGTCAAAATTAAATCATCCAAGCGAATAGGGCGCTAAGATGCAATGCGAGAGGCACGGGGTATGGAGGGGATCCGAGGGGGGATTTTTCCCCACACAGAATGGTCATAATCTGGGGTGCATTGACTGAGGACGTGGGTGACACAGAGACTCGCACAATATTTAAAGGGATCGAGACATACCATTGATTCACAAAGGTAGAGAAGGCTATGGTCCTAATGTGGGCAAAATGGATGAGTAGAAATGGGTCCAATGGTTAGAATGGACATGGTGGGCCAAAGTCCTGTTTCTAGTTTAGTTTATTGTTACATGTACCGAGGTACAGTATAAAGCTTTTTGTTGCGTGTTAAACAGTCAGTGGATAGATTATACGTGATTACAATCAAGCCGTCCAGTGTAGATACACAACAAAGGAAATAACACTGGTGCAAGATAAAGTCCAGTAAAGTCCGATTAAAGATAGTCCCAGGTTCCATTGAGGTTGATAGTAGCTCAGTAGTGCTCTCTAGTTGTTGAACATCTCCAGGTTTGCAGATAACACAAAGCTGGGCGGCAGTGTGAACTGTGAAGAGGATGCTATGAGGCTGTAGGGTGACTTGGATTTTGGATGATCAGCCATAATCATATAGAATGGCGGTGCTGGCTTGAAGAGACGATTGGCCTACTCTTGCACCTATTTTCTATGTTTCTATGAAAGGATGGTCCAGTTGCCTGATAACAGCTGGGAAGGAACTGTCCCTGAATCTAGATGGTACGACCATTCACACTTCTGTACCTCTCGCCCGACGGGAGAGGGGAACAGAGGGAGTGATCTGGGAGAGACGCAAAGATTCACTTTAGCGTTGAGAGGCTGTGATGAGTAGGGTGACATAGAGATCAGTGCTGAGACTCCAGTGTTCATAAATTATCTCAATGATTTGGACGAGGAGACAAAAGTAATATATCCAGGATGGGTCTGAAGAAGGGTCTCGACCCGAAACGTTGCCTATTTCCTGCGCTCCATAGATGCTGCCTCACCCGCTGAGTTTCTCCAGCATTTTTGTCTACCTTCTAATATGTCTAGGACTAGTGATGATAGTCAACTGGGTAGTAGCATGACTGAAGGCGAATTAGCAGGGATACAGAACTGCAAAGGTCCAGGATGGGATCAAAGCTATTATTATCTCATGGATTGGTAGCAACACAGAAGAATATCAAATAGTATCAGAGTTATGCAGCAAGCCCTTCGACTGAACTCATCCATGCCTACAAAGATGTCTAGCTCAGCTAGTCTCATTGCCTACATTTAGCCCATTTCACTCTAAACCTTCCTTATCCATGCACCTTTTCTATCCATGTCTAAATGTCTTTTAAACATCGTAATTAACATTTGAACCATTCCAAATATTTGATGGTCTGCACTAAAATAAGCCTACTAAAAAAAATCTATTAAAAATTGAAGAATCAAAATTAGGAAGCAAATTAAGAATTCAAAATCTTTTCAACGTCAGCAGTTACTGTAAACCCTTGTTATAATGGACCATGGGAGAGGGGGGAGATGGTGTCCGTTATCGTCCATTGATTGTCTGTATAACAGAGTGATTGCCACTTCACAAATGCACCAGCAACACCAAATGTTTGACATAGCAGATCGGAACTATTTAACACATCAGTAAAGGGTGAACCATGGTATGGTAGAGCTGCATCATTCATATATCCTTGCACTCAAGTTTTCAAGACAAAAGATAACATTCCATAAGTCTTTTTGATTTATTTTGTTCCTGTTCAAGCCATTTTAATGATGGCCTCACTCAAAATGAATCTTGGAACAAACTATTTTTCTTAACGAAACACAAAGTGCTCGAGGGGCTCAGTGGGTCATGCAGCATCTGTGGAGATAACTGACAGACGACATTTTGGGTCTGAAGAAGGGTCCTGACCTGAAACTTCATCTATCCATTCCCTCCCTAGATGCTGCCTGACCCAAGTTCCTCAAGCACTTGGTGTTTTGCTCAAGATTGCAGCATCTGCAGTTTCTTTTGTCTCTATTCTTCTCAATCCCTGTTTTAGATATTCAATTCCAAAAATCAAATTTCTAGTTACCTCATTGTCCTTGTCCCACTAAATTGTTTTTAACCAAGAACATCTTCAAGCATAATAATTGCTCTTTGAATTCCCATTTAAATGTTCGATTATACTAAATAAAGTTATTTTTCATAAACAATTGAAAGTCTTTGGAAGTTGGCAACTTACGGATAACAAAGGAACAATAAATTCAAAAAAGAATATGTTCGAAAGAGGTAAATGAGTGATCGGCATAGGCTCCATCCTGTTCCAGTCAAAACTGCGAATCGAGTGGTTACAAAAATAACTGACTGGGGTACTGATATTTTACCTCCATGAGAGGCCTGAAAAATAAAAAGATAAAAAAAGATGCTTGGAGGCAATACAAAATTCAAGAGTAACACATTGAAAACTGGTTCGATATAAAATTGCTATTTTTGGTTCTTCTTCATTGACGTAAAACGCTACCAATCTTAATCTGCATTTCTATTTTTAGATTATCTGAGTTTTACATCTTCAGGTAATTGAAGATTCCAGTTTAGAATAGATCATTCTAAATACAGAGTTAGTGATATTTACAAGAAACAAGCCTTATTTGATTAGGCGGATCTAAACAAACTTCCTTTGAATTTGAATTATTGATATTGCTTGACCTTGGTAATTCAAAGAAAGGTGACGGTATGCAAGGTGGTCATTCAGTCAATACTGCCTCTATGTAAGTGGAATCCAGCCAGTTCTCCTGCCAATTCCCATGTCACAACAAATGCTTTCCGATCAACTACTCATTCTTCGACCTTTTCAATGCTACAATGGAATCTGCCTACATCATTACCCCTAAAATGCATTTCAAACATCAATCCATTGGTACCAACCACATTGGTATCAACAGAAAATAGTCCTGCAAAGTTTGATATGTTTGTTAAATAGTAAAACATAGGACATAAGGTCATGTGATAGGAGCAGAATTAGGCCTTTTGGCCCATCAAGTCTACTCCGCCATTAATCATGGTTGGTCTATCTCTCCCTCTTAACTCCATTCTCCTGCCTTCTCCCCATAACCCCCGACACCTATATTAATCAAGAATCTATCTATCAATTGACCTGGCTTTCACACCCTTCTGTGGCAAAGAATCCCAAAGATTCACCACACACTGACTAAAGAAATTCCTCTTCATCTCCTTCCTTATTGAAACTTACAAAATTCTTAAGGGGTTGGACAGGCTAGACGCAGGAAGATTGTTCCCGATGTTGGGGAAGTCCAGAACAAGGGGTCACAGTTTAAGGATAAGGGGGAAATCTTTTAGGACCGAGATGAGGAAAACATTTTTCACACAGTGAGTGGTGAATCTGTGGAATTCTCTGCCACAGAAGGTAGTTGAGGCCAGTTCATTGGCTATATTTAAGAGGGAGTTAGATGTGGCCCTTGTGGCTAAAGGGATCAGGGGTATGGAGAGAAGGCAGGTACAGGATACTGAGTTGGATGATCAGCCATGATCATATTGAATGGCGGTGCAGGCTCGAAGGGCCGAATGGCCTACTCCTGCACCTATTTTCTATGTTTCTAAAGGAACGTACTTTAATTCTGAGGCTATGAGCTCTGATCCTAGACAATCCCACTAGTGGAAGCAACCTCTCCACATCTTTCACTAATCAGCAAGTTTCAACGAGGACCCCCTCATCCTTCTAAACACCAGCAAGTACAGGCCCAGTGCCTTCAAACGCTAATCATATGTTAACCCAATAATTCCTGGGATCATTCTTGTAAACCTCTCCAGAGACAGCACATCGTCCCTCAGATATGTGGCCCTAAATTGCTGACAATGCTCCAAATGCAGACTGACCAGCACCTTATAGAGCCTCAGTATTACATACCTGTTTTTGTATTCTAGTTCTCTTGAAATAAATGCTAGCATTGAGTTTGCTTTCCTAACTACCGATTCGACTGGCAAATTAACCTTTTGGGATTCATGCATCTGCACTCCCAGTCCCTTTGCACCTCCAATTTCTGGATTCTCTCCCCGTTTAGAAAATAGTCCACACCTTTATTCCTACTACCAAAATGCACGACTCCACACTTTGCTACACTGTATTCCATCTGCCACTTCTCTGCCCACTCTCCCAACATTCAGTTTGTAATTTCAGGATCTTGGCATGCTGGCCTTCATCAGTCAAGGAATTGGTAATAGAAGTTGGGACATTAAGTTACAGTTGTGCAAAAAGTCAGTGAGGCTTCACTTGGAGTACTATGTTCACTTGTTGTCCCCACTATGGGAAGATGCCATTAAGCTAGAAAAAGTTCAGAGAAGAGTTACGAGGATGGTGTCAGAACTCTGAGCTCTCAGTAGATATTGGGCAGCCTAGGACTTTATAGGGACGTTTTGGTCAGCATGAATGAGTTGAACCAGAGTTTTTTTCCATGCTGTATAACACTGTTGCTTCTAATCTTTGACATTTCGCCCTCGGGAAAAAGGTTCTCACTGTCTACCCAATCTATGCCTCTCATAATTTCATACACTTCAATCAGGCCTCCCCTCCACCTCTGATGTTTCTCACAAAATAAACCAAGACTGTTGGACCTCTCTTGATTGCTAATGCCCTCTAATGCAACAACATTCAAGTAAACATCTTCTGCACCCTCTCTAAAGCATACATATCCTTTCTGTCAAGGGGCAATCAGACTTGCACGATACTTCAATTGAGGCCAAACCAAAGTTGAAACATGACTTTGACTCTTAAATTCAATGCCTCGACAGATGAAGACAAGCATTATCACTCAACTTGTGTTGTCACTTTCAGGAAGCAAATGACCTGGACCAAGATCCCTTTATACATCAAAGCTGCCCTGCCATTAACTGCGTACCTTCCCCTTACATTTGACATCACTAAGTGCAACACCTCACGCTTGTTGGGGTTTATCATAGATATGCAGGGAATGGAGGAATACGGATCATGTACAGGCAGATGAGATTTGAACCACTTATGAGATTAGTACATCTTGGCATTATGTTAAGCAAACATTGTGAGGTGAAGGGGCTGTTCTTGTGCTGTACTTTTAGAGTTAGAGTGATACAGTGTGGAAACAGGCCCTTCGGCCCAACTTGCCCACACCAGCCAACTATGTCCGAGCTACACTAGTCCCACCTGCCTCCATAGCCCTCCAAACCTGTCCTATCCATGTACTTGTCCAACTGTTTCTTAAACAATGGGATATTCCCAGCCTCAACTACCTCCTCTGGCAGCTTTTTCCATATACCCACCACCCTTTGTGTGAAAAAGTTACCCCTCAGATTCCTATTAAATCTTTTCCCCTTCACCTTGAAAGGTTCTCTGGTTCTCAATTCCCCAGGCGTTTAGGCTGGGTCTCTATTCCTTGGAGCGCTGGAGGATGTGGGGTGATCTTATGGAGTGTACAAAATCATGAGCGGATTAGATCAGGTAGATGCACACTCTTGCCTGGGGAATAGCTCTCCCTATAGCTCACACCCTCTGGTCCTTGCAACATCCTCGTAAATCTTTTCTGAACCTTTTCAAGCTTGACAATATCTTTCCTATAACATGGTGCACAGAACTGAACACAAAATTCTAAATACGGTCTCACCAACGTCTTGTACAACTGCAACATGACCTCCCAACTTCTATACTCAATACTCTGACTGATGAAAACCAATGTGCCAAAAGCCTTTTTGACCACCTTATCTACCTGCGACTCGACCTTGAAGAAACTATGCACCTGTACTCCTAGATCCCTCTGCTCTACGGCACTCCCCAGAGGCCTACAATTTACTGTGTATGTCCTGCCCTTGTTAGATGTCCAAAAATGCAACACCTCACACTTCTCTATAAAATTCCATCAGCCATTCCTCCGCCCACCTGGCCAATCGATCCAGATCCTGCTGCAATCTTTCGCAACCATCTTAATTATTTGCAAAACAACTCACTTTTGTATCATCAGCAAACTTACTAATCTTGCTCTGTATGTTCTCATCCAAATCATTGATGTAAATGACAAACAGTAACGTGCCCAACACCAAACCCTACGGCACACCACACAGGCCTCCAGTCTGAGAAGCAACCTTCCACCATCACCCTCTGCTTCCTTCTATGGAGCCAATTTGCTATCCATTCAGCAATCTCTCCTTGGGTACCATGCAACCTAACCTTATAGAGCAGCCTACCATACGGAACCTTGTCAAATGCCTTACTGAAATCCATGTACACAACATCTACAGATCTGCCCTCATCGACCTTTTTGGTCACGTCTTCAAAAAAATCAATCAGATTTGAGAGACACAACCTCCCACGTACAAAACCATGCTGACTATCCCTACTCAGCCCTTGCCCATCCAAATGCCTGTATAACCTATCCCTCAGAATACTCTCTAGTAACTTTACAACTACCGATGTTAAGCTCACCAGCCTATAGTTCCCAGCATTTTCCCTGCAGCCCTTTTTGAAAAGAGGCACAACATTTTCCACCCTCCAGTCTTCCGCACCTCTCCTGTATTGAAGGACAACGCGTAAATTTCATCCAGGGCTCCCACAATTTCCTCTCTAGTTTCCTGCAATGTCCAGGGATATCTGATGTCTACCTTCAAACACGACAGTACCTTCAATACTTCTTCGACAGTAACCCTGACTGCTCTCAAGGCACTTCATTGGCTGCTCCAATTTCCTCCGTAAATACAGAGGAGGAATACTCATTGAGGACCTTGCCCATCTCCTGTGGCTCCACACAGAGGTGACCGCTTTGATTCCTGAGAGGTCCCCCTCCCTCGAAAGTTACCCTTTTCCCCCTTATGTATTTATAAAATCTTTTGGAATTTTCTTTAATGCTACTCACCAGAGCCATCTCCTGGCCCCTTTTTGCACTTCTTTTTCAGTTTACTCCTTAGTTCCCGAAACTCCTCCAGGGATGCATTTGATCCCAGTTGCCTATACCTGTCCCATGCATCATTCTTGTTTTTGACCAATGCCTCAATTTCCCTCATGAGCCAAGCTTCTTTAAATTTGCCTGCTTTGCCCTTCACTCTAATGGGGATGTACATATCCTGAGCTTTTGGCAGCACTTTTAAAACATCCCACTTGGCTGATCATCTTTTCCCTCAAATAGCCTGCTCCAGTAAACTTAGCGAGACTTTCTCTCATACCCTCAAAGTTAGCCTTACCCCAGTTGAGCATTTTAACATGTGGACCCTCTCCGTCGTTATCCATAACTATCTTAAACCCAATCGAACTGTGGTTTCCGGTCCCAAAAGGCGCTGGCTAGAAGGGCCGAATGGCCTACTCCTGCACATATTGTCTCCAAAAAAAACGTAATTAACTTGCCCTTCCCAATTTCCCCAATACCAGATCCAGTTTTGCCCTCTCACTTGTGGGGGCCTCTACATACAGTTTAAGAAAACACTCCTGAACACTTTTGAGGAATTGCACCCCATTTAAACGCTTCACACTATTTACCTAGTCAATATTGGGAAGGTTAAAATCCACGACTACAACAAGTTTATTTGACCTGCAGCTGTCAGCAATCTACAGTTCTATGTTCTAAACTCCATCTGCCAATTCGCCGCCCATATCTACAACTGATCTATCCATCTTTTGACATCCTTCACTGTCTGCAACTCCACATGTTTTGGTGTTGTCTGCAAATTTTCTAACCATCCCATCGACGTAAAAATCCAAAGATAGACACAAAAAGCTGGAGTAACTCGGGTCAGGTAGCATCTCTAGAGAAAACGAATGGTGGACATTTCCTCTTCAGACTGGAAGTCAGGGAAAAGGGAAACGAGAGATAAAGACAGTGATACAGAGATATGGGATGAATGAATGAAAGATATGCAAAAAAGTAACAATGATCAATAACACAGTCCATTGTTGGCTGTGGACTAGGTGATAACGAGTTATATAGACAATGAAACTCAACAAGATGACAGTGAAAGTAGTACAACAACTAGGATGGAGGAGGAATGGTGAGAGGGGTGCACGGGTTACTTGAAGGTAGATAAATCAATATTCATACCTCTGGTTTGTCGTCCTGCTGAGTTTCATTATCTACATAACTAGTTATCACCTTGACCACAGCCAACAATGGACCTTGATCATCTTTTTTTTGCATTGCTTTAATTCATGTAACCTATATCTCTCCTTTTCCCCAGCTCTGTCTGAAGGGTCTCGATCTGAAATGACATCTATTCCTTTTCTCCAGAGATGCTGCTTGACCTGCTGAGTTACTCCAGTTTTTTTGTGTCCATGTTTGGTTTAAACCAGCATCTGCAGTTCCTTAATACATATACATCCAAGTCTTTTATGCAATATTACAAGTGACAAGAGGACCCAGCACAGATCTCTCCGGAACACCACTGGTCACAGACCTACAATGTAATGGCTCGATTGTAATCATGAACTGGATTTCAACTGACTGGACAGCATGCAACAAAAACCGTTCACAGTACCCCAGTACACGTGGCAATTAACTAAACTGAAAGCCAGAAGAACACCATTCCACCAGTTCCAAATCCAAACAACCAAGTCACCATAGATCCCATGCATCTCACCACAGAGGCCTGTGACTGGTGGTGTGCCGTAGGGTTTGGTGCTGGGCACGTTACTGTTTGTCATCTACATCAATGATTTGGATGAGAACATACAGAGCAAGATTAGTAAGTTTGCTGATGATACAAAAGTGAGTTGTTTTGCAGATAGTGAAGATGATTGTGAACGCTGGCACGGCTCTCTCTCCGAATTGTGTATTGTTGCTGTACATGTTGTTTTTGTTTCATGCTTGTGTTCATTGTAAGGTGTCATGCTTGTTTTAATTGTAAGGTGTCCTTGAGAGTTCTGAAAGGTGCCCTAAAATAAAATGTATTATTATTATTATTATTGGAAGAAGCAATGCTGATTGTTGCTAATCATTCCATTCTGTTCCAAATGAGAGTAAATCCTATCTCAAAAATCCTCTCATGTGGCTTCCGTACTACTGATGTGAATATAATTCCCTGAATTCTCTCTTCTTGCCTTCTTAAACAAAGGAACAACATTGGCTATTCCCCAGCATTTCAGGACCTTGCCTGTGGCTAGCGGGGATACAAAGATCTTCGTCAAGGCCGCTGCAATTTCTTGTCTTATCTCTCAATAACGTGATAGATCCCAACCGGCCCTGTTGATTTATCCTTCTTAATGCTTTTCAAGAGACTTCTCACCACAACCTTCTTGATCGCAAATTGCCCTAGCATATTAGTATACTTCACACTAATCGCATTGTCCTCCATGTCCTTTTTGTTGGTGAATCTATATGCAAAATACTTTTGTACCTCGTCTGCAATCTCCGACTCTAAGCATAAATTTCCTCCTTTATCTGAGTGGTCCTACCTTCTCCATAACTACTGTTATTTTTTAAATGATTGTACAAAAGGTAATTGTACTTTGTTTCATCTCACTTGCCAATGACATTTCACTGCCTTTTGGCCTTTATTATTGCCAGCTTGAGTTTTTTCCTGTTTGCTTTATGTTCCTCAAAGACTATCTGATTTCATCTTCCTAAACTTTGTACATGCTTCCATTTTCTTTATAAAATTGGAACTCCTCTCTTCATCCAAGGTTCCCTTCCCTTGCATCCTTATCCCTTCTCCTTAATGGAACATGCTCATCCTGAACTTTGATCAACTAGTCTTTCAATGACACACAAAAATGCTGGAGAAACTCAGCGGGTGCAGCAGCATCTATGGAGCGAAGGAAATAGGCGACGTTTCGGGCCGAAACCCTTCTTCAGACTGATGGGGGGGTGGGGGGGAGAAGGAAGGAAAAAGGGAGGAGGAGGAGCCCGAGGGCGGGGGGGATGGGAGGAGACAGCTCGAGGGTTAAGGAAGGGGAGGAGACAGCAAGGGCTAGCAAAACTGGGAGAATTCAACGTTCATGCCATCCGGACGCAAGCAACCCAGGCGGAATATGAGGAGTCTTTCAATGACTCCTGCATCTGATGTGGCTTGCCCATAACAGCTGCTTCCACATTAACTTTCCCAAACTCTTGCCTAATAATGTTGTAATCTGCCTTGTACCAATTTAGTGCCTTTCTCCAAGGCCCAGAATTATCCTTATGCATAACTATCTTAAAACCAACGGAGGTGTGATCACTGCTGCCCCACTAATATACCAGCTATCTGGCCAGGCTTGTTTCCCCAATACAAAGTCCTGTACAGTCCCTCCTCTCACTGGACTATCAAGATACAATTTCAAGAAACAATCGACAAGTTTCTTCAAACAACCCCTGATACTTTCTCTAATCCTGAAGCAGCTGCTCCCACTGCATTTGCCTAATCCATTCTAATGATATTGAGGGGGAAAAAAATTGCTTTATCCCCAATTCAAAAACTTAATTTCTGGACTATTTCTTTCCATTTTCATAACTACCTTGATACTTAACAGTGAAGGTCCATCCCCCACATTGATTAATAATGAAATGGGCCCTCCTCTCTCATTCACCCAAAACTTCAACACCTCAAAATGTTCTGCAATATCATCATCTACATCCTTGATATATCTAATTACAACTTCCTTCTCTTTAGTAAATACACAAGCAAACTGCACATTTAAGACTTCACTAACACGCCCCTTAGGCCCTCAAGGGTTCCTATTCTTCCCATGGTTACCTCTTATCCTTAAGATATTGGGAAAAAAATGCTTTGGGTTTTCTCTAATCCTGTCTATCAGTAAAATTTAGTGCCCTATTTACCATTAGAATTCTTAAAGTATTTCCCTATCTCGTTAGTCACCTCACTTATCTATATCTGCCATACACTTTCTTTATCGATTCTATATCCAAGCTTCGATCTCCAGTGACATTTACTTCCTTGGACTTGCTGATGTTACCTTTCTCCATCTGGGGATCAAGTTGGCTTCGGACTACTACTATTACATTTTGGAATGATTCCTATTAATTTGATGTAGAAAAACCAGCAAGCAGATGTTCCCGATTTACTTTTGCCACACCTTGTCTTGTGATGTTGAAAGGGGCTTTCCCCTTATTTTCTTGCCATTATCACCAAAATGTTCTCCCACTGACATTTCAACCACCTGCCAGCTAGATTTCTAATACTGCCCCTTGATTAAAAACTGCATGCTACTTACCTCTTTCACAACGGCAATAATAAAACGACGCGCCAATACAATAGTAATGAGGATTAATAAATTGTGATCAATCAGATGGAAGTTCTATAATGGAAAAGAAACAGTTCAGCCAAGGCTAATATTCTGGAACAACGATTTGTTAATTCAGATCATGAAACAAACTGAACAGACTGTTTAATCAAATCTAATATTGGACTCTATATGTCCAATTAGTTAAATGATCATTGATAAAATGTTACAGAATACACACATTTTTTTTAAACAACCAAAGAACCGCACACACATTACAGTGACAAATGTCCCCACTAGGAGATAATTTTAAACATTTTCACATATAACTACAAACAATATCAACAACCTACTACCCAAATGTTATGGAAACATTATGAAAATTTATATTGACATAGTTCTTTTCACAATCAGTCATAGAAACATAGAAAAATAGGTGCAGGAGTAGGCCATACGAGCCACCACCATCATTCAATATGATCATGGCGGACCATCCAAAATCAGTACCCCGTTCCTGCTTTCTCCCCATATCCCTCGATTCCATTAGCCCCAAGAGCTATATCTAACTCACTCTTGAAAACATCCAGTGAATTGGGAGTTTGAAGCATCGAGTAGCTCCTCTTTATTTGTGCACAAAACATTCTCTACCTCAAGAGTGCGATGGAGGCCGGTTCTCTGGATACTTTCAACAGAGCTAGATAGGGCACTTAAAGATAGCAGTCAGGGGATATGTGGAGAAGGCAGGAACGGAGTACTGATGACCAGCCATGATCACATTGAATGGCGGTGCGAAGGGCCGAATGGCCTACTCCTGTTCCTATCGTCTATTGATCCTCCCTTTGACTGAATTCTACAACGAGAAAGTTTCTTTCTTTTTAGGACCTCAACTGTACTTTTGATGACAGATTGCTTCCCCCCCCCCCCCCTCCACCCCTTATCTCTAATGGGTCTTATGTTTCACTAAATTTGTAACCCCTGGCTACAAATTGTAGGAACATGCTATTCTTGATGTAACCCGTAGGGAGGGAGGGAGGGAGATAGATCCGGAAGTGTGAAGGGCAAAGGGAATGGGGATCAAGGAAAATGGCTGGGAGAAGGTAACAACAAAGGAAACAGAGATAAAATGTAGTCAGAGACAATAAGACTGGTCGGAGAACTTGCCCTCTCTCTCTCCCCATCTCTCCCCCTTCCCAGTTCTCCGACAAGCCTGTCCCCGCTGAGTTACTCCAGCATTTTGTGTTTATCTTTGGTTTAAACCAGCAACTGCAGTTCCTCCATAAACATCCGATACAATAGAACTTTATTTATCCCAGGAGGGAAGTATGATCTGCCAACAGTCATAAAACACAAAATACATTAACATGAAATTAAAGAATGACCTTATGCCGATTTGCTCGTGGCTCAGGCAGCAATCTAGAGCTTATTACCCTGTTGGTAGGACATGAAACCATGGAGAGGTATCTTGTATGTTCTGATAAGATCACCTCTCATGTTTCTAAACTACAAATAACTCAGACCCAACTTCTTCCGCTAGTTCTGATAGGACTATGCCTCATCCTAACTATTCGTTTGGTGAGCCTTGTTTGGATTGCTTTCAATGCCAATATATCCTTTCTTAAAAATTCCAATCAACATTAAAAACCAAATGGTCCCAGCATTTGCCCCTGGTGAACAACAGTTGAGCCGCGGGACTGACTTACCATCGCCCGGTGGGGTAACAACATCGAAGGGCTGGATCGCCTCAGCGCAGAGGGAGAATGAGGGGAAGAGACAGTGACTTTAAGACTTTTGCCTTCATCACAGTGAGGAGGTGCCTGGTGAACTCACTGTGGTGGATGTTAATTTGTGTTTATTGTGTGTTTTGTTGTTTATTATTATATGTATGACTGCAGGCAACGGACTTTCGTTCAGACCAAAAGGTCTGAATGACAAATAAAGGAATCTAATCTAATCTAATTATCAACCACCCTTCAGTATGAAATAATAATGTTTAGAGTCTTTGCTTTCTACCTTTAAGCCTTTTTCCTGTCCATATGGCTATGAGATTAATTCTATGAGCTTCAATTCACTAATCAACTTGTGACTTTTATCAAATACTATCAGGTACCATAATAACAATTACGACATTTGGACAGGTACAAGGATAGGATAGGTTTAACGTGTTATGGGCCAAGTACGGGCAGGTGGGACAAGTGTAAATGGGGCATTTTGATCAGTGTGGGCAAGTTGGCCAGAAGACCTGTTTCCATACTGTATGACTTTGTGACTCTAAATACACACTTATTACATTGCCTTCATTAACCTACTGTTACCACATCAAACAATTTAAGTCCAAAAAGATTAGCTTTTAACAAATCCACCCCGTCTCCTCTTTCTCAATTCAAAGGCCTCCAGCTGTTATTAAGGTTTTCCCTGAAGCCCTATGCTCCAGGCTCAGAATTGCCCCCAACAGAGCACAATAGGAGCAGTGGACATGATCACAACATTTGTTGTTCTAGATACAGACAATATAGTAGTTAAAGATATTGCTAGAACAATGTTATGAATTTCAAAGCAGAATACATTAATGGAATTACATTTTCTTTTATAGGATGTGCTTAAACATGAATGGCCCATTAGGTATTTGGAATTTATCAAAGCATTTGATCTGAAGAACTCAAATAAATTATCATATATAAATGTCAAAACAAGAACCCGTTACCCACCAGTGATGTAAATGATGGCGGATGAGCGGGGGGATACCACCATACTGTTTTATAGATGTTGATATAATGAACAAACACAGCTATGAGGTGGCAGAAGAGAAGATGAAGTTCAAATAGAACACTTTTCTCAAGAGGTAGTTCAGGAATCTTGCTGTGTTTCAAAGGAATCACAGTCTGAGTTGCAAGGGGAGGACTTGTCAAGCCAGTTCCCGATCCACTCCTAAAATAAAGAAACAAACAAAAAAAAATCAGCTGATGTGATATTTCATTTGATGTCATAAGGTTGCCAGTGGCATGATATTATCCATTTATGAGAAATGAAAGAAATCACACAATTACTTAATCAAACATTATTTTTCACCTCTCACAGTAAATTAGTATATTTTCCCTCCTCACCCAGCTTTACTAGTACAGTGACAAAAAACAAGGAGCAGGAGAAAATCAGCAGATCAGACGGCATCTGTAGAGGGAAAGGATCTTACATTAGGACTCACTGCAGGAAACAATACGAATACAAAATATAAATATATAAATGACGTGTTGGGAGGGGCACAGATATTTACTGCATTAAATCATTTAATAATTCTTACACAGGAGTAATTGATTCTTGTGCTGCTGTTCAGCAGAAAAAACCCAGCAAAATTCAATCTTTCAGAATTAGTTATTTAGTCCCAGAAATCATAGCTTTAAGTACACAGCCTAGATTTCTTGAAACATGATGACAGTGTAGGTCTTTCAGGTGGTGAGTTCCACATCTCAACTACTCTCTAGATGGTGTATCTTACCCTGACCGCCTCCTCAATCCTTTTACCAACTACTGTAATTCTCGATGTTCTGATAATTGAATGAAAGGAACCATTTGCCTCCTCAGACACTCAATTTTAAATGGCTTACTACGTCCCCCAGCCTCCAATGATTTAAAGATAACCACAGCTCATCTAAAATGTTGTAAGAAGGAATTGCAGATGCTGGTTTAAACCAAAGAAAGACACAAAGTTCTGGAGTAACTCAGCGGGACAGGCAGCATGTCTGGAAAGAAGGAATGAGTGATGTTTCAGGTCGAGACCCTTCTCCAGACCCTTCGGAACTGACAAGTTACAGGTCGACAGTTCCGGGTGACGAAGAAGGATCTCGACCTGAAACGTCACCCATTCCTTCAATCCAGAGATGCTGCTTGTCCCGCTGAGTTACTGCAGCATTTTGTGTCTATCTCACCCAACCTTTTTTCAGAGCAACAATTTCAAGCTCAAACAAGCTTGTAAATCTTATCCAAGTACTCCCCAATACAATCGTGATGTCTTTCCGGTATCATAGAGTCCGAGCCATGCAGCACAGAAACAGTCTGTTTAGCTGACCATGTAGACATTAAAAGTTGCACATAATCATACCAAAACTATTTGTCCATATTAAGTTCAGTTCATTTTGACCAGCTGGTCAAGTAGGCAGAGGATTGGCTAACAAAGTCTAACTCAGATAAATTGCTTTTTGGGAAGTCAAACCAGGGCAGAATCTACAGTGAATGTTAGGATCCTGGAAAGTGTTGTAGAGCAGATAGATCTTGCAAAACTAGTAGAGTTATCTGAAAGTGGCAGCACAGTTATCTGAAGTGGATAGTTAAGACAACGTTTGACATGTTGCCCTTTATCAGTCAGGGAATTGAGTACAGAACTTGGTTATGTTCTAGGAAGGAACTGCAGATGCTGGTTTAAAGTGAAGATAGGCACAAAAAGTTGGAGGAATTCAGGTCAGACAGCATCTCTGGAGAAAAGGAACAGATGACGTTTCGTGTCAAGACCCTTCTTTAGACTGAGTCAGGGAATTCTCTCTCAGGGGAGTCCATTGATTCTCAGTCTGAAGAAGATATGTTATAATTGTACAAAAGATTGGTGAGACATTTGAAGCATGGTATTCAGTTCTGGTCACCCAATATAGGAAAGATGCCAATATTTGGGGAGAGTGCAGAGAAGATGTTGCCAGGGCCCAGAACCTAAGCTGCAGGGAGAGGTTAGGCAGGTGAGGGCATTATTCCTTGTAGTTCAGAAGGGGATGATGTGCAGAAATACATAAAACATGATGTTAATAGATAAGGTCAATGTTTAGTTTAGAGATATATATCATGGAAAGAGTCTTCGGCCAACCAAGTCGACAATGACCATTCATCATCCGTTCACACTAGTTCTATGCTATCCCATCTTCTCATCCAGTCCTTACAAACTAGGGGCAATTTACAGAGCCCCAAGTCACCCACAAACACATTTGCCTTTGTGATGAGAGAGGAAACTAGAGCACCCAGAAGAAACCCACATGGCCACAGGTTGAACATTCACACTCCACATCCGGGGTTAGGATTGAACCCAGGTCTCTGATACTGAGGCAGGAGCTTCACCAACTGCACTGCTGTACCTTTTTCCTAGGGTACTGAATTCAAGAACTAGAGGACACGGGTTTAAGGTAGGAGGGGAGGTTTAATAAGAATCCGAGGGGCAACCTGTTTACACAAAGGATTGGGAGGTGTGGGAAGGAAATGGAACGAGCTGCCAGAGGAAGTGATTGAAGCAGGTACAATAACAACATTTACAATATATTTGTACGGGTGCATGGATAGCAAAAGTTTAGAGGGATACAAACGCAGCAAACAGCACTAGCTAAGATGGGGTGCCTTGGTCAACATGGACAAAATGAACTGAAGAACCCGTTTTCATGCTCTGTCTCTACATCCAAGCACTTATCCCTGTGGAACATCATTGATACAGACCTTCAACCAAAATGAAACCTTTGCACCAAAGATTTAGAAACAATTATGGCACAAATCAAAATCATTCCTTAATGTTAATTGATTTAAATTTTGCATGTTCAATAATAATAGCAATTTTGGAAATCACATTGCAATTGTACCAGAAGTCAAACACATGCATGGCATTTTCATAATACCAAGATGCAAATCTACCCCACTCCCATGAAAAAATAATAGACCGGTCAATAATACTAGACAGAAGGCTCCAGGAATTATTTTCTTCACCTGGTTCTTGACCGTACTCCTGTAATGGGCGAGCTGGTAGAATAGCCAGAACCTCCTAATGTTCCAGATTCATTGAGTGGTGTTCTGCAATATGATGTCCTACTTGGCCCTCTTCTGCCACCTGCCATGCCAAAAGATGAAACTTTACTTTTCACCCTTGATGTTTTATCTTGCATTCAAGGGCTTGCTGTAATGGAATAGAACAAAATGTATTTTACATCACAATCTATATTTCTTGGTATTGAATCACAGGGCTTGTGGAAACTATCATAATAGTAAACATTAGTTCCATAATCAAAGAATAAACGTTGCTGCCTGTCCCAGAGTTGCTCCAGCTTTTTGTGTCTATCTTTAGCTTAAACCAGCATCTGCAGTTCCTTCCTATACATAGTTTAGATGGAACATCTTGGTCAGCATAAACAACTTGGGATGAAGGATCTGTTTCCGTGCTGTATAAATGTACTTTCTCCTGGACCGATTTGAAATGACAAATTACAATTGGCAATTCTATCCGATGAAACTCTTCCGTAGCCCAGAAATCAACGGTAGTCAGAGGATTGCAAACAACTGTACACAAAAACATTGGCCGTGTTAGCAATTGAGGTGCCACCCGTAACCAAAGTCTGTCCATCCCTTCCACAGATGCCTATCCGCTGAATTCCTCTAGCACTTTGATTTTTGCTCAAGATTTCAGCCTCTAGTTTATTTTGTCTGTCTTCAACACACCTTGTAGAACTGTTGACGCCGATTAATACACAAAAGGGCACAATGAACGTGAATAGGCGACTTTTCGGGTAGAGACATTTCAACTAATTGTTCAAGCAAACCTCTATCTATATTAGGCAAATACAAGCAATGTATTACTGGTTGCTGAATCTTTCAGGATGAATACCGACACAGTAATTGGAACAGTATACACTAACCAACAGTATATGCAGGCAACTACGTTACAGCGTGCACTTTCCTTTGTCCGATCCAGCACACACCAGCTCCTGCAACTCGTCGTCAGGGAAACAGCGGGAGAGGTATCGGGGCGACCATCTCCGCAGTGGGGAGGCTCGGGGCGACACTGGCGTCAAGGGAGGAGACGGCCAATGCCGAGCAGCTCCGGTCCGGCTCCAGCTCCAGCGCCGGGCTGGGTCAGGCCCGAAACACAGGCCCGGGGAAGCAGCAGAGCAGAGCAGAGCGGCCACTCCCGCGCCTTTCGCGACCACGCCACAAACTCACCGTCTTTCAGCGACAACTCACCGGACTTGCGGCGCATCGAGCCCCGCGTCGCTGACGGTGAACGCGGGGCCGCCGGTAGAGGTAGAGCCGGAGCGGGTGGAGGTGGAGCCGCCGGTAGAGCCGGAGCGGGTGGAGGTGGAGCCGCCGGTAGAGCCGGAGCGGGTGGACGCGGGGCCGGAGCGGGTGGACGCGGGGCCGGAGCGGCGGCGCTTCGCGTCAAAGTGGGCCGGGCCTTATAACCCAGCACGCATGCGCGACCAGAGCGCGCCACACACGCCCGACGTGCTTACGTCACACGCCCATTACCACACACGCCATTTTCCAGACGTCCATCACCCTCATCTTCACCATGGATGTCCAGTCACTCTACACCTCCATCCCCCACCCCCTCATCTTCACCATGGATGTCCAGTCACTCTACACCTCCATCCCCCACCAGAGGGGTCTCAAAGCCCTCCGTTTCTTCCTCAACTGCAGAACCAACCAATCCCCGTCTACTGATACTCTCCTTTGCCTAGCGGAGCTGGTCCTTACCCTTAATGACTTTTTGTTTTGACACCTCCCATTTCCTCCAAATACAAGGCATAGCTATGGGCTCTAGCTATGCCCGCCTCTTTGTAGGGTACATCGAACCATCCTTGTTCGAGACGTACCGTGGCCCCATCCCCGACCTCTAGCTCCGCTACATCAATGACTGCATTGGTGCTACCTCCTGCACCCACACACAACTCACTGACTTCATCCATTTCACCACTAACTTTCATCCGGCACTCAAATGCACCTTGACCATTTCTGACATTTCCCTACCATTTCTAGACCTCACTATCTCCATCGCAGGTGATAGACTACTGACCGACATCCACTGTAAACCAAAGATCCTATAGTGGAGCAAGATGGACTACTCCTGCGAAAAACACATAGTATGGTCATGGGCAGATTCATGGGTAATTATAGGACCCATTTCCGTAACCAGCTTCCGTCCATCTTGCTTACGCCCAAAGATAGGATCTTTGCTTCCGCCTCCACACTCGTATCCAAAGATCCTATCCGCTATAGGATCTTTGCTCGTATCCAAAGATTCTATCGGCAATGTAGGCAACCCGACTTGTCTTTCTTCAGGTTCCCCATTACGGAGGAAAGGTAAGAAAACATTTATTACTTCTGTGGCATATTGAAAATTTTATTTAGCCTGTTCAATCTCTTATCGAGTCCTCATGGCATAGTCGAGTCCTCATGGCAACATCCTTGTAAAAATCTTCTCCTCAAGAGCATTTTCTTTCTACCTCTCTGTTATTTAATGCAGAATAAGAACATATTGACTCTGTTTTATACTGAGAAATTTATTAAGTCTGCCCGAACTCTCACTATAATTCAGATCTTAGAGCTGGGTGCTCCCCTTTGTCTCAGATACAGTTGAGGCCTCATGGCAATATCCTTGTAAAAATCTTCTCCTCAAGAGCATTTTCTTTCTACCTCGCTGTTATTTAATGCAGAATAAGAACATATTGACTGCATGATATTTTCTGTAATTTCAGATGTCGACAGTGGGTCCAGAATACTCGCCGCCATGATCTCCTACACTGAACAGCGGAGTATTTGTCAAATAACTGCCGTCTTATGTACATTGTGTGAAATTGTGATTTGTTAACTGCACAAAACAATGTAAAATGGCGATTTATTTGTTATTGTATCTACATTGGATGTTTTGCTCTTTGGTGTAAGCAGGGATGGGGTTACCATTGTGTTACATACGTTGAATTGTACATCACTTTCACTGGTTAGCTGATATGCTGAACACTGCAACCCTGTATATCTCATGCACAGAATAATGTGAATTCTGTAAATCGTACTATGCATGTCAGAAATAAAGTGTTAACCATGTTAATGGATTTCTATTATGAATTATTTAAAATTGAGTGAGTTGGTGCAATATTGGTGCCATATGCTGCTAATGTGTCATTATCAGATATTCAGTGTTAAAAAGAGAAATAAATCCCAATAAAAGCGAAAAGATGTTCCTTCCACAGCGTGCGGGGAGTCTGGCCCGAATCAGCTCGGCTGAGACACCAGAGTGAAGTTGCGGGGAGATTTACAATGTTTTTTAAATTAATGTTGTCCCTTGTCTAGTCTGAAATAAAGTTCATCATTGGATATAAAAATCAGAAGAAATGTAAATGTGTGTGTTATATGATTATATACATCTATATCACATTCATGTATGTGTGTTCTTTCCAGCACAATCTAATCAGTTGTATGCTCGCTGAATAAAACCATCCTTAAGTTATACATAATTTGTAAATCTTGCTCAAAACAAATTTAATTTTTTGTGAAAAAAATTAATATAGGTAACCCCACCATTACAGACAGATCTCATTCCACTCTCTGGCTATTGGGAAGACCAGACCCATTTTATTGTTGAGAAACAACTCCATAGATACAAAAACATTAAGGAACATTCCAGGGGTAGAGCAACTGAAATCTTCATATTGCTAATATTTTCCCAAATACTGCAGTTGTGAACAGTGCGATTAGATGAATGAATTACAGAGTGCAAGTGTAATACAAAATCAACTCAAACAGCACATGAGCCATTAAAAAGAAAGGATTTCAAAAAACATTAAAAAAGAAAATTAACCGAGTCAAAATTTTTAAACATTTTATTCTTTAACAAGAATTTACAGAATTATGAACTAACAGAATTATGAATCTAACCCTATATCACACACACAAACTGTTCCCCCGCAACGCTGATTACACTGCGTCGGGTCGGGTCCGGTTACTGAAATGGACGAAAAAAAGGCCCACGTTCCGTTCCGTTGTGTACGACACGTCAGCCCATTGCATTTCATAGAAACATAGAAACATAGAAAATAGGTGCAGGAGTTGGCCATTCGAGCCTGCACCGCCATTCAATATGATCATGGCTGATCATCCAACTCAGTATCCCGTACCTGCCTTCTCTCCATACCCTCTGATCCCCTTAGCCACAAGGGCCACATCTAACTCCCTCTTAAATAAAGCCAATGAACTGGCCTCGACTACCCTCTGTGGCAGGGAGTTCCAGAGATTCACCACTCTCTGTGTGAAAAAAGTTCTTCTCATCTCGGTTTTAAAGGATTTCCCCCTTATCCTTAAGCTGTGACCCCTTGTCCTAGACTTCCCCAACATCGGGAGCAATCTTCCTGCATCTAGCCTGTCCAACCCCTTAAGAATTTTGTAAGTTTCTATAAGATCCCCCCTCAATCTCCTAAATTCTAGAGAGTATAAACCAAGTCTATCCAGTCTTTCTTCATAAGACAGTCCTGACATCCCAGGAATCAGTCTGGTGAACCTTCTCTGCACTCCCTCTATGGCAATAATGTCCTTCCTCAGATTTGGAGACCAAAACTGTACGCAATACTCCAGGAGTGGTCTCACCAAGACCCTGTACAACTGCAGTAGAACCTCCCTGCTCCTATACTCAAATCCTTTTGCTATGAATGCTAACATACCATTCGCTTTCTTCACTGCCTGCTGCACCTGCATGCCTACTTTCAATGACTGGTGTACCATGACACCCAGGTCTTGTTGCATCTCCCCCTTTCCTAATCGGCCACCATTCAGATAATAGTCTACTTTCCTGTTTTTGCCACCAAAGTGGATAACCTCACATTTATCCACATTATACTGCATCTGCCATGCATTTGCCCACTCACCCAGCCTATCCAAGTCACCTTGCAGCCTCCTAGCATCCTCCTCACAGCTAACACTGCCCCCCAGCTTCCTGTCATTGGCAAACTTGGAGATGTTGCATTCAATTCCCCGTCCAAATCATTAATATATATTGTAAATAGCTGGGGTCCCAGCACTGAGCCTTGCAGTACCCCACTAGTCATTGCCTGCCATTGTGAAAAGGACCCGTTTACTCCTACTCTTTGCTTCCTGTCTGCCAGCCAGTTCTCTATCCACATCAATACTGAACCCCCAATACCGTGTGCTTTAAGTTTGTATACTAATCTCTTATGTGGGACATTGTCGAAAGCCTTCTGAAAGTCCAGATATAACACATCCACTGGTTCTCCCTTATCCACTCTACTAGTTACATCCTCGAAAAATTCTATAAGATTCGTCAGATATGATTTACCTTTCGTAAATCCATGCTAACTTTGTCCAACGATTTCACCACTTTCCAAATGTGCTGCTATCCCATCTTTAATAACTGATTCTAGCAGTATCCCCACTACCGATGTTAGACTAACTGGTCTGTAATTCCCCGTTTTCTCTCTCCCTCCCTTTTTAAAAAGTGGGGTTACATTAGCTACCCTCCAATCCTCAGCAGGAGTGGCCTATCTTGCTCCGCTATAGAATCTTTGCTATAAACCCACTGACTCCCATGGCTATCTGGACTGCACTTCTTCCCACCCTGCTTCCTGTAAGGACTCCATCCCCTACCCCCCAATTCCTCTGTCTACGCTGCATCTGCACCCAGTATAAGGTGTTCCACACGAGGGCATTGGAGATGTCCTCATTCTTCAGGGAACGGGGGTTCCCCTCTTCTACTATAGATAAGGCTCCCACCAGGGTCTTTTCTATACCCCGTGACTCTGCTCTCACTCCCCATCCTCCCACTCGTAACAAGGGCATAGAAACATAGAAACATAGAAATTAGGTGCAGGAGTAGGCCATTCGGCCCTTCGAGCCTGCACCGCCATTCAATATGATCATGGCTGATCATCCAACTCAGTATCCCGTACCTGCCTTCTCTCCATACCCTCTGATCCCCTTAGCCACAAGGGCCACATCTAACTCCCTCTTAAATATAGCCAATGAACTGGCCTCGACTACCCTCTGTGGCAGGGAGTTCCAGAGATTCACCACTCTCTGTGTGAAAAAAGTTCTTCTCATCTCGGTTTTAAAGGATTTCCCCCTTATCCTTAAGCTGTGACCCCTTGTCCTAGACTTCCCCAACATCGGGAGCAATCTTCCTGCATCTAGCCTGTCCAACCCCTTAAGAATTTTGTAAGTTTCTATAAGATCCCCTCTCAATCTCCTAAATTCTAGAGAGTATAAACCAAGTCTATCCAGTCTTTCTTCATAAGACAGTCCTGACATCCCAGGAATCAGTCTGGTGAACCTTCTCTGCACTCCCTCTATGGCAATAATGTCCTTCCTCAGATTTGGAGACCAAAACTGTACGCAATACTCCAGGTGTGGTCTCACCAAGACCCTGTACAACTGCAGTAGAACCTCCCTGCTCCTATACTCAAATCCTTTTGCTATGAAAGCTAACATACCATTCGCTTTCTTCACTGCCTGCTGCACCTGCATGCCCACTTTCAATGACTGGTGTACCATGACACCCAGGTCTCGCTGCATCTCCCCTTTTCCTAGTCGGCCACCATTTAGATAATAGTCTGCTTTCCTGTTTTTGCCACCAAAATGAATAACCTCACATTTATCCACATTATACTGCATCTGCCAAACATTTGCCCACTCACCCAGCCTATCCAAGTCACCTTGCAGTCTCCTAGCATCCGCCTCACAGCTAACACTGCCCCCCAGCTTAGTGTCATCCGCAAACTTGGAGATATTGCCTTCAATTCCCTCATCCAGATCATTAATATATATTGTAAATAGCTGGGGTCCCAGCACTGAGCCTTGCGGTACCCCACTAGTCACTGCCTGCCATTGTGAAAAGGACCCGTTTACTCCTACTCTTTGCTTGCCTGTTTGCCAGCCAGTTCTCTATCCACATCAATACTGAACCCCCAATGCCGTGTGCTTTAAGTTTGTAAACTAATCTCTTATGTGGGACCTTGTCGAAAGCCTTCTGGAAGTCCAGATACACCACATCCACTGGTTCTCCCCTATCCACGCTACTAGTTACATCCTCGAAAAATTCTATAAGATTCGTCAGACATGATTTACCTTTTGTAAATCCATGCTGACTTTGTCCAATGATTTCACCACTTTCCAAATGTGCTGCTATCCCATCTTTAATAACTGACTCTAGCAGTTTCCCCACTACCGATGTAGACTAACTGGTCTGTAATTCCCCGTTTTCTCTCTCCCTCCCTTCTTAAAAAGTGGGGTTACGTTTGCTACCCGCCAATCCTCAGGAACTACTCCAGAATCTAAAGAGTTTTGAAAGATTATTACTAATGCATCCACTATTTCTGGAGCTACTTCCTTAAGTACTCTGGGATGCAGCCTATCTGGCCCTGGGGATTTATCGGCCTTTAATCCATTTAATTTACCCAACACCACTTCCCGGCTAACCTGGATTTCACTCAATTCCTCCAACTCCTTTGACCCGCGGTCCCCTGCTATTTCCGGCAGATTATTTATGTCTTCCTTAGTGAAGACGGAACCAAAGTAGTTATTCAATTGGTCCGCCATATCCTTGTTCCCCATGATCAACTCACCTGTTTCTGACTGCAAGGGACCTACATTTGTTTTAACTAATCTCTTTCTTTTCACATATCTATAAAAACTTTTGCAGTCAGTTTTTATGTTCCCTGCCAGTTTTCTTTCATAATCTATTTTTCCTTTCCTAATTAAGCCCTTTGTCCTCCTCTGCTGGTCTCTGAATTTCTCCCAGTCCTCCGGTATGCTGCTTTTTCTGGCTAATTTGTACGCATCATCCTTCGCTTTGATACTATCCCTGATTTCCCTTGTTATCCACGGATGCACTACCTTCCCTGATTTATTCTTTTGCCAAACTGGGATGAACAATTTTTGTAGTTCATCCATGCAGTCTTTAAATGTCTTCCATTGCATATCCACCGTCAACCCTTTTAGAATTAATTGCCAGTCAATCTTGGCCAATTCACGTCTCATACCCTCAAAGTTACCTTTCTTTAAGTTCAGAACCATTGTTTCTGAATTAACAATGTCACTCTCCATCCTAATGAAGAACTCAACCATATTATGGTCACTCTTGCCCAAGGGGGCACGTACAACAAGACTGCTAACTAACCCTTCCTCATTACTCAATACCCAGTCTAAAATAGCCTGCTCTCTCGTTGGTTCCTCTACATGTTGATTTAGATAACTATCCCGCATACATTCCAAAAAATCCTCTTCCTCAGCACCCCTGCCAATTTGATTCACCCAATCTATATGTAGATTGAAGTCACCCATTATAACGGTTTTGCCTTTGTCGCACGCATTTCTAATTTCCTGTTTGATACCATCTCCAACTTCACTACTACTGTTAGGTGGCCTGTACACAACACCCACCAGCGTTTTCTGCCCCTTAGTGTTTCGCAGCTCTACCCATACCGATTCCACATCCTGCAAACTAATGTCCTTCCTTTCCATTGCATTAATCCCCTCTCTAATCAGCAACGCTACCCCACCTCCTTTTCCTTTCTCTCTATCCCTCCTGAATATTGAATATCCCTGGATGTTCAGCTCCCAGCCTTGGTCACCCTGGAGCCATGTCTCCGTGATCCCAACTATATCATAGTCATTAATAGCTATCTGCACATTCAACTCATCCACCTTATTACGAATGCTCCTTGCATTGAGACACAAAGCCTTCAGGCTTGTTTTTACAACACTCTTATCCCTTATACAATTTTTTTGAAAAGTGGCCCTTTTTGATTTTTGCCCTGGATTTTCCGGCCTGCCACTTTTACTTTTCACCTTGCTACCTATTGCTTCTACCCTCATTTTACACCCCTCTGTCTCTACGCTCACACATTTAAGAAACCCTTTCCCTTTAACTCCATCCTCCACTAGCCCATTCGACACCCCACCCCCCTTATTCAGTTTAAAACCACCCGTGTAGCAGTGGCAAACCTGCCTGCCAGAATGCTGGTCCCACACCTGTTAAGATGCAATCCGTCCCTTTTGTACAGTTCTCCCTTACCCCAAAACAGATCCCAGTGATCTAAGAATCTAAATCCCTGCCCCGTGCACCAGTTCCTCAGCCACACGTTCAGGTCCCGTATCTCCCTGTTCCTGCTCTCGCCAGCACGAGGAACTGGAAGCAAACCAGAGATAACAATCCTGGAGGTCCTGCTTTTCAGCATTTTTCCGAGCTCTCTAAAGTCACGCTGCAGAATATTCATCCCCTTGTCCTCACGCTGCAGAGTCCCCCGTGTCCTCACCTTCCACCCTACCAACCGCACATACAACAAATAATCCTCCAACATTTTTGCCACCTCCAATGTGATCCCACCACTTGCCACATCTTCCGATCTCCTCCCCTGTCTGCTTTCCGCAGAGACCGCTCCCTCTGTAACTCCCTGGTCAATTCGTCCCTTCCCACCCGAACCACCCCTCTCTGGGCACTTTCCCTTGCAACCGCAGGAAATGCTACACTTGTCGCTTTACCTCCCCCCTCGACTCCATTCAAGGACACAAGCCGTCTTTCCAGCTGCGGCAGAGGTTCACCTGCACCTCCTCCAACCTCATCTATTGCATCCGCTGCTCTAGATGTCAGCTGCTCTACATCGGTGAGACCAAGCATAGGCTTGGCGATCGCTTCGCCCAACACCTCCGCTCAGTTCGCAATAACCAACCTGATCTCCTGGTGGCTCAGCACTTCAATTCCCCCTCTCATTCCGAACCCGACCTTTCTGTCCTGGGCCTCCTCCATGGCCAGAGTGAGGACCACATGTAAATTGGAGGAGCAGCACCTCATATATCGCTTGGGCAGTTTGCACCCCAGCGGCATGAACATTGGCCTCTCCAATTTCAGGTAGTCCTTACTTTATCCTCCCCTTCTCAGCTCTCCCTCAGCCCTCTGGCTCCACCTCTTCCTTTCTTCCTCCCCCACCCCCACCCTCACATCAGTCTGAAGAAGGGTTTCAACCCGAAACGTTGCCTATTTCCTTCGCTCCTTAGATGCTGCCTCACCCACTCTAACATTTTTGTCTACCTTCGATTTTCCAGCATCTGCAGTTCCTTCTTAAACATTTTGTCTACTGCACTGCAAAATCTCCTCAAGGTAAAAGATCAAAAGGTTCAAAGGTTCAAAGGTTATTTATTGGTCACATACACCTAGGTGTAGTGAAATGCTTCTTGCCAATGCAGCACATAAAGAAAGAATACAGACATAACATTAATAAGAGATTTAAACATAAAGAATATCCCCCCACAATGGCTCCCACCATGAGGGAAGGCACAAAGTCCAGTCCCCAACCCCAGTTCACCCATAGTCGGGCCTATTGAGGCCTCCACAGTTGCCTCTACGGAGGCCCGATGTTCCAGGCCGTTCTCGCCGGGTGATGGTGCTCCGGCGTCGGGAGAATCCACACAGCGGCTTGGGACACCTGGAACGGCCGCTTCCGTACTGGAGGCCGCGGTTTCCGAAGCCGACAAGGCCGCGCCGGTTGGAGCTCCACTACTGGCGATCTCGTCGCGAGATCCCAGGCTCCCGATGTACAGTTCAGGGCCGCTGCCCGCGGCTGGCCGCTGCCCGCGGCTGGCCGCTCCACAAACCCGCAGTTCCGCGATGTTGTTCCCGGCGGTCTTCAGCTCACCGGAGCTCCAGCGCGGCGACCCAGGCAAGGCATCGCCCGCTACACGCTAACGCTCCAGCGCTGTGCCGCTGCCGAAGCCGTGGTTCTGGGCGGTCCCCGACAGCAAACGCCGCTCCAGGCCCGCTGGTAGGCCGCGAGGACGGGTCGAAACTGCAGCCTGGAGAAAAGCTGCCTCTCCGACCAGGTAGGGACCCTGAAAGGTAGTTTCCCCCTTCCCCCCCCCACCCCCCACAAAAAAAAGTCTAGAACTCCAGAAACAAAAGGTATGCCTACTTTCAAGAAGTTCTCCTCTCTCCGAAGACAGTTTAACAACCGCCTCTCTCTCTGCACCCCCCCCCCCCCACCCCCCCCTCTGTGATTCCCCCTTCCCTCCAACTCTACGACCACATCCTAACCCAGACACGATACCACAGTCACGTTTGCTTTCTTGGGACTTGCCTGAGCCTCCACCTCGTACCTCATGGATTCCAGCTCCAGTTCCCGACCTCCCAGTTTGGACCCAACGCGGACAATAGATACCGACTGGCTATCTGCCGCCATACACGGCAATTCTCCTTCCGTGCTCTACGATCTACTCTGGCTGCGATGAGCCGGCACCAGCAGGACCTCACTTTGTCTCTCCCGAAACTTCGGGCCTCACTCACCCAGACCTGCAACGGACCCCAACTCTACTTCATCCAACGACAGATCCACGTCTTCAACAAACGATTCCTGGCCCACCTGGACTCCACTGTCCCGCCTCCAGGCCGCTACTGCCACCGACACTCCGCGACTCGACCGCTTGCAGGCCCCGGGCCCCAACGCTGGCCCTCGCCGCCTGCCCGAGTCCCGCGACGCCATCTTGGCCACGAGGAGCAGCTCCAGCACTCACCGCCTCCCGAACCGACCTCAGGCCCAGACACCGAATACGCCGCCTTCGCCGACCTCCACGTCGATGCTGCTGCCGATCTTCACCCACCCACCGAATTAGCCGAACCTCGCTGCCTCACCGGGGCCGTCCAACCTCGCCGCCTCACCGGGATCGCCGATCCTTGCCGCCTCACCGGGATCGCCGATCCTTGTCGCCTCACCGGGATCGCCGATCCTTGCTGCCTCACCGGGATCGCCGATCCTCGCTGCCTCACCGGGCCTGCCTATTTCCTTCGCTCCATAGATGTTCAGATTCAGAATCCGATTCAGATTCAACATTAATTGTCATTGTCCGTGTACAGTACAGAGACAACGAAATGCATTTAGCATCTCCCTGGAAGAGCGACATAGCATATGATTTGAATAAATATTTACATTAGCATATATACAGACATAGTGTTTTTCCTGTGGGAGGAGTGTCCGGGGGGGGGGGGGGTGATTGGCAGTCACCGAGGTACGTTGTTGAGTAGAGTGACAGCCGCCGGGAAGAAGCTGTTCCTGGACCTGCTGGTCCGGCAACGGAGAGACCTGTAGCGCCTCCTGGATGGTAGGAGGGTAAACAGTCCATGGTTGGGGTGAGAGCAGTCCTTG
Organism: Amblyraja radiata; assembly: GCF_010909765.2. Lineage (NCBI taxonomy): Eukaryota > Metazoa > Chordata > Chondrichthyes > Rajiformes > Rajidae > Amblyraja > Amblyraja radiata. The sequence continues at coordinate 32,436 of NC_045982.1, read as the reverse complement.
GCGATGCTGAGCGCCCTCCGCAGACAACGGTCTGTGGTCTGTTGGTTAGAAAGTCCAGTATCCAGTTGCAGAGGGAGGGATCGATGCCCAGGTTACCGAGTTTGGTGATCAGTTTAGATGGTATAATGGTGTTGAATGCTGAGCTGTAATCGATGAACAGCATTCTTACGTAAGTGTCTCTGTTGTCGAGGTGGGAGAGGGCGGAGTGAAGTGCCGTTGAGATGGCATCCTCCGTACTCCTGTTCTTGTGGTAGGCAAACTGATAGGGATCCAGTGTGGGGGGTAGGCAGCTTTTGAGGTGTGCCAGGACCAGCCTCTCGAAGCACTTGGTGATGATGGGGGTAAGTGCAGCTGGGCGGAAGTCGTTGAGGCTTGCCGCAGTGGAGTGTTTTGGCACTGGCACGATGGAGGTGGTTTTAAGGCACGTGGGGACAACTGCTTGGGCAAGTGACAGGTTGAAGATGTCAGTCCAGACGTCTGTCAGCTGCGCAGCACAGGCCCTGAGCACGCGCCCGGGGATGTTGCCTCACCCGCTGAGTTTCTCCAGCATTTTTGTCTACCACAGAAATTAGATATAGAGCTCTTTACTGCAAAATGGTTCTTTATTGTTCTGTGACCCTTTTCCTTTCCCTGTAATGCACCCATTGCCCAGATGCCAAACTTAATAAAAACCCTGAAACCAGGGAAGTTTTGGGATGAAAATCAAGCAGGTGCTGGTTTACAAAAAAGACACAACGTGCTGGAGTAACTCAGCGAGTCAGGCAGCATCTGTGGAGAACATGGGTAGGTGACGTTTCACAGTGCTGGAGTAACTCAGTGGGTCAGGCAGCATCTGTGGAGAACATGGATAGGTGATGTTTCACAATGTGCTGGAGTAACTCAGTGGGTCGTGTTTGATGCCCATTGTGAAGAGTAAAGCATTGAGCAGCTCAGTCAGGGAGTCCACTGTTTGTGTACAGGGTTTGGTGCCCATTGTAAAGGTGCAGGAGGAGGCCATTAGGCCCTTCCAGCCAGCACCACCATTCAATATGATCATGGTTGATCATCCAGAATCAGTATCCCATTCCTGCTTTTTCCCCATATCCCTTGATTCCGTTAGCCCTAAGAACTAATTATAACTCTCTCTTGAAAACAACCAGTGAATAGGGATTTTAAGAAGAAACTGCAGACACTGGAAAATCGAAGGTAGACAAAAATGCTGGAGAAACTCAGCGGGTGAGGCAGCATCTATGGAGCGAAGGAAATAGGCAACGTTTCGGATCGAAACCCTTCTACAGTGAATAGGAATGTTGCACGGCAGTTGAGGTCACAACCCGTGACCTGTACTGTTGCTACGCAACGCCAACTGGAGTACACGCGGTGAACACGAAGTAAGCATTTACCATTCTTTCCAGTGTCGCGGACCTGTTAAAAACCGTCAAAATAATTATGGAAATCGGGGTAAGCGTGAGAGATACGGTGGTGCAACGGTAGAGTTGCTGCCAGAGGCCCGGGTTCCATCCTGACTACAGGTGCTGTCTGTACAGAGTTTTCACGTTCTCCCCATGACCTGCGTGGGTTTTCTCCGGGTGCTCCGGTTTCATCCCACACTCCAAAGACGTGCGGGTTTGTAGGTTAATTGCTTTTGCTAATTCGGTAATTGTAAAACTGTCCCTAGTGTGTGGGTTAGTGCTAGTGTACGGGGTGATCGCTGGTCGTTACGGACTCTATAGGCCGAAGGGCCTGTTTCCGTGCTGTATCTCTAAACTAAACTCAAAAAATGTTTCCACTCGTGGGAGAGTCTAGGACCAGAGGGCACAGCCTCAAAATTAAAGGATATTCCTGTAGGAAGGAGATGAGGAGGATGTCAGAACTGAACGAGGAGGAGGACACAAATGCAGGCTCAGACACAGGGCAGATCAGTCTTCGGCGTTTAATCGGTCCAAGTCAGTACACAGGTAGGCAAAACAGAGGCAACAGTACCATATAGGAGCAGGCAAGAACCAGTGGTCGAAAATACAGGCAAAGGTCGAGATCACAAGATTTCGAGAGCAGGAACGAGGTGATACCAAGTAGCATACACCACGAACTGGCAATGGGAACTAAAACACAAAAGGCTTAAATACATACTAGCAGGGGATAACGAGACACAGGTGAAACACATCAGGGCGTGGCCAACAGACTAGCAGGGGATAACGAGACACAGGTGAAACACATCAGGGCGTGGCCAACAATCACATGAGGGTAAACGACCTGACAGGAAATGGGACCTGAAACAAGAGGAGATGCGAGACACCAAAATAAAACAAGAATGCAAACTCTAATACTAAAAACCAATAAGAAACAGAAACTAGATCAAACGCGAGACCTGACAGTACCCCCCCCTCCACGGCCGGCTCCTGACGGCCCAGGATCTTCAGGATGTTGGCGCCGATAGTCCCTGATAAGTTCCGGGTCGCATATGTTGCGAGCTGGCACCCAAGACCGCTCCTCAGGTCCATACCCCTCCCAATCCACAAGATACTGACAACCACGACCACGCCGGCGCATCCCCAGCAACCGGCTGACCGTAAACACTGGACCCCCATCAAGGAACCGGGGGGGCGGAGGGGGTGTGGAGGCAGGGACCAGAGGACTCTCCTTAAATGGCTTCAGACGGGAGACATGGAAAGTAGGGTGGACCCTCATGGCACGGGGGAGTTGAAACCTTAGGGGATGGGTCAGGATCAAACTGTCTGGAGAGAGCATCAGGTTTGCCATTCTTGGCACCAGGGCGGTAAGACAGTACAAAATCAAATCGATTAAAGAAGAGAGCCCACCTTGCTTGGCGCGAGTTGAGGCGTTTGGCTGACTTGATGTATTCCAGGTTTTTGTGGTCTGTCCAAACTAGAAACGGCTGCTTGGTACCCTCCAACCAATGTCTCCATTCCTCCAAGGCTGTTTTAACCGCTAACAGTTCACGGTTACCCACATCGTAATTTCGCTCAGCAGGAGAAAGCTTCTTTGAGAGGAAAGCGCAGGGATGTAATCGACCATCTGTGGGGGATTTCTGTGAGAGTACGGCCCCGATGCCCACACCCGAGGCGTCCACCTCAACCACGAACTGGAGTGACGGGTCAGGGTGAACCAGGATGGGGGCTGAGGAGAAGCTCCTCTTGAGTCTCATAAATGCAGTTTCTGCTTGAGAGGACCAAGAGAAAGGCACGTGGGGTGAGGTAAGAGCATGGAGTGGTGCCGCAGTGACACTAAAGTTCCGGATAAACTTCCTATAAAAATTAACAAACCCAAGGAACCCCTGAAGTCGCTTACGACTGGAGGGTGTAGGCCAGGTGGCCACAGCACTGACCTTGCTCGGGTCCATCTGTATACCAGCAGGTGATACAACATAACCAAGGAATTGAACAGTGTTAACATGAAATTCACATTTCTCAGCTTTCACAAACAGATCATTCAGGAGCAAACGTTCTAGCACCTGGTGTACATGCTGCACATGGGATGTCTCGTCTGGAGAAAAAATCAAAATGTCATCAAGGTACACAAACACAAATCGGTTCAGCATGTCCCGTAATACCTCATTAACCATGCCTTGAGAAACTGCTGGAGCATTAGTAAGACCAAACGGCATGACCAGATATTCATAATGACCACTGGGTGTGTTAAACGCAGTTTTCCATTCATCCCCGTCCCTTATCCTCACCAGATGATACACATGTCTAAGATCTAACTTAGTAAATACTGCAGCGTCTTTTAACAGTTCAAATGCAGAGGAGATAAGAGGAAGAGGGTATCTGTTCTTAACAGTAATGTCATTGAGTCCTCTGTAGTCAATGCAGGGCCGAAGTGTTCCATCCTTCTTATCCACAAAGAAGAATCCAGCTCCTGCAGGTGAAGAGGAAGGTCTGATGATCCCAGCAGCAAGGGCATCGTCAATGTACTTTTCCATGGCGAGCCGCTCAGGTGAAGACAAGGAGTAGAGATGGCCCTTAGGAGGCGCTGTACCTGGCAGAAGGTCGATGCAGCAGTCGTACGGTCTATGCGGCGGAAGAGATGTGGCCTTGGCCTTGTTGAACACCTCCTTTAGATAATATGAGGGAACCTTGGTGAGATCTGGAAAATCCTCCTCCCTTGAACGGGGAGGCTGCCGGAGGGTGGTCCTGGAAGATCCCAGCAAACTGCTCCTTGACGGATCCTTCATAGACTCAGGAGAAGAATCATGCAGATAGATGAGTTTACAATTATTCCCCCAAGAAATTACTTCCCCAGTACCCCAGTTCATGTGAGGATTATGGTAAGACAGCCACGGGAGCCCCAAAACCAGAGGATGAAGAGGACAGTCGAAGAGATGAAAACTGATGGTCTCAAGGTGATTACCTGCCACGATGAGTTGAACAGGTTGAGTTCGGTGAATTACCCTGTACAGTAGGCGCCCATCCAGTGCACTAGCCTCCATAGGATCTTGAAGCTGTTCACGTTCCAGCTTCAATTCATCAGCCAAGCGAATGTCCATGAAGTTCTCATCTGCCCCAGAATCAACCAAAGCCTGCAGGGAGTGCCACTGGGAATGCACCAACAATTGTACCGTTGACAATGGACGAGAGGAACGGCTCATAGGAGTGGTACAACTCACCAATGTCCTCTCTTTCATTGGTGAGCTTTGTCTTTTACTGAACAGCTGTTCAACAAATGTCCCAGTTCACCACAGTAAAAACACCTCATTTCCCTTAGGCGGCGCTGCCGTTCCTCCGGACTGAGTTTGGCTCGTCCCACCTGCATGGGCTCCTCCGAAGATGCAGGTGGCGCTGTAGGCTGACTGGACCGGCCGAGAGGGAAGAAGTCCCGACTGGAAGGTGAAGGGCGACGCTGTCGCCACTGCTGGGAGGAGGACCAAACTGCAGCCGAGCTCCTCTCTCGATCTCTTTCTCTGAGCCTAGCGTCAATTTGGATAGCCAGGGAAATCATAGACTCGACGTCGGAAGGCAGGGTTAGAGGAGCCAATTGATCTTTGATAGCTTCAGACAATCCATTGAGAAAAGCATCCAACAAAGCAGCCTCATTCCATCCACCCTTAACAGCAACAGTTCGAAAGTCAATAGCAAAATCCATAACAGAGCGATTACCTTGTTTCATGGAGACCAGGTTCTGTGAAGCCTCTCGGCCAGGATTGGAGTGATCAAACGTGCGGGACAGAGCTTCCATGAACAGGACCGATGTCTGGCAAACAGGAGAATTCCGAGACCACTCCGCGTGGCCCAAGCCTCCGCCCTACCCGACAGGTGCGTGATGATAAAGGCTACCCTTGAGCGTTCTGATGAAAAGGAAGCCGCTTGAAGTTCGAAATGCAGTCCACACTGAATCAAAAAAGGTCTACATTTCTCCGATTCCCCCGAAAAGTGTTCCGGTCTTGCCAGGTGGACGAATGGAGATGCAGCAGCAGCCGCGGCCATCGGAGCTCCTGGAGACACAGACAAGGAAACAGACTCGGCAGGCACGGGAGCAGCAGCAGGAAACAAAGAATTCAGCCGAGTAACCAGGTCTTCAAACCGAGAACTTAAAGTGTTCACCTGTGAACCGATGTCTGCCTGGAACCCCTGCTGACGCTCGCCGAGATCCCGGAACCCGGCGACGATAGTTGACCCTCGTAATGCGAGATGCGCTCCTCTTGCTTCTGGAGCGCTGCACGAAAAGGATCAGAGCCCGCTGAGTCCATTGTTGGCCAGTTCGTAATGTCAGAACTGAACGAGGAGGAGGACACAAATGCAGGCTCAGACACAGGGCAGATCAGTCTTCGGCGTTTAATCGGTCCAAGTCAGTACACAGGTAGGCAAAACAGAGGCAACAGTACCATATAGGAGCAGGCAAGAACCAGTGGTCGAAAATACAGGCAAAGGTCGAGATCACAAGATTTCGAGAGCAGGAACGAGGTGATACCAAGTAGCATACACCACGAACTGGCAATGGGAACTAAAACACAAAAGGCTTAAATACATACTAGCAGGGGATAACGAGACACAGGTGAAACACATCAGGGCGTGGCCAACAGACTAGCAGGGGATAACGAGACACAGGTGAAACACATCAGGGCGTGGCCAACAATCACATGAGGGTAAACGACCTGACAGGAAATGGGACCTGAAACAAGAGGAGATGTGAGACACCAAAATAAAACAAGAATGCAAACTCTAATACTAAAAACCAATAAGAAACAGAAACTAGATCAAACGCGAGACCTGACAGAGGAATTTGTTTAGCCAGAGGGTGGTGAATCTGTTGGATTCATTGCCACAGACAACGGTGGAGGCCAAGTCAGTGGATATATTTAAGGCAGAGATAGATAGATTCTTGATTAGTACGGGTGTCAGGGGTTATGGGCAGGAGAATGGGGTTAGGAGGGAGAGATAGATCAGCCATGATTGAATGGTGGAGTAGACTCGATGGGCCGAATGGCCTAATTCTGATTCTGTGTGTTATGGTCTTCTCTGACTTAAGGAAATGCAAGCATCCAGATTGTGCAAAGAGCAATGAGTCAACAGAGAGCAATTATTGTCCCGCAGACAACTACTGCCCCTGGTGGATATCATGATGTGGGCAACAAACATTGAATGGCCACAGGTGGGCGAAGGGTGAATGTGATCATTGGCTTTATTGAAGCTGATTAGAAAATTGTCAGCTGCTGTGTATAAAAGGCGGAGTTGTGGGAGTGTCTGAGTGCAGTGGTCCTGGGCTGTGGATGGGAGCAGTGGTCCTGGGCTGTGGATGGGAGCAGTGGTCCTGGGCTGTGGATGGGAGCAGTGGTCCTGGGCTGTGGATGGGAGCAGTGGTCCTGGGTTGTCGTGCGGAGCAGTGGCTCGGGGCTGTGGATGGGAGCAGTGGTCCTGGGCTGTGGATGAAAGCAGTTGTTCTGGGCTGTGGATGGAAGCAGTTGTTCTGGGCTGTCATCTGAGTGCAGTGATCCTGGGCTGTCGTTGGAAACAGTGCTCAGCGTAGAGACAAGGAGTCTCCCCTTGTGTCTGATGTGGATCTACATCTCCAGGGCATGAGGTCAGTGAGAACACTCGCTCTCGACTGAATTGTGTTTGCTTCTTTGATTAATTGTGCTGACTTTTCCTTTTAATTGTCCCATTTGAAGTGTCCAGGGATTTTAATGATTTTTTTTTCTGGTGCAACTGGAATTGTGCTGTTTCTGTGCTGTATCTCCAAACTAAAAGGATGTTTCTACTAGGAGTGAAGTCTTGGACCAGTGGGTACAGTGACAGAAATAAAAGGATGTATTTTTACGATGATACCCTAACCTTATCACAACTGAAATTGAATCTGGCTGATGTAAATGTAGAAACAAAGACCTGTAGATGCTGGTTTATACCAAAGATTGACACATTACTGGAGTAACTGAGTGGGCCAGGCAGCATCTCTGGAGAAACAAGAGATTTTGGGATGGAATAGAAGAAGGATTTGTACCCAAAATATCACCCATCCTTTTCCTCCAGAGATGGTGCTTGACCTGCTGAGTTTCTCCAGCACTCTTATCATGGTCTCCTCTATATCCTGCAGCTCTGCTCTTACTCCCCATCCTCCTACTTGTAACAAGGACAGAGTCCCCCATGTCCTCGCCTTCCACCTTACGAGCTGTCACGTACAACAGATAATTCTCTGACATTTTTGCCACCTCCAACGGGATCCCACCACTGGCCTCATCTTCCCATTCGCCAATTTCAGTGGTTTCTCCCTCCTTCCATGCTCTCCCACAGCCTACTGTTGCCGCCTCTTCCATTCTTTATCCCGCCCCATCCCAACATTAGTCTGAAGAAGGGTCTCTACCTGAAACGTCACCTATTCCTTCTCTCCATAGATGCTGGCTGACCTGCTGAGTTACTCCAGCATTTTTGTCTACCTTTGATTTTTCCAGCATCTGCAGTTCTTTCTTAAACCACATGGTGAGTGTTGACCACAAATTGGACGGACCTGCACTGCGGCGGATCACCACATGGTGGGAGTGTTGACCACAAATTGGACGGGCCTGCAGTGCGGCGGATCACCACATGGTGGGAGTGCTGACCACAAATTGGAGCGATCTGTTATGTGAATTCACTGCATATTGGGAGCGCTGTCTACAAATTAGATATTGTGCTCTTTACTGCAAAATGGTTCTTTGTTGCTCTGTGACCCTTTACCTTTCCCTGTTATGCACCCATTGCACAGATGCCAAATTTAGTAAAAGCCCTGAAACCAGGGAAGATTTGGGATGAAAATCAAGGAACTGCAGGTGCTGGTTTACAAAACAAGACACAAAGTGCTGGAGTAACTCAGTGGGTCAGGCAGCATCTGTGGAGAACATGGATAGGTGACGTTTCACAGAGTGCTGGAGTAACTCAGCAGGTCACGTTTGATGCCCATGGTAAGAGTTAAAGCATTGCGCAGCTCATTTGGGGAGTTCACTGTTTATGTGAAGTGTTGTCTTTGATATAGCTGGCATGTTGCTGTGTCAATTTGATTATGAAAATAGTCGATGTATTCTTCTACCCTGTAAGATTCACTACTGCAGACACATTTGAATTTCACTGGACTTTAATTGGTACATGTGATAATAAACTGACCTTGAAACATTGGGCCTAGAATTATTTTTCCAGGCCCTGTCCATCCAGTGTTTGATATTTTGAGGTGAATGTAGAAACTTCTCACCTGCTGCTGTTTCTCCCTCTACAGTTATTCTACTTGTTTCTAGTTGATGTGCCAAGGTCTTTGGAGATCTACAAATGTCCCCAGTTTTCTATGGTTTGTGATAGATGGGCTTTGTCAACTTGCTGTTCCAAGTACTGCTTGTGATAGTGGGTGTGATCAAGAGTGTGATCAAGGATTTCAATCATTAAAGTGATCTGTTTTTTTGTTATAACTAAGTCTATCTAACTATTCTTTGTGGAGATGGTATGAACATAAGGCCCTTGTTTAGACCCTCTCATAGTTTCAATCGGGATAAATCTTTGAGAAAGATTAACAATATCTTTTCCTAATTGCTTTGAGGTCACATTCCTTGTATTTTAGGGTGCTGGAACGTTGAGCAGAAGTGCTGGAGGAACTCTGAGGGTCAGGCAGCATCTGTGGGGGAAATAGACAGATGGCATTTTGGGTTGGAAACCTTCAGACTGGAGTAGGGGAAGAAAGATGTAAAGTGGGGGTGGGACAAAGCCTGGCATGTGGGGGTGGGTGATTGGCAGATGGATGGAATAAGTGACAAAGGCCAGAGGTGAAAGTGATAAAACACATTGGATAAGAAGGGTAGAGGTGTTGAAGATGAAGCCAGAGGGAGGTTTATGGGTGAATGGGACATGGGAGGGGATACAAGGGAAATGTGGCATGGAGGTGGGAAGTCAGCATACTGGTGATGGGAACTCCCTCTTTTCCTTCACCCCCCCCACCCCACCCTGGTGATGGGAACCCCCTCTTTCCCTGCACCCCTCACCCTGGTGATGGGAACCCCCCCCCCACCCTGGTGATGGGAACCCTCCCCCCCACCCTGGTGATGGGAACCCTCCCCCCACCCTGGTGATGGGAACCCTCCCCCCACCCTGGTGATGGGAACCCCCCCCCACCCTGGTGATGGGAACCCCCCCCACCCTGGTGATGGGAACCCCCCCCCACCCTGGTGATGGGAACCCCCCCCCCCACCCTGGTGATGGGAACCCCCCCCCACCCTGGTGATGGGAACCCCCCCCCCCACCCTGGTGATGGGAACCCCCCCCACCCTGGTGATGGGAACCCCCCCCCACCCTGGTGATGGGAACCCCCCCCCCCCCCCTGGTGATGGGAACCCCCCCCCCCCACCCTGGTGATGGGAACCCCCCCCCCACCCTGGTGATGGGAACCCCCCCCCCCACCCTGGTGATGGGAACCCCCCCCCCCACCCTGGTGATGGGAACCCCCCCCCCCCACCCTGGTGATGGGAACCCCCCCCCACCCTGGTGATGGGAACCCCCCCCCCACCCTGGTGATGGGAACCCCCCCCCCCCCTGCTGATGGGAACCCCCCCCCCCACCCTGCTGATGGGAACCCCCCCCCCCCCTGGTGATGGGAACCCCCCCCCACCCTGGTGATGGGAACCCCCCCCCACCCTGGTGATGGGAACCCCCCCCACCCTGGTGATGGGAACCCCCCCCCACCCTGGTGATGGGAACCCCCCCCCCCACCCTGGTGATGGGTACCCCCCCCCCACCCTGGTGATGGGAACCCCCCCCCCACCCTGGTGATGGGAACCCCCCCCACCCTGGTGATGGGAACCCCCCCCCCCCCCACCCTGGTGATGGGAACCCCCTCCCCCACCCTGGTGATGGGAACCCCCCCCCCCCCACCCTGGTGATGGGAACCCCCCCCCCCACCCTGGTGATGGGAACCCCCCCCCCCCACCCTGGTGATGGGAACCCCTCCCCACCCTGGTGATGGGAACCCCCCCCACCCTGGTGATGGGAACCCCCCCCCCACCCTGGTGATGGGAACCCCCCCCCCCCACCCTGGTGATGGGAACCCCCCCCCCCCACCCTGGTGATGGGAACCCCCCCCCCCCACCCTGGTGATGGGAACCCCCCCCCCACCCTGGTGATGGGAACCCCCCCCCCACCCTGGTGATGGGAACCCCCCCCCCACCCTGGTGATGGGAACCCCCCCCCCCCCCACCCTGGTGATGGGAACCCCCCCCCCCCACCCTGGTGATGGGAACCCCCCCCCACCCTGGTGATGGGAACCCCCCCCCCCCCCCCCCCCTGGTGATGGGAACCCCCCCCCCCACCCTGGTGATGGGAACCCCCCCCCCACCCTGGTGATGGGAACCCCCCCCCCCCACCCTGGTGATGGGAACCCCCCCCCCCACCCTGGTGATGGGAACCCCCCCCCCCCCACCCTGGTGATGGGAACCCCCCCCCACCCTGGTGATGGGAACCCCCCCCCCCCACCCTGGTGATGGGAACCCCCCCCCCCCCACCTGGTGATGGGAACCCCCCCCCCCCCGCCCTGGTGATGGGAACCCCCCCCCCCCCCCCCCTGGTGATGGGACCCCCCCCCCCCCGCCCTGGTGATGGGAACCCCCCCCCCCCCCAACCTGGTGATGGGAACCCCTCCCCCCCCAACCTGGTGATGGGAACCCCTCCCCCCCCCAACCTGGTGATGGGAACCCCTCCCGCCCCACCTGGTGATGGGAACCCCTCCCGCCCCCAACCTGGTGATGGGAACCCCTCCCCCCCCCAACCTGGTGATGGGAACCCCTCCCCCCCCAACCTGGTGATGGGAACCCCTCCCCCCCCCAACCTGGTGATGGGAACCCCTCCCCCCCCAAACTGGTGATGGGAACCCCCCCCCCCCCCCAACCTGGTGATGGGAACCCCTCCACCCCAACCTGGTGATGGGAACCCCTCCCGGTGATGGGAACCCCTCCCCCCCCCAACCCGGTGATGGGAACCCCTCCCCCCCCAACCTGGTGATGGAAACCCCTCCACCCCCAACCTGGTGATGGGAACCCCTCCCGGTGATGGGAACCCCCTCTTTCCGTGCACCACCCCCACCCTGGTGTGAATGCTTCCCTCAACACCTTGGTCACTCTGCTCCTTCCCTCTGTATGCTCACCTCCCAAACCAGTCTCATATTTCACTTTATCCCCTTTGCAGGCAGGCAGATGGTGCCTGACCCATTGAGTAGCTCCAGCACTTTGTTTTAGACCAGGTTACATCCCCTGGTTAAAGTAATCCTAGTTGCCTCCTGTTGCAGGGAAAGTAGTTTAATGTTGATAACATTTGTTTTTAACTCATTACAATTAAGTAATCTTGCCCCTTCCATTCACCCAACTGTAGCTTTGTTTGGAATCGGTCTAAATCTATATTTGGTTTAGTATGTTTGTCTGTGTTGCCAGAATCCTTCCTCTCCTCTCTGCTCCTGTCTAAAGGTGTGACCAGTTAGTGTTAGTTTCCACCCATGATCTCCAAAGACTGGGTCCTCTGATGCTGGAAGAGTCTGCCAGGGTTAGACTGTCTTCCCCATTCTGCCAAACGTTGCATAAACTGGGCCAAACTTCACTACTGTTCCTTTACTTGTACATCTCATTTAATTCAAAGTATTTCTTTGTCGGTTAAAGTAGTATCTGGTTTGTTATGGTGTGATTCTCCAGATATTTGAACTGCCTGTATGCTCCTATCTGTTTCTGTTTGTGAACAGGGTTTCAATGTCCATGGTAAAGGGTACGATATCAGGGGCAGTGTCGGGGAGAACAGTTAATGTGACATGGTAAGTTTCACATTTAGGGACAGTGAGGAAACAGGCCTTTTGGCCCACCGAGTCTGCACTGACCAGCGATCCCCGCACAATAACACTATCCTACACACACTAGGGACAATGTTGCATTTATACCAAGTTAATTAACCTACAAACCTGCACGTCTTTGGATAGTGGGAGGCAAGTGAAGATCTCTGAGAAAACCCACGGTCACTGGGAGAATGTGCAAACTCCGTACAGAACCCGTGTCTCTGGCGCTGTAAGGCAACAACTCTACCACTGTGCTGCCCTTCAACAAAGCTGGCATGTTGCTGTGCCAGTGAATTACAGTAGTCAATGTATTCTGCTACCCTGTAGGGTTCACTACAATCCTTTCAATGGCTGATCCTGTTTCTCATGACATTTAATTGCAATTGGAATCTCTTCTTCTCTAGGTGTCCAGTGTGAAGGAGGATGTCAGCAGACTTCAAATCACTAACGTGACATTGGTTTGTTTTGTATATAACTTGGTCTATGTGAATATGGTTATGGAGTTGGTACAAAGGTAAGGCCCCTGTTTAGAACCTTCTCTTGGGCTTCAGTGTGGATGAAGGTTTGGGAAAGATTAACAATTGTTTTCTCTAATTGGGCTCGGCCTCTCTCAGCTTGGGGCCACTTTAGTTTAAAGATTACATTGCCCCTTCCCGTCATTATTGTTTATTCACTTAAGTTGTGGTCTGGGCCTTCTTGAAGGAGTTTAACAGGGACCACTGGTATGTACTTGTGTCTCTATTTAGTAGTGAGTTTCTGCCTGTACCTGGGGCTGTTGGTCAGGGTGGGGACAGTGAGGGAGATGTATGGGTGTGAGATATTGGTTCCACATGCCAATGTGGTGGATTCCCCTCCGCCAGCATGATACCAGTGATTACCTTCTCCTGTCAGCACTTGACTGGATGGTGTTGCCTTCTGTCTCTGGACTTTGCGTGGTGTGTACTTGTGCTTGAAGATACGGTGACCTGAAGACTCGTCCAATCTGAGGTCTTGACTGGGGAACGGCCACTTTGGTCTGACCCATTAAATCATTACCCTTGTCCAAATCCACTTGCCTTCATTAGGCTCCCCACTTCCTCATTGTCTTGGCCTTCATCCTAACAGAAGTTTATTCTGGGCTTTCGCCATGCCATGGAACAAATAAACAGTGCTGGCAGAACTCAGCGGGACAGGCAACATCTGTGGAGGAAATAGACAGATGACTTATCAGCTTGGAAGCCTTCAGACTGGAGTAGTGGGAGAAGGTTGGAAAAGGGGCAAAGCTTGACAAGTGATGGGTGGATACAGGTGACGGGATGATGGGCAGATGGTAGAGAAAAGGACAAAGGCTAGAGGTAAAAAGATGTCAAAACATTCCAGAGGTGTGAAATGTAAAGCTGGAGCGAGGAATGCTGGTGTAATGGGCCGGGTCTGTGGGTGTAATGGGCCGGGTCTGAGGGTGTAATGGGCCGGGTCTGAGGGGTTAATGGGCCGGGTGTAATGGGATGGGTCTGTGGTTGCAGTGGGCCGGTTGCAATGGGCCGGTTGCAACGGGTATCCGGGTGTAATGGGACGGGTATCCGGGTGTAATGTGACCATAAGGGATAAAAGGGAATGGGACTTGGAGATGGGGATGAGTGTACTGATGAAGAGACGCCCCCTCCCCCTCTTTCCCTACACTCCTCACCCTGGTGTGCACCTCACTCAACACTCACTCCTACTCCTTTCCCCTCTAATGTACGCTCATCCTTGTCCCACATTCTCCTCTTTCCCAGATCCCTCCCTCTGGCTTTGCATGTCACACTTCTTCTTGTCTGGCACTTGTCTCCTCTTCACCTCTATCCTTTGTCACTTCTCCCCTATCTGCTAATCAGCCCCCAACTGTGTCCAGCATCACTCGCGAGGCTTTGTCCTGCTCCCATCTCTTTACAGCTTTCTCCCAACTCCATCAGTCTGAAGAAAGGTCCTGATCTGAAACATCTGTCCATTCCTTTGCAGTCAGGCAGATGGTGCCTGACCCACTGAGTACCTCCAGCACTGTTTCTGACCTAGTTATTCCTTGGTTAAAGTTATCTGAGGGGAAAGTGAGTTTAATAGTCATGGCTCTTACAATTTACTAATCCTGCCCCTTCCATTCACCCTACTGTAGTTCTTTAGAGTCGGTCTAAATCTATATTTGGGTTGGTGAGTGTCTGCGTTGCTGCAATCGGTTTGCTCTGAATAATTTATGTTTGTTTCCACCCAGGATCTCCAAGGACTGGACCTGTGCTGCTGGAAGTGTCTGTTGGGGTTAGACTGTCTCTTCCCATTCTGCCAAAAGATGGAATAAACTTCTTCCCCATTGCTGTTCTCCTGATACACAAGTCTCATTTAATGTTTTTGTTGGTTAAAGTGGAGTCTGGTCTGTTGCGGTCGGGTTTCCTCTGATATTGTGAACTGCTGCACGCCCTGTAACGTTCCTGCAATGTTATCCAGTCTATCTGGATTTGATCTTCATGGTGATGGTGTGAAGGTAAGGCCCCTATTTCAACCCCTCTTTTGGTTTCGGTGGAGATAGGTTTTTGAACGATTAACAATGGGGTTTCCTATTTATTTTTGGTCAAGGGGTTTTATAATTCAGGATGCTGGATCTTTAGCAATAAAAGCAGAGTTGGAGGAACTCGATGGGTCAGGCAGCATCTGTAGGCTGGCTCAGGTAGGCTGTAGGTTAATTGGTTTTAGTAAACTGTCCCTAGTGTGTAGGATAGTGCTAGTGTATGGGGTGATCGCTGGATTGTGCAGACTCGGTGGGCCAGACGACCTGTTTCCACACTATCTCTAATTAGTTTTTATTCACGATTCTTTCAATTTGGGGTGCTGGAATCTTGAGCATAAACAACAGTGCTGGAGGAACTTGGTGGGTCAGGCAGTATCTGAAGAAATGGACAGATGACTAATCGGGTCGGGAGCCTTCAGACTGAAATACGGGAGAAAGCTGGAAATGAGGTGGGGGTGGGGCACTGCCTGACAGGTGATGGGTGGATACAGGTGAGTGGGAGATGGGTGGAGTAAGTGACAAAGGCTGAAGGTGAAAGTGATAAAACATGTTGGGTAAGGACAAGAGCTGTGAAATGTAAAGCCAGAGGGAGGTGAGTTGGGAAGGTAAAAGGGAAATATGGGTCAAGGAGATGGGAGATGAGTGTACTTCCCTTCACCCCTCAAACACTGTGGTAATTGACTGACTAACTACTTAATTGACTAACGAATTAACTCACTCACTAACTAACTAACCAACTAACACTGGTCCTTTCCCTTCCACTGTACACTCATCTCTCAAACCGTCCCATATTCCGTCTATCCCTTCCACCCATATCTCTCCAAATTTCATATTTCAGTTCTCTCCTTATTTGGCATTTTGTCCCTTTCACCTTGAGCCTTTGGCACTCACTCCATCCACATGCTAATCACGCCTCACGTATACCACCTATTTCCTTGCTGGCTTTGTCATGCGTGCCTCTGCCTCTTTTCACTCTCTTTCATCAGTCTGAGGAAGGGTGCTGACCTGAGGTGTCATCTGTCCATTCCACTTGCAGTCAGGCAGGTTGTGCCTGAACTGCTGAATGCCTCCAGCACTTTGTCTTTAGACAGAGCCATGTTCCCAGGTTAATGTAATTGTAGTTGGCTCTTGTTACAGGGAAAGTAGAGATTAATATTTGTGGTGTATTAATTTGACTGTTTTGTACATCTTTGTCAGACCAGATCCCGAGAGCTATCTGGAGATTACTTTAAGGTAAGGCCCCTGTTTCAAAACCTCTCTTGGGTTTCAGTGTTTGGGGAAAGATTGGGCAGCACAGTGGTAGAGTTGCTGCCTCACAGCGCCAGAGACCAGGGTTCAATCCTGACAACATGTGTTGTCTGTATAGTTTGTATGTTCTGCCTGTGACCATGTGGGTTTCCTCCAGATGTTCTGGCTTCCAACACACCAAAGACATGCAGGTTTGCAGGTTAATTGGTTTTAGTAAACTGTCCCTAGTGTGTAGGATAGTGCTAGCGTCGGAGTGATTGCTGGATTGTGTTGACTTAGTGGACCAGAGGGCCTGTTTCCACACTTTAGTTTGTCTTCATGTATTTATTTTAGTACAATGTGAAGAAGGGTCCTGTTCTGAAACTTCACCTATAAATGTTCTCCATAGATGCTGCCTGACCTGCTGAGTTACTCCAGCACTCTGTGAAACGTCACCTATCCATGTTCTCCACAGATGCTGCCTGACCTGCTGAGTTACTCCAGCACTCTGTGAAATGTCACCTATCCATGTTCTCCACAGATGCTGCCTGACCCGCTGAGTTACTCCAGCACTCTGTCTTTTGTTTTTTGTAAACCAGCATCTGCAGTTCCTTGATTTTCATCTCAAATCTTCCCTGGTTTCAGGGCTTTTACAAACTTTGGCATCTGGGCAAAGGGTGCTTTATGGGGAAATGAAACGGGTCACAAAGCAATGAAGCACCATTTAGCAGTAAAGAGAACAATTCTATCTAATTTGTAGACAGCAACTCCCAATGTGCAGTTAATTTGGACAACAGGTCGCTCCAATTTGTGGTCAACACTCCCACCGTGTGGTGATCCTCTGCACTGCAGGTCGTTCCAATTTGTGGTCAACACTCCCACCGTGTGGTGATCTGCTGCAATGCAGGTCCATCTGACATATGGTCAACACTCCAGCTCCAGCTTGTTACTCCAGCTCGTTGTCTCACCATACATTTGGATGCATCTACATTGTTACAATCCATTTCGTCAGTACTCTCGGTTCTACTCTCGTTCTTGCCGCTCCTTAGCTCTGCTCTTGGCCTTTCCACCCTGACTCGACAATTTTTTACTGAAAATCTGGGGGGTTGAGTTTTTCCAGCTATTTTTAACCACCTGGACACCACTGAATGTTTGTTTATATAGAACTTTCAATGTCCACGTGTAGAGTACTGCATCGGGCAACAAGGTTGGGAGAACACTTGTGAAATTTAATGTGTATTTGATGGGGTAACTGGGGTGTTGCTGTGCTTGTAAATTGCAAGTCAGTGCTGGATCAACTCGATGGGTCCAGCAACATCACTGGAGAATATGGATTGGTAATTCTGGCTTGGGACTCTTCAGACCCTTATGAATTTTTGTCTAAATGTATTGGACTACCTTGATATTGGTCCAACCTGTAGGAGTCCTGACAGCAGAGACACAATGGTCCTGGTTGGAGATGCATCTCCAGGCATTGTCCAAGTGTTGTTACCTTGAGGAATATAATCTTCTCACCCAGGACTGTCCGACCCACTGAGTTACTCCCGCACTTTGTCTAATTGTAGAAAAGGACGTTGGAACATTTCAAACATTAAAATGTTATGTTAATTAGGTTTTTCAGCATCAAGTCTTCCTGGATTTGGTCTTTATGGATGTCATAGGAGATAAGGTATCTATTTCTAACGCTCTTCAGTTTAATGGGATAAATGCGTTAAATAATTGATGGCTTTTCCAAATTTGTTTCTTCAACATCGAGGAGCTCGCAGTCTCTGGTAGAGACCGATGGCGAGAAGCTCCAAAGAACGCAAAAGGTTCAACTAGACCCCGAGTGAGCTGGGATTCAACACGGACGGCCCGACCGCCGGCTACGGGAGTCAAGATCGTCCCATCAACGGAAAGCTCGAGGCCCCAGACCACGGGAGACCAAAGAAGGGAAGAGTTTGAACTTTGTGTTCTGTTGCTTTTTATTGGTATGAGTGTCTGGTAAATGAAATTCCTCGTGTTGCAAACATACTTTATTTGCAACATGAGCCACCCCATGCTTGAATCGTGAGTGTATATATACAGTGCTGGAGGAACTTGGTGGGTTTGACAACCTCTGAAGGATTGGACAGATGACTAATCGGGTCGGGAGTCTGAAATACGGGGGAGAGCTGGAAATGAGGCGGGGGTTGGGCACTGCCTGACAAGTGATGGGTGGATTACAGGTGAGTGGGTGATGGGCAAATGGATGGAGTAAGTGCCAAAGGCTGAAGGTGGAAGTGATCAAACATGTTGGATAAGGACAAGAACTGTGAAATGTCAAACCAGGGTGAGGTGGTTAGGGTGAGGTGGTTAGGCTAATCCAACCGGAAGGTAAAAGGGAAATATGAGACAGTTGAGAGGTGAGCATACTTCCCTTCATTAACTGAGTAATAACTAAATAGCATTATCTAAATAATAATAACTAAGTAATAACTAAATACAACCAAATAGTAATAACTAAGTAATAACAACTAGCTAGTCCTTTCTTGTACGCTCATCTCTCAAACAGTTCCATATTCCCTCTTTCCCTTCCACCCTTCTCTCCTAGTTTCATATTTCCGTTCTCTCCTTATTTGGCATTTTGTCCCTTTCACCTTGAGCCTTTGGCACTCACTCCATCCATATGCTCATCACGCCTCACGTGTACCACCTATTTACTTGTTGGCTTTGTCCTGCGTCCCTCTGCCTCTTTTCACTCTCTTTCGTCAGTCTGAGGAAGGTTGCTGACCTGAGGTGTCACCTGTCCATTCCACTTGCAGTCAGGCAGATTGTGCCTGAACTGCTGAATGCCTCCAGCACTTTGTCTTTGAACAGAGCCATGTTCCCCGGTTGTAGTTGGCTTCTGTTACAGGGAAAGTATAGTTTAATATTTTTGACTGAAGCTCTGGGGGAGTTGGGTCTTTCCAGGTATTTTTAACCATCTGTACACCACTGAATGTTTGTTTATATCTCACGTTTAAATGTCCACGTGAAGAGTAAGGCATCGGGCAACAAGTTTGGGAGAACACTTGGGAAATATAATGGGTATTTGATGTAACTGGTGTTGCTGTGCTTGTAAATTGTGTCAGTGCTGGAGCAACTCGATGGGTGCAGTAACATCGCTGGAGAACATGGGTTGGTAATTCTGGCTTGGGAGTCTTCAGACCTTAATCTCTTAAGGTAGTCTAAATATATTCGACTACATTAATATTGGTCCAACCTGTAGGAGTCCCGACTGCAGAGAAACAATGGTCCTGGTTGGAGATACATCTCCAGGCATTGTCCACATGTCCAAGTTTTTTTACCTTGAGGACTAGAATCTTCTCACCCGGGACTGTCCGACCCACTGAGTTACTCCAGCACTTTGTCTAATTGTAGAGAAGGACGTTGGAACATTTCAAACATTAAAATGTTATGTCAAATTGATTTTTCAGCATCAAGTCTACCTGGATTTGGTCTTTATGGATGTCAATGGAGATAAGGTACGTATTTCTAACTCTCTTCAGTTTAATGGGATAAATGTGTTCAATTATTGATGGCTTTTCCAAATTTGTTTCTTCAACATCGTGGAGCTCGCAATCTCTGGTAGAGACCGATGTCGGGAAGCCCCAAAGAACGCAAAAGGTTCGACTAGACCCCGAGTGAGCTGGGATGAAGAACCTCTGACACAGATGGCCCGACCGCCGGCTACGGGAGTCAAGATCGTCCCATCAACGGAAGGCTCGAGGTCCCAGACCGCGGGAGACCAAAGAAGGGAAGAGTTTGAACTTTGTGTTCTGTTGCTTTTTATTGGTATGAGTGTCTGGTAAATGAAATTCCTCGTGTTGCAAAGCATACTTTTTTTGCAACACGAGCCACCCCATGTTTGAATCGTGAGTAAATACACAGTGCTGGAGGAACTTGGTGGGTTTGACAACCTCTGAAGGATTGGACAGATGACTAGTCGGGTCAGGAGCTCTCAGTCTGAAATACGGGGGAAAGCTGGAAATGAGGTGGGGGTTGGGCACTGCCTGACAAGTGATGGATGGATTACAGGTGAGTGGGTGATGGGCAAATGGATGGAGTAAGTGCCAAAGGCTGAAGGTGAAAGTGATAAAACGTGTTGGATAAGGAGAAGAACTGTGAAATGTAAAACCAGGGTGAGGTGGGGTTGGAAGGTAAAAGGGAAATATGGGACAGTTGAGAGATTAGCATACTTCCCTTCATTAACTGAGTAATAACTAAATAACCATAACTAAATAACTATAACTAAATAACCATAACTAAATAGTAATAACTAAAGAGTAATAATTAAATAATAACTATATACAACTAAATAGTAATAACATCTAACTAGTCCTTTCCTGTTCGCTCATCTCTCAAACAGTTCCCTCCTTCCCTTCCACCCATCTCTCCTAGTTTCATATTTCCGTTCTCTCCTTATTTGGCATGTTGTCCCTTTCACCTTGAGCCTTTGGCATTCACTCCATCCATATGCTCATCACGCCTCGCATGTACCACCTATTTCGTTGCTGGCTTTGTCCTGCGTGCGTCTGCCTCTTTTCACTCTCTTTCATCAGTCTGAGGAAGGTTGCTGACCTGAGGTGTCATCTGTCCATTCCACTTGCAGTCAGGCAGATTGTACCTGAACTGCTGAATGCCTCCAGCACTTTGTCTTTGGACAGAACCACATTCCCCGGTTGTAGTTGGCTCCTGTTACAGGGAAAGTAGAGTTTAATATTTTTGACTGAATCTCTGGGGAGGTTGGGTTTTTCCAGGTATTTTTTAACCATCTGGGCACCACTGACTGTTTGTTTATATCTAACGTTTAAATGTCCACGTGGAGAGTAAGACATCGGGCAACAAGGTTGGGAGAACACTTGGGAAATATAATGGGTATTTGATGTAACTGGGGTGTTGCTGTGCTTGTAAATTGTGTCAGTGCTGGAGCAACTCGATGGGTGCAGCAACATCGCTGGAGAACATGGGTTGGTAATTCTGGGTTGGGACTCTTCAGACCTTAATCTCTTAAGGTAGTCTAAATATATTCGACTACATTAATATTGGTCCAACCTGCAGGAGTCCTGACTGCAGAGACACAATGGTTCTGGTTGTAGATACATCTCCAGGCATTGTCCACATGTCCAAGTTATTTTACCTTAAGGACTAGAATCTTCTCACCCGGGACTGTCCGACCTACTGAGTTACTCCAGCACTTTGTCTAATTGTAGAGAAGGACGTTGGAACATTTCAAACCTTAAAATGTTATGTTAATTAGGTTTTTCAGCATCAAGTCTTCCTGGATTTGGTCTTTATGGATGTCATAGGAGATAAGGTATCTATTTCTAACGCTCTTCAGTTTAATGGGATAAATGCGTTAAATAATTGATGGCTTTTCCAAATTTGTTTCTTCATCATCGAGGAGCTCGCAGTCTCTGGTAGAGACCGATGTCGAGAAGCTCCAAAGAACGCAAAAGGTTCAACTAGACCCCGAGTGAGCTGGGATTCAACACGGACGGCCCGACCGCCGGCTACGGGAGTCAAGATCGTCCCATCAACGGAAAGCTCGAGGCCCCAGACCACGGGAGACCAAAGAAGGGAAGAGTTTGAACTTTGTGTTCTGTTGCTTTTTATTGGTATGAGTGTCTGGTAAATGAAATTCCTCGTGTTGCAAACATACTTTATTTGCAACATGAGCCACCCCATGCTTGAATCGTGAGTATATATACAGGGTACACAAAATTGCTGGAGGAACTCAGCGGGTGCAGCAGCATCTATGGAGCGAAGGAAATAGGCGACGTTTCGGGCCGAAACCCTTCTTCAGACTGAAGAAGGGTTTCGGCCCGAAACGTCGCCTATTTCCTTCGCTCCATAGATGCTGCTGCACCCGCTGAGTTCCTCCAGCAATTTTGTGTACCTTCGATATTCCAGCATCTGCAGTTCCCTTTTGAACAGTATATATACAGTGCTGGAGGAACTTGGTGGGTTTGACAACCTCTGAAGGATTGGACAGATGACTAATCGGGTCGGGAGTCTGAAATACGGGGGAGAGCTGGAAATGAGGTGGGGGTTGGGCACTGCCTGACAAGTGATGGGTGGATTACAGGTGAGTGGGTGATGGGCAAATGGATGGAGTAAGTGCCAAAGGCTGAAGGTGGAAGTGATCAAACATGTTGGATAAGGACAAGAACTGTGAAATGTCAAACCAGGGTGAGGGTGAGGTGGTTAGGCTAATCCAACCGGAAGGTAAAACGGAAATATGAGACAGTTGAGAGATGAGCATACTTCCCTTCATTAACTGAGTAATAACTAAATAGCATTATCTAAATAATAATAACTAAGTAATAACTAAATACAACCAAATAGTAATAACTAAGTAATAACAACTAGCTAGTCCTTTCTTGTACGCTCATCTCTCAAACAGTTCCATATTCCCTCTTTCCCTTCCACCCTTCTCTCCTAGTTTCATATTTCCGTTCTCTCCTTATTTGGCATTTTGTCCCTTTCACCTTGAGCCTTTGGCACTCACTCCATCCATATGCTCATCACGCCTCACGTGTGCCACCTATTTACTTGTTGGCTTTGTCCTGCGTCCTGACTCTTTTCACTCTCTTTCATCAGTCTGAGGAAGGTTGCTGACCTGAGGTGTCACCTGTCCATTCCACTTGCAGTCAGGCAGATTGTGCTTATTTTACCTTAAGGACTAGAATCTTCTCACCCGGGACTGTCCGACCTACTGAGTTACTCCAGCACTTTGTCTAATTGTAGAGAAGGACGTTGGAACATTTCAAACATTAAAATGTTATGTTAAATTGATTTTTCAGCATCAAGTCTTCCTGGATTTGGTCTTTATGGATGTCATAGGAGATAAGGTACGTATTTCTAACCCTCTTCAGTTTAATTGGATAAAAGTGTTCAATTATTGATGGCTTTTCCAAATTTGTTTCTTCAACATCGAGGAGCTCGCAGTCTCTGGTAGAGACCGATGTCGGGAAGCCCCAAAGAACGCAAAAGGTTCGACTAGACCCCGAGTGAGCTGGGATTCAACCCCCCCGATGCAGGACCCCCGACACGGACGGCCCGACCGCCGGATACGGGAGTCAAGATCGTGCCCTCAACGGAAGGCTCGAGACCCCAGACCGCGGGAGACCAAAGAAGGGAAGAGTTTGAACTTTGTGTTCTGTCGCTTTTTATTGGTATGAGTGTCTGGTAAATGAAATTCCTCGTGTTGCAAACATACTTTTTTTGCAACACGAGCCACCCCATGCTTGAATCGTGAGTAGATACACAGTGCTGGAGGAACTTGGTGGGTTTGACAACCTCTGAAGGATTGGTCAGATGACTAATCGGGACGGGAGCTCTCAGTCTGAAATACGGGGGAGAGCTGGAAATGAGGTGGGGGTTGGGCACTGCCTGACAAGTGATGGGTGGATTACAGGTGAGTGGGTGATGGGCAAATGGATGGAGTAAGTGCCAAAGGCTGAAGGTGAAGGCGATCAAACATGTTGGATAAGGACAAGAACTGTGAAATGTCAAACCAGGGTGAGGTGGGGTTGGAAGGTAAAAGGGAAATATGGGACAGTTGAGAGATGAGCATACTTCCCTTCATTAACTGAGTAATAACTAAATAACCATAACTAAATAACTATAACAAAATAGTAATAACTAAATGGTAATAACTAAATAACCATAACTAAATAACCATAACTAAATAACCATAACTAAATAACCATAACTAAATAACCATAACTAAATACCACCAAATAAGAATAACTAAGTAATAACAATTAACTAGTCCTTGTACGCTCATCTCTCAAACAGTTCCATATTCCCTCTATCCCTTCCACCCATCTCTCCTAGTTTCATATTTCCGTTCTCTCCTTATTTGGCATTTTGTCCCTTTCACCTTGAGCCTTTGGCACTCACTCCATCCATATGCTCCTCACGTGTACCACCTATTTCCTTGCTGGCTTTGTCCTGCGTGCCTCTGCCTCTTTTCACTCTCTTTCATCAGTCTGAGGAAGGTTGCTGACCTGAGGTATCATCTGTCCATTCCACTTGCAGTCAGGCAGATTGTGCCTGAACTGCTGAATGCCTCCAGCACTTTGTCTTTGGACAGAGCCATGTTGCCCGGTTGTAGTTGGCTCCTGTTACAGGGAACGTAGAGTTTAATAGTTTTGACTGAAGCTCTGGGGGGGTTGGGGTTTTCCCAGGTATTTTTTAACCATCTGGACACCACTGAATGTTTGTTTATATCTAACATTTAAATGTCCACGGGGAGAGTAAGACATCGGGCAACAAGGTTGGGAGAACACATGTGAAATATAATGGGTGTTTGATGTAACTGGGGTGTTGCTGTGCTTGTAAATTGTGTCAGTGCTGGAGCAACTCGATGGGTGCAGCAACATCGCTGGAGAACATGGATTGGTAATTCTGGGTTGGGACTCTTCAGACCTTAAACTCTTAAGGTAGTCTAAATATATTCGACTACATTAATATTGGTCCAACCTGTAGGAGTCCTGACTGCAGACACAATGGTCCTGGTTGGAGATACATCTCCAGGCATTGTCCACATGTCCAAGTGTTTTTACCTTGAGGACTAGAATCTTCTCACCCAGGACTGTCCGACCCACTGAGTTACTCCAGCACTTTGTCTAATTGTAGAGAAGGACGTTGGAACATTTCAAACATTAAAATGTTATGTTAAATTGATTTTTCAGCATCAAGTCTACCTGGATTTGGTCTTTATGGATGTCATTGGAGATAAGGTATGTATTTCTAACCCTCTTCAGTTTAATGGGATAAATGTGTTCAATTATTGATGGCTTTTCCAAATTTGTTTCTTCAATATCGAGGAGCTCGCAGTCTCTGGTAGAGACCGATGTCGGGAAGCCCCAAAGAACGCAAAAGGTTCAACTAGACCCCGAGTGAGCTGGGATTCAACCCCCCGATGCAGGACCCCCGACATGGACGGCCCGACCGCCGGCTACGGGAGTCAAGATCGTCCCGTCAACGGAAGGCTCGAGGCCCCAGACCACGGGAGACCAAAGAAGGGAAGAGTTTGAACTTTGTGTTCTGTTGCTTTTTATTGGTATGAGTGTCTGGTAAATGAAATTCCTCGTGTTGCAAACATACTTTTTTTGCAACACTAGCCACCCCATGCTTGAATCGTGAGTAAGTACACAGTGCTGGAGGAACATGGTGGGTTTGACAACCTCTGAAGGATTGGACAGATGACTAATCGGGTCGGGAGCTCTCAGTCTGAAATACGGGGGAGAGCTGGAAATGAGGTGGGGGTTGGGCACTGCCTGACAAGTGATGGGTGGATTACAGGTGAGTGGGTGATGGGCAAATGGATGGAGTAAGTGCCAAAGGCTGAAGGTGGAAGTGATAAAACATGTTAGATAAGGACAAGAACTGTGAAATGTCAAACCAGGGTGAGGTGGGGTTGGAAGATGAAAGGGAAATATGGGACAGTTGAGAGATGAGCATACTTCCCTTCATTAACTAAGTAATAACTAAATAACCATAACTAAATAACCATAACTAAATAACCATAACTAAATAACCATAACTAAATAACTATAACTAAATAGTAATAACTAAAGAGGAATAATTAAATAATAACTATATACAACTAAATAGTAATAACATCTAACTAGTCCTTTCCTGTACGCTCATATCTCAAACAGTTCCATACTCCCTCTATCCCTTCCACTCATCTCTCCTAGTTTCATATTTCCGTTCTCTCCTTATTTGGCATGTTGTCCCTTTCACCTTGAGCCCTTGGCTCTCACTCCATCCATATGCTAATCACGCCTCACATGTACCACCTATTTCCTTGCTGGCTTTGTCCTGCATGCCTCTGCCTCTTTTCACTCTCTTTCATCAGTCTGAGGAAGGTTGCTGACCTGAGGTGTCATCTGTCCATTCCACTTGCAGTCAGGCAAATTGTGCCTGAACTGCTGAATGCCTCCAGCACTTTGTCTTTGAACAGAGCCATGTTCCCTGGTTGTAGTTGGCTCCTGTTACAGGGAACGTAGAGTTTAATATTTTTGACGGAAGCTCTGGGGGGGTTGGGGTTTTCCCAGGTATTTTGTAACCATCTGGACACCACTGAATGTTTGTTTATATCTAACGTTTAAATGTCCACGTGGAGAGTAAGACATTGGGCAACAAGGTTGGGAGAACACTTGTGAAATATAATGGGTATTTGATGTAACTGGGGTGTTGCTGTGCTTGTAGATTGTGTCAGTGCTGGAGTAACTCGATGGGTGCAGCAACATCGCTGGAGAACATGGATTGGTAATTCTGGGTTGGGACACTTCAGACCTTAAACTCTTAAGGTAGTCTAAATGTATTAGACTACCTTAATATTGGTCCAACCTGTGGGAGTCCTGACTGCAGAGACACAATGGTCCTGGTTAGAGATGCATCTCCAGGCATTGTCCACATGTCCAAGTGTTTTTACCTTGAGGACTAGAATCTTCTCAGCCAGGACTGTCCGACCCACTGAGTTACTCCAGCACTTTGTCTAATTGTAGAGAAGGACGTTGGAACATTTCAAACATTAAAATGTTAATTTGATTTTTCAGCATCAAGTCTACCTGGATTTGGTCTTTATGGATGTCATAGGAAGATAAGGTACGTATTTCTAACCCTCTTCAGTTAAATGGGATAAATGTGTTTAAATTATTGCTGACTTTTCCAAATTTGTTTCTTCAACATCGAGGAGCTCGCAGTCTCTGGTAGAGACCGATGTCGGGAAGCTCCAAAGAACGCAAAAGGTTCGACTAGACCTCGAATGAGCTGGGATTCAATCCCCCGATGCAGGACCCCCGACATGGACGGCCCGACCGCCGGCTACGGGAGTCAAGATCGTGCAGTCACCGGAAGGCTCGAGGCCCCAGACCACGGGAGACCAAAGAAGGGAATAGTTTGAACTTTGTGTTTTGTTGCTTTTTATTGGTATGAGTGTCTGGTAAATGAAATTCCTCGTGTTGCAAACATGCTTTTTTTTTTGCAACACGAGCCACCCCATGTTTGAATCGTGAGTAGATACACAGTGCTGGAGGAACTTGGTGGGTTTGACAACCTCTGAAGGATTGGACAGATGACTAATCGGGTCGGGAGCTCTCAGTCTGAAATACGGGGGAGAGCTGGAAATGAGGTGGGGGTTGGGCACTGCCTGACAAGTGATGGGTGGATTACAGGTGAGTGGGTGATGGGCAAATGGATGGAGTAAGTGCCAAAGGCTGAAGGTGAAAGTAATCAAACATGTTGGATAAGGACAAGAACTGTGGAATGTCAAACCAGGGTGAGGTGGGGTTGGAAGTTAAAAGGGAAATATGGACAAGGAGTTGAGAGATGAGCATACTTCCCTTCATTAACTAAGTAATAACTAAATAATAATAACTAAATAATAGTAATAACTAAATAACAATAACTAAATAATGATAATAACTAAATAGTAATAACTAAGAAATACCAACTAACTAGTCCTTGTACGCTCATCTCTCAAACAGGAGTTCCATATTCCCTCTATTCCTTCCACCCTTCTTTCCTGGTTTCATATTTCCGTTCTCTCCTTATTTGGCATGTTGTCCCTTTTACCTTGAACCTTTGGCACTCACTCCATCCATATGCTCATCATTCCTCACGTGTACCACCTATTTCCTTGCTGGCTTTGTCCTGCGTGCCTCTGCCTCTTTTCACTCTCTTTCATCAGTCTGAGGAAGGTTGCTGACCTGAGGTGTCATCTGTCCATTCCACTTGCAGTCAGGCAGATTGTGCCTGAACTGCTGAATGCCTCCAGCACTTTGTCTTTGAACAGAGCCATGTTCCCCGGTTGTAGTTGGCTCCTGTTACAGGGAAAGTAGAGTTTAATAGTTTTGACTGAAGCTCTGGGGGGTTGGGTTTTTCCAGGTATTTTGTAACCATCTGGACACCACTGAATGTTTGTTTATATCTAACGTTTAAATGTCACGTGCGTTAGGTTTAGGGTTAGGGCAACAAGGTTGGGAGAACACTTGTGAAATATAATGGGTATTTGATGTAACTGGGGTGTTGCTGTGCTTGTAGATTGTGTCAGTGCTGGAGCAACTCGATGGGTGCAGCAACATCGTTGGAGAACATGGATTGGTAATTCCGGGTTGGGTTAAAGTAGTCTAAATGTATTAGACTACCTTAATATTGGTGCAACCTGTAGGAGTCCTGACTACAGAGACACAATGGTCCTGGTTGGAGATGCATCTCCAGGCATTGTCCACATGTCCAAGTGTTGTTACCTTGAGGACTAGAATCTTCTCACCCAGGACTGTCCGACCCACTGAGTTACTCCAGCACTTTGTCTAATTGTAGAGAAGGACGTTGGAACATTTCAACCATTAAAATGTTAATTTGATTTTTCAGCAACAAGTCTACCTGGATTTGGTCTTTATGGATGTCATTGGAGATAAGGTACGTATTTCTAACCCTCTTCAGTTTAATGGGATAAATGTGTTCAATTATTGATGGCTTTTCCAAATTTGTTTCTTCAACATCGAGGAGCTCGCAGTCTCTGGTAGAGACCGATGTCGGGAAGCCCCAAAGAACGCAAAAGGTTCGACTATACCCCGAGTGAGCTGGGATTCAACCCCCGATGCAGGACCCCCGACACGGACGGCCCGACCGCCGGCTACGGGAGTCAAGATCGTCCCATCAACGGAAGGCTCGAGGCCCCAGACCACGGGAGACCAAAGAAGGGAATAGTTTGAACTTTGTGTTCTGTTGCTTTTTATTGGTATGAGTGTCTGGTAAATGAAATTCCTCGTGTTGCAAACATGCTTTTTTTTTGCAACACTAGCCACCCCATGTTTGAATCGTGAGTAGATACAGTGCTGGAGGAACTTGGTGGGTTTGACAACCTCTGAAGGATTGGACAGATGACTAATCGGGTCGGGAGCTCTCAGTCTGAAATACGGGGGAGAGCTGGAAATGAGGTGGGGGTTGGGCACTGCCTGACAAGTGATGGGTGGATTACAGGTGAGTGGGTGATGGGCAAATGGATGGAGTAAGTGCCAAAGGCTGAAGGTGGAAGTGATAAAACATGTTAGATAAGGATAAGAACTGTCAAACCAGGGTGAGGTGGGGTTGGAAGATGAAAGGGAAATATGGGACAGTTGAGAGATGAGCATACTTCCCTTCATTAACTAAGTAATAACTAAATAACCATAACTAAATAACCATAACTAAATAACTATAACTAAATAGTAATAACTAAAGAGGAATAATTAAATAATAACTATATACAACTAAATAGTAATAACATCTAACTAGTCCTTTCCTGTACGCTCATATCTCAAACAGTTCCATACTCCCTCTATCCCTTCCACTCATCTCTCCTAGTTTCATATTTCCGTTCTCTCCTTATTTGGCATGTTGTCCCTTTCACATTGAGCCCTTGGCACTCACTCCATCCATATGCTAATCACGCCTCACATGTACCACCTATTTCCTTGCTGGCTTTGTCCTGCATGCCTCTGCCTCTTTTCACTCTCTTTCATCAGTCTGAGGAAGGTTGCTGACCTGAGGTGTCATCTGTCCATTCCACTTGCAGTCAGGCAAATTGTGCCTGAACTGCTGAATGCCTCCAGCACTTTGTCTTTGAACAGAGCCATGTTCCCTGGTTGTAGTTGGCTCCTGTTACAGGGAACGTAGAGTTTAATATTTTTGACGGAAGCTCTGGGGGGGTTGGGGTTTTCCCAGGTATTTTGTAACCATCTGGACACCACTGAATGTTTGTTTATATCTAACGTTTAAATGTCCACGTGGAGAGTAAGACATTGGGCAACAAGGTTGGGAGAACACTTGTGAAATATAATGGGTATTTGATGTAACTGGGGTGTTGCTGTGCTTGTAGATTGTGTCAGTGCTGGAGTAACTCGATGGGTGCAGCAACATCGCTGGAGAACATGGATTGGTAATTCTGGGTTGGGACACTTCAGACCTTAAACTCTTAAGGTAGTCTAAATGTATTAGACTACCTTAATATTGGTCCAACCTGTGGGAGTCCTGACTGCAGAGACACAATGGTCCTGGTTGGAGATGCATCTCCAGGCATTGTCCACATGTCCAAGTGTTTTTACCTTGAGGACTAGAATCTTCTCAGCCAGGACTGTCCGACCCACTGAGTTACTCCAGCACTTTGTCTAATTGTAGAGAAGGACGTTGGAACATTTCAAACATTAAAATGTTAATTTGATTTTTCAGCATCAAGTCTACCTGGATTTGGTCTTTATGGATGTCATAGGAAGATAAGGTACGTATTTCTAACCCTCTTCAGTTAAATGGGATAAATGTGTTTAAATTATTGCTGACTTTTCCAAATTTGTTTCTTCAACATCGAGGAGCTCGCAGTCTCTGGTAGAGACCGATGTCGGGAAGCTCCAAAGAACGCAAAAGGTTCGACTAGACCTCGAATGAGCTGGGATTCAATCCCCCGATGCAGGACCCCCGACATGGACGGCCCGACCGCCGGCTACGGGAGTCAAGATCGTGCAGTCACCGGAAGGCTCGAGGCCCCAGACCACGGGAGACCAAAGAAGGGAATAGTTTGAACTTTGTGTTTTGTTGCTTTTTATTGGTATGAGTATCTGGTAAATGAAATTCCTCGTGTTGCAAACATGCTTTTTTTTTGCAACACGAGCCACCCCATGTTTGAATCGTGAGTAGATACACAGTGCTGGAGGAACTTGGTGGGTTTGACAACCTCTGAAGGATTGGACAGATGACTAATCGGGTCGGGAGCTCTCAGTCTGAAATACGGGGGAGAGCTGGAAATGAGGTGGGGGTTGGGCACTGCCTGACAAGTGATGGGTGGATTACAGGTGAGTGGGTGATGGGCAAATGGATGGAGTAAGTGCCAAAGGCTGAAGGTGAAAGTAATCAAACATGTTGGATAAGGACAAGAACTGTGGAATGTCAAACCAGGGTGAGGTGGGGTTGGAAGTTAAAAGGGAAATATGGACAAGGAGTTGAGAGATGAGCATACTTCCCTTCATTAACTAAGTAATAACTAAATAACAATAACTAAATAATAGTAATAACTAAATAACAATAACTAAATAATGATAATAACTAAATAGTAATAACTAAGAAATACCAACTAACTAGTCCTTGTACGCTCATCTCTCAAACAGGAGTTCCATATTCCCTCTATTCCTTCCACCCTTCTTTCCTGGTTTCATATTTCCGTTCTCTCCTTATTTGGCATTTTGTCCCTTTTACCTTGAACCTTTGGCACTCACTCCATCCATATGCTCATCACGCCTCATGTGTACCATCTATTTCCTTGCTGGCTTTGTCCTGCGTGCCTCTGCCTCTTTTCACTCTCTTTCATCAGTCTGAGGAAGGTTGCAGACCTGAGGTATCATCTGTCCATTCCACTTGCAGTCAGGCAGATTGTGCCTGAACTGCTGAATGCCTCCAGCACTTTGTCTTTGGACAGAGCCATGTTCCCCGGTTGTAGTTGGCTCCTGTTACAGGGAATGTAGAGTTTAATATTGTGGTTAAGTCTCACTTTTATTAATGCTGCCCTTCCAAGTACCGTAGTTTTTGCAGTTGGTTTAAATCCCTGATTTGGATACATCTGCGTTGGTACAATTTCACTAAGACTTGGCTCTATGCTGATAGAAATATCTGCTATGGTTTGTCAGTCTCCTCCCAATCCTAATGCTGTAGTCACACCCAATGGGCTTTCCTGGAGATATTACTCCAGGCACTGGGTGTTCATTTTGGAGGAAGTATAATTTTGTCACCCGGTGCTCTCTAACCCTAACCTGTTGCGGGTTTCGAAAGAACCTGTGGTGCCCATCCAAAATGTGTCCAATCTCCTTCATTGCCTGATAGATGGGTTGTCAACTTGGTGATCCAAGTATGTGTTAGTGGTTAAAGGTGTAAAACAGAATGTTGGGAGGAATCAAACTCTCAGTGATTGTTGTAGCGACGAAATGTTGTATCGCCAAAATGTATCTCCAAAATGTTGTATC
This sequence comes from Amblyraja radiata, assembly GCF_010909765.2. NCBI lineage: Eukaryota > Metazoa > Chordata > Chondrichthyes > Rajiformes > Rajidae > Amblyraja > Amblyraja radiata. The sequence goes on along the minus strand of NC_045982.1, from coordinate 429 downwards.
GCCGAAATGTTGTACAGTGTATAGCCAAAAGTTGTATTGACAAAATGTATCGCCGAACTGTTGTATCGCCGAAATGTATCGCTGAACTGTTGGGTTTAGAGTCGTTAGGGTTTAGAGTCGTTAGGGTTTAGAGTCGTTAGGGTTTAGAGTCGTTAGGGTTTAGAGTCGTTAGGGTTTAGAGTCGTTAGGGTTTAGAGTCGTTAGGGTTTAGAGTCGTTAGGGTTTAGGGTCGTTAGGGTTTAGAGTCGTTAGGGTTTAGGGTCGTTAGGGTTTAGGGTCGTTAGGGTTTAGGGTCGTTAGGGTTTAGGGTCGTTAGGGTTTAGGGTCGTTAGGGTTTAGGGTCGTTAGGGTTTAGGGTCGTTAGGGTTTAGGGTCGTTAGGGTTTAGGGTCGTTAGGGTTTAGGGTCGTTAGGGTCAGGGTCAGGGTCA